>NC_048587.1:51674473-51989473 GCF_013265735.2 Oncorhynchus mykiss | reverse complement strand
GTGTGTGTGTGTGTGTGAGTGTCAGTTTGTGTGTGTGTCATGTGTTTTGTGTCAGATGTGTTCAGTATGTCTGTCTGTCTCTGTCTGTCTATGCCTCCTTATCTCCCCATTGCCTTACCACTCTGCTACGTTGGTCTCTTTGTCCAGGGAGTGATTCCACAGCATCCAAGCTATTTGGGCTCTGAAGGGTAGTGTACCAGTGGGAATGCTGATTAACCTGGGCATTTTAACAATTGCTACTCTACCATCAGCGCAGGTTATGTCCTAAATAGCACCCTATTCCCTAGTGCACTACTTTTCACCAAGGCCCATGTAGGGAATAGGGTGTCATTTGGAATGCACCCCCAGCCCGCCTGCTAGCCAACTCCTGATGGCCATGAGAGAGAGTAAGAGAAAAGCATTGAGAGGAGATTACAGCATGTGGTTCCACTAATCACTCTCTACACCATGTAGATTAATGGTGATCCAAAAGGCTTTAGGATGGAAGGTACTGGGGATAATTAGATGTACTTATCATTGTTTCATTAGCCTTCAGGACAGTGTCCCAAATGACACCCTGTTCACTACTTTTGACTAGAGCCTTATGGGAGCCCTATGGGAGCCCTATTGGTAGTAGTGCGCTACTTACGGTATAGGGTGCCATTTGGGAAGCACCCTGGGTCCAGCCTCTTTCCGTCTCTGATTCTATGTGGGGCTGTAACGGCACCGGCCTGTCATTCCTCTTATCGAGCGTATTTAGCTCTGTTGTTCAAAGGATCATTTATTTATGAGTTCTCTGCGTGCGTCTTAACACTGTGAATGCAACCCAGGGACACACAGTATCCACTCCAGAGGTCAAGGACATTGGGCTCCTTGTTTTGTTTTGAACCATTTGAAAAAAGGGTAACAGAACATACTCTAGATGTGATACTATTAGTTGTGATTTCACTGACGGGTCAGATAGTGGCAGTATAACCCATATGATTGTTAGGCTTTGGAATGGGGTACCTGCAACACTGTATTTTGTACTGTACACAAGTTCCCCCTTTATTCTCCTCTAGGCTTTAGCAGTCTTGTGGCACGCTGACATCACAGGTTCAAACCCAGATGATCCCACTTTCTTTAATCAGATTTTTAAGGTGCAACCTTATGATGCATTTATGAGTTAGGCCTACATTTTTCAAGAATCCGTGACTTTAATAGAGCTATCCAATTCCAGATGAGTGATGGAATGAGGCGTGCAAATATCAATTTATATTATTTCCCAATGAGATAAAAGCAAACACTGACCTAAAATATAAACACAGGAGAATAACTAGAACAGACATATCGAGCTATTTATCAAACTAACGGAGAGAACGCCAGAGGGGTATACTCAGTTAGTATACCATTCAGGAAAAAACAGGGAACGCTGAATGCCAGAGGGGTATAGTCATTGATCCTGTTATGTAGTATACAATTCAGGAACAGCTTTGAACACTCTTGGCATTCTCTCAACCAGCTTCACCTGGAATGCTTTTCCAACATTCTTGAAGGAAATCTCACATGTGTTGATCACTTGTTGACTGCTTTTCCTTCACTCTGCGGTCCAACTCATCCCAAACCATCTCATTTGAGTTGAGGTTGGGGTATTGTGGAGGCCAGGTCATCTGATGCAGCACGCCATACCTCTCCTTCTTGATCAAAAAGCCCTTACAAAGCCTGGAGCTATGTTGGGTCATTGTCCTGTTCAAAAACAAATGATAATGGGACTAAGCGCAAACCAGATGGGATGGTGTATCACTGCAGAATGCTTTGGGTGATTTCAACCGGCAAGTCTCTTCTTCTTATTGGTGTCCTTTAGTAGCGTTTTTTTGCAGTAATTCAACCATGAAGGCCTGATTCGCGCAGTCTCCTCTGTTCGGTTGAGGTTGAGATGTGCCTGTTACTTGAACTCTGTGAAGCATTTATTTGGGATGCAATTTCTGAGGCTGGTAACTCTAATGAACTTATCCTCTGCGGCAGAGGTAACTGTGGGTCTTCCTTTCCTTTGGGTGTTCTCATGAGAGCCTGTTCCATCATAGCGTTTGATGGGTTTTGCGACTGCACTCGGGCTGCTGAGTGGCACAGCGGTCTAAGGCATTGCCTCTCAGTGCCAGAGGCGTCACTACATACACCCTCGGAGTCCCATAGTGTGGCGCAAAATTGGCCCAGTGTCGTCTGGGTTTGGCCGGTGTAGGCCGTCATTGTAAAAAATATTATTTTCTTAACTGACTTGCCTAGTTGAGTAAAACACATTTTTAAAGTTCTTGAGATTTTCCGGATTGACTGACCTTCATTTCTTAATTGAAATGCATTCCAGGTGACTACCTCGTGAAGCTGTAGAGAATGAGAGAATGCCAAGTGTGCAAAGCTGTCACCAACGCAAAGGGTGGCTACTTTGAAGAATCTAAAATACACAATATATTTTGATTTGTTTAACACTTTTTGGCTACTACATTATTCCATGTGTTATTTCATAGTTGTGTTGTCTTCACTATCATTCTACAATGTAGAAATTTGTAAAAAATAAAGAAAAAACATGGAATGAGTAGGTGTGTCCAAACTTTTGACTGGTACTGTAGGTGCTCAGATGACTGAGCTGGAGTGGATGCAGGAATCTTTTACCGCTGATAATAATACCTGAAGAAAACCTCTGGAGGGAGACAAATAGCAGAGTGTGCTACAGGCTTTATTCCTTACAGTCACATGATATACAAAAGCCTACTCTGTTGTGGACACAGATATGATGTTGTGGTTGTAATGTTTGGAAATATTTTTATAATTTAGGGCTATCCATGTTCACCTGCCCTTGGCTATAGCTTACATACATACATATCATCACTTGGACAGTATGGAATCAGCTTTGGCTGTGTTAGGTTTTAAAGTGTTTTATTACATAAAGGTTCAAACATTTATAATTAAAACAGTATTAGTTCAAACATTTTAATTTCTGTTGATATACTGAAACATGTACATTGTCCAAGGTACACTTTATGACTTTCTAAAAATACCTTACAACCTTATAAAGAACATTTTTTCAAGTTATAAAAATAGATATTAATAGAATTGGAAGGGCTGGTTTCCTGGGGCCTCATTTATAAAAACAATTATTCGATTTATACTTGAACGTAGTCGTAAGATAATTTCCAACGGGGTGCTTACGTTCGATTCATAAAAGATACTGAGCATAAAAAAACCTTGCTTATGCAGGTTCTAAGAAGCCCATTTGTAAATAACACACCTGTGATCTATAAATCTCAAAATAACTTAAAATTGACAGGACCTGAACGTGCCTTACGATCAGCGATTTCCTCTTGTAGAATGCTAGCACAAATGAGGGTTTAGTCAGGAATAGTCAGGGATCACCATGCGCAAAAATAATGTATTCCGGTCTCTGAAAACTCTCCCCCTTCTAAAAGCATGGTTTTCAATGTCTTCCAATAACGCAAGAACAGCCATGGTTACTTTTTTCTAATTTGACACACTATTTATAGAACATCGCATCCTGTTTTTAATTCAAAACACCTTGGGTCTGGCAATTACTTCCTCACACCTTTGATAATTCCTAACAAATTGTTCATAAAGCTAATGCAAAGTTTATCACAGACTTGGACGCATATGCGTCTCAAACTGCAATACCCCTACATAACCAGCAGGAAAATCACTTACGTCAAGTCTAGATGTTGCGTTGGTTATAAGATAATTTCCACATCTAAGTAAGGTTTTATAAATAACTACTTATAAACTCAGCAAAAAAAAGAAACGTCCCTTTTTCAGGACCATGTCTTTCAAAGATAATTCGTAAAAATCAAAATAACTTCACAGATCTTCATTGCAAAGGGTTTTAACACTGTTTCCCATACAATGAACCATAAACAATTAATGAACATGTGCCTGTGGAACAGTCATTAAGACACTAACAGCTTACAGATGGTAGGCAATTAAGGTCACAGTTATGAGAACTTAGGACACTAAAGAGGTCTTTTTACTGACTCTGAAAAACACCAAAAGAAAGATGCCCAGGGTCCCTGCTCATCTGCGTAAACGTGCCTTAGGCATGCTGCAAGGAGGCATGAGGGCTGCAGATGTGGCCAGGGCAATAAACTGCAATGTCCGTACTGTGAGACGCAACAACACCAGCACAGGATCGGTGCATCCGAACATCACAGCTGCGGGCAGGTACATGATGCAACAACAACTGCCCGAGTTACACCAGGAATGCACAATCCTTCCATCAATACTCAGACTGTTCGCAATAGGCTGAGAGAGGCTGGACTGAGGGCTTGTAGGCCTGTTGTAAGGCAGGTCCTCACCAGACATCACCAGCAACAACGTAGCCTATGGGCACAAATCCACTGTCACTGGACCAGACAGGACTGGCAAGTGCTCTTCACTGATGAGTCACGGTTTTGTTTCACCAGGGGTGATGGTCGGATTTGCGTTTATCGTCGAAGGAATGACCGTTACACCAAGGCCTGTACTCTGGAGCGGGATCGATTTGGAGGTAGAGGGTCCATCATGGTCAGGGGCGGTGTGTCATCATTGGAATGAGCTTGTTGCCATTGCAGGCAATCTCAACGCTTTGCGTTACAGGGAAGACATCCTCCTCCCTGATGTGGAACCCTTCCTGCAGGCTCATCCTGACATTGCCCTCCAGCATGACAATGCCACCAGCCATACTGCTCGTTCTGTGCGTGATTTCCTGCAAGACAGGAACGTCGGTGTTCTGCCATGGCCAGCGAAGAACCCGGATCTCAATCCCATTGAGCACATCAGGGACCTGATGGATCGGAGGGTGAGGGCTAGGGCAATTCCCACCAGAAATGTCCGGGAACTTGCAGTGCCTTGGTGGAAGAGTGGGGTAACATCTCACAGCAAGAACTGGCAAATCTGGTGAAATCCATGAGGAGGAGATGCACTGCAGTACTTAATGCAGTTGGTGGCCACACCAGATACTGACTGTTACTTTTGATTTTGACCCCCCCTTTGTTCAGGGACACATTATTCAATTTCTATTAGTCACATGTCTGTTTATGTCTCAGTTGTTGAATCTTGTTATATTTATACAAATAGTTACCATTTTTTTGTGGTTTTCTGTGTAAATTCTACTTAATCGATCGTAAATCCATTTTATAAATGAGGCCCCAGGACTAGGTTCATTCTGTGCATATGGAACAGTCAGTCAATCTATAGATTTTTGCTCAGTGTTGTCTCATCTAACATTGTCCAGAGCATAGAGAGCTACCATCTCCTTCTTCATCATGGGCAGGGTAAGTTACTGTGTAAATGTAATTCGTTACAGTTACTAGTTACCTGTCCAAAATTGTAATCAGTTACGCAACTTTTGGAGTACCCAAACTAAGAAACATAATCAAATTACTTTAATTTACTTTTAGATTATTTTCCCCTTAAAAGCCACTAGAAGAAGACAACAATGAATGTTACCAATTGAATGACATCTATTGCGGGATAAATCAATGTTAGAGTTTACATGGCTGTCCATAAAGGGATTTTGCATTTACTTGATGGGTTAGTTATGCAGGCTTCTTCTAAACCATTTCTTTCTACGACAACAGAATACATCTATATATTTACATTAAAAGCCAAAGTCTCTCATTCTAGCCAATCCAATTAAATAAATATAATGTTAATCTTCAAGCATAGGACTTGGAAATATGGCAGTATGGATTAGCCAAATACTTTTACCTGAACATAACCCAACATAAGGACTTATTACACACAAAAAGAAATATGATTTCTGCTCTCTTGCTGCGACTATGTCATCATAGTCGTCTGACTTGTAGCCAGACTCGCTCAAGCAAACAAATTAAAATGTGCAGCTTTTTCAATGAGGATTTGAAGTTCATTGAGAAAACAGAAAGGTGTCAAATATTTTTGTTTACGCAACATCCTTAATGATTTTTTAAGTAATTCTAGAAGTAATCATCTAGATTTTTCAGAAGTATCTGTTTTCTGACTACAATATTTTTGCTGGTAACCATAGCCACGGGAAGTAGTTTATTGGTGGGGGTGAAGTAGTTTGGGGGTGCTGCGAATGGAAACAGCTGACTGGTAATGCAAACTATGCCAGATAAATCCTACACATGCATTAAAATAAAAGGCATACATACGCAGGCGTGCCGTATTAGTGATGGGTCGTTCGTGAGCGAGTCAGCTCTAAAAGCCGGCTCTTGTAGGTGAACGATGGGAGCCGGCTCGCAAATCAGAAGAGCTGAATCTATTTATAAAAATATTTTTTAAATGAAGATATGAATAATCAAAATATTTAAATGAATAGAATTAAGTAATTCAGAGAACAAATAAAATAAAATAATATAGGTCTAAATGCTCAAGCACACACATATTCATTCTGACTGTCTGCTCAGACTAACAGCGTCACCTGCTGTTCCTGTCAGACACGCAGTGTCAACCAATGAACCAAAGATGCGTGAGGGAGGGCCGAGCCAACTCACTCACAGTCACACACTTAGCAGCCAATGAGAGAGAAGAAGGACAGCTGTGAAAACAACAGCTGACAAATGAGTCGGAAGCACAGTAGCATTTTGATACATTTTAATAATGTAGACAATGTTAGAGCACAGTGTAGAATTTTCCAAAACAAAATCTCATATAAAGCCGGTTCTATGCACAACCTACACCGGCATATGCGTACTTTTCACCTAACTGTGAAGCTAACTGTAGTAGTGCTTCGAGAAACTAGCAGGCCTTCTAGTGATAGTGGTTGAGCCAGCACCTCCACATGGTCAAGTTAGGCCTACTCCGTGACCCACAGATATTCCAGTCTTCTATGGACCAGTTTATGGTAAAGTCTATGTCTGTAGCAAAAGAAGGCCAAATTGATATTGTATTGGCTAAAATGATTTCCACGAATTTACATGTCATTTTTTTTAAAAACGTTTTTCAATGTCTAGCTGTCTTCTGGACTGCTTTGAGTTCAGCAATAGACACACGTCCAAGAACTTGGCAGAGGAACTATTGAGAGTGGCCAGAGAATGGCAAGTAGATGGAAAAGTGGTCTTTTGTGAAAAAGCAGCTAACATAACCAATGCCATGAACATTTTAAAATGAACCCATCATCCATATATTTCCCACACTAATACGTTACTGTTCTCTCTTTTCAGCTATGTGACAGCCTGAAAAATGATACTCCCATGTAAGGGTCTGCAGCAAATCACAGCCAGACACCAGAGAGAAGCAAATGTAACCACAGGACATGTGACAGAGTTGATGAACACCCTATGTTCATCAATGGACAGAAAGTTCCATAGAATGGAATATAATCACGTGCTATCAGAAACCGCTGCACTTGACCCCGGGTTTAAGAAGTTAGCCTTCAGTGATGCCAGAACGATTGATGAGGCTCTTCAAAGAATAACCTCAGCAGCAGGGAGGGACAGCCCCAGCAGTCAGCTGGATCAGGCACCAGGGCAACAGGAAGAAGAGGGATCAGATGGACCAGAGGCACCAGCTGTAGTGCAACAAAGGTCTGCTGTTTGACGAGAGAGCAACTGGGGATGCAGTACGAAGGATTCCCTCAGCAGATGCCATAATGGAGGTCCGATCCTATTTGGAGGAGCCCCGCATCCATAAATCTGCAGATCCTCTGAGCTGGTGGAAGAACAAGGCCTCGGTCTACCCACGGCTTACTAAAGTCATGACAGGGAGACTCTGCATAGTGGAAAAACATTTGTTCCCTCTGAGAAGGTCTTCTCAAAAACGGGAAAAATAATTACTGGGAGAAGAAACCGCATAAGCCCCTCGAAAGTGAGGCAACTTGGATTTCTGAACGCAAATCTCTCATAAAAGCAAAATATGGTCATCATTGCTGTGTGCTGCTGGTTATAACATGGCAATAAAGAAGAGAGAGAAAAGAGGGACCAGTTTAATGTTTTAAGTGGCATGTTGCGGTTTTGCATATTGTTATTTATTTTTCTTTGATATGGTGCTGTCGTTTCTTTGGCTATGTCGGATTAAGTAATATGACATGCTATTCTATAGAATAATTTCTCCGTAATTACTATTACCTGATTGAGTTAATCATTTAAATGTAATTAACTAGAGAGTCGGGCACAACAAAATAATATTTATAGAGCTGTTATCTGCCGAATAAACTCTTAAAAGACCTAGTAATATTTTACATCAATAGCAGTCAATATCAATCGTCATCTTAATTCAGTCTCATCTGAAAGTTGTAAATTCTTGGTTATCTGCACGAACCCTGGCTAACAATTTGAATCAGCAATACAAAATTGGGTTTAATTATTTATATACTAACTACCCAACTAATCACACAGAATTACACATACACATTTAAATCATAACTTGATTACAAATTACGTCATAAAGGAAAACGTCCCTAGCAGGCGGAACAGATATGACAGCTTGTTACACAAAGGAAAAGGGCTGGGTTTGAGTGAAAGAGCGGGAAGACTGAGGGACACAGGGAGAAGCTGTGCTATCGTAAATACAGTATCTGATGCATTCTAAATTAACCCCCATTTGGAAAAGGAAAATGCTATAAATATTTACTCTGAGATGCGCTTCGGTAGGTTGGTGGTAGATGGAAGGCCGTGTTGCCAAACCAAGTCCTTTGAAGAATGTCTCTGGTTGTCAATTGGATACGTTGTAGTAAAGTCGTTGGGTGATAGACGGGATACTCTGTCTGTTCCTTCCTAGCCCTCGTTGCATCTGCTGTTGCTAACTCAACGGCTAGGAGGTATCACTTCTGTAGTGAATAAGAGTTTAAAGTTCATACCATTCGCAACCAAAGCTCACGCTGATGTTGGCTTCATTCTGTAGTTATCTGAACCATTCTGACATCGGACCGTCGTCCTACATCCTCGGAACAGGAAGTTATTGTTGTCAAGGGCTTATATAGGGAGGGAGAGGAGGGCATGTTTGAAACGTTTTATAGCCCATGTCCCTTCACAGGGGCAGGCCACTGATTGAGCAGCCCTATCTTATGAAAACCCAAATCTCACATTTTAGAAGCTAAAATTAAATTTCATCCCATCACGAATAATTTCATATTCAAACATTTAAATTGAACAATTCCATGTGAATCCGATAACTCTGATGTGTAGACGTTCCACTGTAGAGTTTGTCATCTTATCATTGATGAGAATGTCTCAGATGACAACCAACCTGACATCATATTCATTAAGTACCACCGCATATGTTCAAATGTTCGGATTACCAGAATATAGCTCATTTCCCCCCACCTATTGATGTTCCCAGAATCTCTATGTTAACCAAGGGTTTTGCAAATCTAACCTCAGTAGGGTAGAGAGAGGAAAAAAGGGGGGGGAAGAGGTATTTATGACTGTCATAAACCTTCCCCCCAGGTCAATGTAATGACAGTGCAACATTAAACTATTTTGGTAAAGTTATTGCATTTATATGCACTTTGTTTATATACATTAAAAAAGTTGTACTTTAAATGCACATGTGTTATAGCATCCTTTTTTACATTTATTTCAATTTGTGGGATGCTGCAGTTTTGCAAATGTATTTATTTTTCTTGAATATGTTACAATATTCTATTATGCTGTTCAGATTGTATTCATTTTGAATGGTTAGATTTATATGCACTTTGTTTATATACATTAAAAGGTTTTACTTTAAATGCAAATGTTTAAATGCATTAATTATCATAACAAACCAATGCATTTTTAAATGCATTGTGGTTAAGGTAGAGTATGATTTCATTTAAGAATTTAATTAGAATTTTTAACACCATTCAAAGTCAAACTGTCGCAAACTGTTTGACTTGAAAAAATACATTCTTTTTTTTTTATTTATAAGCTGTTTGGGAGCCAAAAGAGCCGCCTCTTTTTGGTGAGCTGAGCCGAACGAGCCGGCTGACTGAAAGGAGCTTGTCAAGAGAGAGCTTGTCCCTCTTCATAGAGCTTGTCCCTCTTCATAGAGGAGTGCGTAACATAACTTCCTGGGCTTTCCCAGACCCCGCCCCCTCGTCATTATGTTACGCACGCCTCTATGAAGAGGGAACGCAACACCCTGCTACAACTAAACTCTCCGTGAAGTGAAAAAGGTATGGACTGTAGGTGCGAGTAAGGATGACAGACAGAATGTGGTACCGTTTACAAGGACTTTATTCCTTTACACGGTAATATGGGGAAAAGGGGCTGGACGGAACCAAAGCAAAGAAAGTAAATCTCAAAGCCCCCCCCCTCTCCTATCTTACCTGCCTAACCACTTTTACCTAATTTAGCACCACCTGGTGCCCTAACCAAAATACAGGGGGTGGTCCGCCCAGGTCTAACCTAGTGTGCCTAGACAGTGAATATACTACGGGTATATGTATGCCCGCGGGCCTCTTGCCTAAACACTCCCAAGGTGCCTTCCCCTTCCCCCCTGGGAACAAATGAAACAGAATATTAAACAATTTCACAAACAAACTAAGCAAACAAAGGACATCAACTAAACTCTACCTGAGCAACAAACTCACAAAACATACCACTTCCCAGCAATGAACTCCCAGCAAATCAACCTCCAGCAAAAATCTCTCTAGCAAAAATCTCTAGCAAAAATCTCTCTAGCAAAATCTCTGCAATGACCTCCCTGCAATGACCTCCCAGCAATGACCTCCCAGCAAAATCTCTTCAATGACCTCCCAGCAATGACCTCCCAGCAATGACCTCCCAGCAATATCTCTGCAATGACCTCCCAGCAAATTTCTCTCTCTCCTGAACAGAACACTGGCTTTTATATAGCTTCAGAATGAATGTGTAACTGGAGACAGCTGTGTCTTGACAAGGGGGGGGGGGGGAGCCATTTCCTGAAATAAACACATGCAAATACACAAACTACAACACATAAACTGGGGAACGTAACATAGCTGGAATGGCCAACACGTATGGTGAGAAAAAGTTAGGACAATTCTCCGTGGCATGTGGCTGAATGGACAACGTCTCTGTCTGGTACCCAGCAAGAATTATTCAGTTGGTGGGCAGTTAGACATTTCTTTAGACACAGTTGAGTAGCCTACAATGCTTACATGAAAATCTAAACTGGCACGCAGATCTTTTGTAAATTGTCACTCATATGAAAAGGGTTGCTGACCCCCTGGAATAGGCTATATAAAGCCTCCCAAGTGGAATGGAACATATGGTGTACTATGCAGCAGCATTGTCTCGTGCACTTCCCACCAAGATGGTTGCCCTGCATTCAGAGATGTTCCTTATAATGTGTGTGCCCGACTCATTCTTGTATATTGCCTGTCTGCATTGTTCTCCAGGGAAGCAAAACATCTGGGTGCTCATTATGTACAAAACAGGCCTACATCCACACTAGAGCTAAATAACTTAGCTATATTTAATGACGTTTTGCCAGCAGGATTGATTTGTTAGAACATCTCGTTTAATTCAGGAAGATGGAGAAGCAAGATAGAGTGAGAGGTAGAAATGCATCATACCAGAGGCAGTTAGGTTCAGGTAGGATTTAAGTATGTAGGCAGAGGATGATGATGAAGTAGGCCTACAGTAAGATTTTTTTTACATTTAACCCAACTAAATAATCATTAATGATTTACATGATCTCAATTACCATTCTGTCACTGGATAACAATCCACATTTGCTATGTAGCCTGTAATTGTTATTGTTTTTTAGGCCAAAATTGGTGAAATTCTCTAAATAGCCATTTTGATACCAATAGGCCTACATGGCGTTAGAAGAAATAAAAGTGCACACTACAGATGGCTATATCAGTCCACTAATACAGGACTGTTATAGGCCCAGTGTACTACTTTTGTCGATTTTTGAATAATATACAGTACCAGCTACTCATTACATTGTTTTCCTTTATTTGTACTATTATTCAACATTGTAAAATAATAGTGACGACATCAAAACTATGAAATAACACATATAGAATCAAGTAGTAACCAAAAAAGTATTAAACGAATCAAAATATATTTTCTTTTAGAGGTTCTTCAAAGCAGCCACCCTTTGCCTTAATGACAGCTTTGCACACTCTTGGCATTCTTTCAACAACCTTCATGACATAGTCACCTGGAATGCGTTTCAATTAACTGGTGTGCCTTGTTAAAGGTTAATTTGTGGGATTTCTTTCCTTCTTAATGCGTTTGAGCCAATCAGTTGTGCTGTGCCATAGTAAGGATGGTATACAGAAGATCACCCTATTTGGTAAAAGACCAAGTTCAAATTATGGCAAGAAAAGCTCAAATAAGCAAAGAAAATCATTACATTCCATTACTTTAAGACATGAAGGTCAGTCACATTTCAAGAAATATGAAGGTTTGTTCAAATCCAGACAATTGTTATCAATCACTATGATTTAACTGGCTCTCATGAGGACCACCACAGGAAAGAAAGACCCAGAGTTACCTCTGCTGCAGAGGATAATTTCATTAGAGTCACGAGCCTCAGAAATTGCAGCCCTTATAAATGCTTCACAGAGTTCAAGTAACAGACACATCTCAACATCCTCTGTTCAGAGGAGACTCATGAATCAGGCCTTCATGGTCGAATTGCTGCAAAGAAACCACTACTAAAGGACACCATTGAGAATAAGAGACTTGATTGTGCCAAGAAACACCAACAATGGAAATTAGACCGGTTGAAATCCGTCCTTTGGTCTGATGAGTCCAAATTTGATATATTTGGCTCCAACCGCTGTGTCTTTGTAAGAGTGGGTGAATGGACGATCTGAGCATGTGCGGTTCCCACCGTGAAGCATGGAGGAGGAGGTGTAATGGTGTGGGGTTGCTTTGCTGATGTCACGTTCAGTGATTTATTTAGAATTCAAGGCACCAGCATGCTACCACAGCATTCTGCAGCAATACACCATCCCACCTGGTTTACGCTTAGTGGGTCTATCATATGTTTTTCAACAGGACAATGACCCAACACACCTCCAGGCTGTGTAAGGGCTATTTTACCAAGGAGGGTGATGGCGTGCTGCATCAGATGACCTGGCCTCCACAATCACCCGAACTCGACCAAATTGAGATGGTTTGGGATGAGTCTGACCGCAGAATGAAGGAAAAGCAGCCAACAAGTGCTCAGGATATGTGGGAACTCCTTCAAGACAGCTGGAAAAGCATTCCTCATGAAGCTGGTTGAGAGAATGCCAAGAGTGTGCAAAGCTGAGAATCAAGGCAAAGGGTGGTTACTTTGAAGAATCCAAAATATGTTTTGATTTGTTTAACGCTTTTTGAGTTGCTACATGATTCCATATGTATTATATCATAGTTTTGATGTCTTCACTATAATTCTACAATTTAGAAAATAGTAAAAATCAGGAACAACCCTTGAATTAGTAGGTGTGTCCCCACTTTGACTGGTAATGTTTATTTTTTATTTGGGGGGGTTCTGCAGCACCCTCAGCACGGTTGTGCTGGTAACAGTAAATTATTACAGTTACAGGTTTTGTGTAATCCTTTACTTGTAACGGATTACATGTAACATCCCAACCCTGATTACATCCCAGCCCTGATCCTGGGAAGGTCATCTGCTGGCCGGCAGATTGCCTGGAGGCGCTGGGGAAGCAAAGAGATATCAATATACGTACAATCAATTAGCAGCAAAAGTATTCTTCAAAATCTATCTCAGAATAGCTCAGAAACACATAGACAAGCTTTATTGATCAGAATGTCATAATTCATTTGATTCATGCATTTAATGCAACAATAAGTCGTTTTTCACACGAGTGCTAATATTCAAGAGAAAATCTGAAATGCCACTGACGTGCCAAAATGTCCCTTGTCCTCGGTACAGTTTGTAGACCATGGTGATGGGAATGAGAGAGAGGGAGGACATAGCCAGGAACCATCCCAGCCCGTAAGCCCACCAGGGGTACACATAGGTGTTGTTGAACTTCAGAGGGCTGTACTTCAGCACCGAGAACACAAAGGTTCCCTGGAAGAGGAAAAAGATGCCCGAAATATGTTGTTTTGTCTTATCTTGTCTTTGTCTTGTCTTGTTTGATATTAACAGCACAAGGTTTTGAAGGCAACTGCATTATGAAATAATATCCATAAATGTAAGTAAAATAATGATGAAAATGCACTTGACTTAAACTCACTGTGCACATAGTAGGGGTGATGTATAGCCAACAGTACTTCACCAGAGAGGAGGGCCTGTAGCCAATCATATCCTCAATGTTGTCACAGAAACGTTCAGCACCTTGGACAGAGACATATAGGGGGTACTCATGAACAGTTCCCTTGTTGTTAAAAGGATAGTTGAAGGAACTATAAGTATGAACTACTATTTACTAAATGTAATTTCCCCATTCATACCATATATCCATCCAATACTGAAAGACTGGCATATGGAGAGGAGTAGCAGAGTGGCACCACTGCACACATAATGATCAAACAGCTGTATGATGTAGAGGCCACCCTGCAGAGAAATAGACATTCATTACAACTACTTTCAAACCTTACTTTATGTTATTGATATGTGTTCTTACAGTATATCAGAGACCCTTCTCTACCTGTTCACACAGCAGAAACTTTTTGAGAGCATGTGTGACCTGTGTCTGGGACCTCTCACCTCTGTGACCATGATGAGTCCGACCAGGCAGCAGCAACAGCAGATGAGCAGCAGCAGTAGCTCCCTCCGGTGGCCCTTTCTGAGGACGTTGGGGTAGACATCCGTTACCGAGGTCATAAGGCTCTCAAGGCCGACAAACTGGGGAACATGACAGAAGAGAGAGAGGGCAGTGTACATGAGAGGGTAAGGTGCATGGAAGAACACAGCAGGACACCGAGGTGGAGGGAGGGTAAGGTGCAGGGAAGAACACAGTAGGCCACCCAGGTGGAGGGAGGGTAAGGTACAGGGAAGAACACAGCAGGACACCAAGGTGGAGGGAGGGAAAGGTGCAGGGAAGAACACAGCAGGACACCCAGGTGGAGGGAGGGTAAGGTACAGGGAAGAACACAGCAGGACACCCAGGTGGAGGGAGGGTAAGGTACAGGGAAGAACACAGCAGGACACCCAGGTGGAGGGAGGGTAAGGTGCAGGAAAGAACACAGCAGGACACCAAGGTGGAGGGAGGGTAAGGTGCCGTGAAGAACCGAGCAGGATACACAGGGTTAGGGTGTGGTGGGTATTGAGCTCTAACCTGGCTGTCCAATCCTAACAGGATGATCATGGTGAAGAAACACACGGCCCAGAACTGAGGACAGGGGAGCAGGGACACTGCCTGTGGGTACACTATGAACACCAGGCCAGGACCTGCAGCAGAGCAGCAAGAAAACAAAACGTTACAGAATACTCTACGTGTACCTCTGTTACACTGCATTAGAGACTTACCTGACTCAGCTACCATAGAGATGTCCACACCCTGTTCTCCAGCCATATAACCCAGGATGGAAAAAATAGCAAAACCAGACAGGAAGCTGGTCCCACTGTTCAACAAGCACAGGTAGAAGGAGTCTCTGCAAGGCACAAAACAGTCTTCAACATACAGTGCATTTGGAAAGTATTCAGAGCCCTTTACTTTTTCCACATTTTGTTGTGTTACAGCCTTATTCTAAAATTGATTAAATAAAAAAATGTTCCTCATCAATCTACACACGATACCAAATAATGACAAGCGAAAAACATTTTTGCAAATGTATGAAAAAACAAACAGGAAATACCTTATTTACATAAGTAGTCAGAACCTTTGCTATGAGACTCGGAAAATGTAGCTATTTCTACAACTTAATTGGTGTCCACATGTGGTAAAATCAATTGTTTGAACATAATATGAAAGGCACACACCTGTCTATATAAGGTCCCAAAGCTGATAGTGCATGTCAAAGCAAAATCCAAGCCATGAGGCCGAAGGAATTGTCTGTAGAGCTCCGAGACACCATTGTGTCGAGACACAGATCTGAAGAAAGGTGTCAAACAATTTCTGCCACATGGAACGGCCCCAAGAACACAGTGGCCTATATCATTCTCAAACGGAAGAAGATGGGAACCTCTAACACTCTTTCTAGAGCTGGCCGCCCGGTCAAACTGAGCAATCGGGGGAGAATAGTCTTGGTCAGGGATGTGACCAAGAACCCGATGGTCACTCTGACAGAGCTCTAGAGTTCCTCTGTGGAGATGGGAGAACCTTCCAGAAGGCCAACCATCTCTGCAGAACTCCACCAATGTTCGAATGACCAGACGGAAGCCACTCCTCAGTAAAAGGCACACGGCAGCCCGCTTGGAGTTTGCCAAAATGAACCTGAAGGACAAGATTCTCTGGTTTGATGAAACCAAGTTTGAACTCTTTGGCCTGAATACCAAGCATCACGTCTAGAGGAAACCTGGCACCATCCCTACGATGAAGCATGGTAGTGCAGCATCATGTTGTGGGGATGTTTTTCAGCGGCAGGTCCTAGGAGACTAGTCAGGGAAAGATAGTTGAGGGAATGATGAACGGAGCAAAAAACAGAGAGATCCTTGATGAAAACCTGCTCCAGAGTGCTCAGGATCTCAGACTGGGGCGAAGGTTCACCTTTCAACAGGACAACAGCCCTAAGCACACAGCCAAGACACTGCAGAAGTGGCTTCGGGACAAAGCTTGGACTAGCCCAGCCAGAGCTTGGACTTTGACCCGATTGAACATCTCTGGGGAGACCTGAAAACAGCTGTGCAGCGACACTCCCCATCCAACCTGACAGAGCTTGAGGATCTGCAGAGGAGAATGGGAGAAACTCCACAAATGCATGTGTCCCAAGCTGGTGGCGTCATATCCAAAAAGACTCAGGCCTAAATGACTGCCAAAGGTGCTTCAACAAGAGTAAAGTGTGCGAATACTTATGGAAATGTACAATTTCATTTTTTTATACATTTACAATAATGTCGAAAAAACAGTTTTTTCTTTGTCATTATGGGTTATTATGTGTAGATTGACGAGGGATTTTTTCATCAGCCATTTTATCAGCCTATAAGGTAACAAAGTGTGGAAAAAGTCAAGGGGTCTGAGTACTTTCCGAATGCACTGTATTAGTTCTCGATTCTCGTTCATATTATGTTTGAATACTCTTTCATATTAGGTCTCAATCCTCTTTTACACACTATTGTAATTGGTGAAGGTCTAAAAATATTCAAATGTAGGGGATTAACATTTAGCCCCAGGTAATGCCTTGTCAGGAGGGCATGTTGTGCCATGACTCTTCTAGGCGTAGCTGAATGAGATAACTATGCATTTAAGGGATTGAATGTATCGCATCCGATCCAGCCGAGCCATCCAAGCCATCCGATCCATCCGAGCCATCCGAGCCATCCGAGCCTTCCGATCCATCCAAGCCATCCAAGCCAGTGTAGATTTTCCTTTCTAAGTGTTCTATTCCTCCATGCTTAATTAACCAGGTGTGCATTTTTTACATCTTCAGACCAGTTAGCACCAGGGAATGAGCCAACTATGCAAGATCTTCACTGTGACAAATGAATACTGTGTATTCTAAATCAAACCCACACCCTAAAACTGAAGACTCACTTGTAACAGTTGTTGTTGTATTTGTTGTAGCTTCCGAGAGAAGTCAGGTATCCCAGGCATATGGCATAAGAAAAAAATACCTGGGTTCCTGCATCCATCCAAACCTTATTGAACACAAATAGGAGTTCAACTCTAGTCATAAACGGAACATTCAAGAATCAAAACAGAAAAGTATTCCGGTAAGATGTGATGAGATTGAAGAAGGACTTAGAGGGAAGGTTTCCTGGACACTGATTGAGCATACTCCTGAAGGATGTGCAATGGAAATGCTCAATTTAAAATGTTTTTTATTCCCGGCCGATGCTCTATCCGTGTCCAGGAAACTGGCTCATAAATTTACCATACACATAATACCTGTGGATCAGCAAGCCGTGTAGCATTGGGATACATGTAGTAGAATATGCCATCTATAGCTCCAGGTAGGGTCACTCCTCGGACGAATAGCACCAGTAGCATGACATAGGGGAACGTTGCCGTGAAGCACGCTGCCTAGGAATAAATAGACAGGTATGACACAGAACAACACAATATTGACATTAGCGGTATTACCATAGCAACTAGCAGGTATTACCATAGCAACTAGCAGGTATTACCGTACCAACGAGCATGTATTACCGTACCAACTAGCATGTATTACCATAGGAACTAGCAGGTATTACTGTACCAACTAGCAGATAATACCGTACCAACTAACAGGTATTACCGTACCAACTAGCAGTTATTATTGTACCAAATAGCATGTATTACCATAGCAACTAGCATGTATTACTGTACCAACTAGCAGGTATTACTGTACCAACTAGCAGGTATTACCGTACCAACTAGCAGGTATTACCATACCAACTAGCAGTTATTATCGTAGCAACTAGCAGGTATACCAAATAGCATGAATTACCATAGCAACTAGCATGTATTACCATAGCAGGTATTACCGTACCAACTAGCAGTTATTATTGTACCAAATAGCATGAATTACCATAGCAAGTAGCATGTATTACCATAGCAACTAGCAGGTATTACTGTACCAACTAGCAGATATTAACGTACCAACTAGCAGTTATTATTGTACCAACTAGCAGGTATTACCGTACCAACTAGCAGCTATTACTGTACCAACTAGCAGGTATTACCGTACCAACTAGCAGTTATTATTGATCCAACTAGTAGGTATACCAAATAGCATGTATTATCATAGCAACTAGCATGTATTACCATACCAACTAGCAGGTATTACCGTACCAACTAGGAAGTATTACCATACCAACTAGCATATTACCATACCAAGTAGTACTATTACGATACCAATGTTGTGGAAATGCTTACACAGGGACACTCAAAGTCAATCTTAAGTTAATCATTGTTTATTGTCAGCATGCTGGAGAGGTTCCAACAAACTTGATGCACCATAGTGAACATCAGCCAGGAGCTCTCACGGGGCAGTCCAGTTTAGTTCCCTTATATACTGGTTACAGACATGTTACATAGGCACAGTTCATAGGGTTGGTTCTGGCAAGTGTCTGGCACCGTCTCATATCTTAACTTAAAAGAACATCTTCTGGGCATTCTGACAAATAGTCTTAAGGAGGAGGTGTATTTACCGGGCACAGGCAGGAGCCAAGGACTGTTTACGACACCAAAGACAATATGCTCAAAGTAAAAATGTCCTTAACACCATCTAGCAGGTATTACCATACCAACTAGCAACTATTACCAACTA
Organism: Oncorhynchus mykiss; assembly: GCF_013265735.2. Lineage (NCBI taxonomy): Eukaryota > Metazoa > Chordata > Actinopteri > Salmoniformes > Salmonidae > Oncorhynchus > Oncorhynchus mykiss. The sequence goes on along the minus strand of NC_048587.1, from coordinate 51,970,271 downwards.
TCAGGTTGATGTTTATTTTCGTGAGTCTAGTCCTGGAGGGAGAACTGAGTGATTTCCCCTTAGATAAGCCAGCTGCAAAGTCAAATATTTTCTATATTGAACAAGTTTATTAATTTAAGGTTAGGGTTAGCAGTGTGGTTAAGGTTAGGCTTAAGGTTGGGTTAGGTTTGGTTTAAAATTTGATGACTTGTGGCTGTGCTAGCTAGTGTCCACTCTGCAGAGCTGCGTCCAGGAAAAGATTCATGATGAATAACTCTGACCTGCTACCAACTATGGATCCATACATCTCACCAAGTAGGGTATAGCTACAGCAAATATTACACCTCTGTTTTTTGTTGTTGTTGATTTTCTTTTCTTTTTTAACCTTTGATTTAAAGATTGATTGAGATTGGAACGATGCATGTGTTCAGTCTCACCTTTCCTGTAGACCTCACTCCTTTCCAGATACAGAAGTAGCAGATGGCCCAGGACAGCAGAAGGCACAGGGCCAGCTCCCATCTAATGCCTCCAAGTGATTCTATTCCATCCGATATCCGCAGCACTCGCCGCCTGTGAGGAGAAAAGGTAGACACTGCAAAACATTTCGTCACCAAAATAAAATGTATCTGATATAAATATATTGTAGCCTATTGTAATTTATTGTATGCACTAATTATTTCAACATTGTTACAGTACCCTTTAAAAAAGAAAATAAGACTATCTGATTAATTTGAGGCAAGAATATAATCATGAAAGATGTCATGGTTAAAAACACAGCATTATTATAGAATTACTTACTGCCAAAACTCTACAACTGAAGATGACGTATTCAGGAGAGGAACAGTCCAATTGCTGGTTACATTATTGGTACCAAATGTGACACAAGCATCTGAAATACATCGAAGTCTATTTGTAGCAAGTTAAAAGTTGACAGTTTGGTACCAAATGTGAGGCAAGGATCTGAAATATATGGAAGTTGAGTTGAAGCAGGTAAAAAATACAAAAAAAGGGGGGTTCTACTAAGCTAACATATGGAATTGTTTTTAAGATGGTCATACCATGGATCATTTAGATATTTTATTTTAAACTGTATGACCCCTGTAGGTATGAAAAAATATATTTTAAAGTTATTTGATAAAATATTGATTTTGGCCTTGAATAACATATTCATAAATACACTGTATGTGTCATGGACTCCAGGCAATCACAGATTATAAAAGGAAAGCCAGCCAAGTTGTGTACACCGACATCTTACTCCCGGACAAGCTAAGCACCTTCTTCGCTCGCTTTGATGACGACATAGGTCACTCTAGAGGACTGTGAGCTCTCCTTCTCCGCGGCCGATGTGAATAAGACTTTTAAGCGTGTTAACCCTCCCAAGGCTGCCGGCCCAGACGGCATCCCTAGCCGTGTCCTCAGAGCATGCACAGACCAGCTGGCTGGAGTGTTTACGGACATATTTAATCTCGCCCTATCCCAGTCTGCTGTCTCCACTTGCTTCAAGATGTCCACCATTGTCCTTTGCCCAATAAAGTGAAGGTAACTGGTGGGACTGATTAAAAACAATGACGAGACAGCCTACAGGGAGGAGGTGAGGTCACTGGTGGAGTGGAGCCAGGAAAATAGCCTAACCCTCAACGCCAACAAAATGAAAAAGCTGATTGGGGACTTCAGGAGACAGCAGAGGGAGCACGCCCTCATCCACATCGATGGGGCCACAGTGGAGAAGGTGAAAACCTTCAAGTTCTTCGGCTAATACATCACAAACAATCTGAAAATGGTCCACCCACACAAACAATGTGGTGAAGAAAGTGCTAAAGAAATTCAGCTTGGCACCTAAGACCCTCACCATTGAGAGCATCCTGTCGGGCTGTTTCGCCACCTGGTACGGCAACTGCACTGTCCGCAACCGCAGGGCTCTCCAGAGGGTGGTGCGGTCAGCACAACGCATCAGTGGGATTACACTGACTGCCCTTCAAGACATCTTCAGCACCCGGTGTCACAGGAAGGCCAAAATCATCAAGGACTTTAGCCAGACGAGCCACGGTCTACTCACCCCGCTATTATCCTGATGGCAAGGTCAGCTCAGGTGCTTCAAAGCTGGGACCGAGACACTGAAAAACAGCTCCTATCTCAAGTTCATCAGACTTTTAAATAGCCATCACTAGCCGGCCTCCACCCAATACCCGGCCACGTGTCATGTAATAATCTTCCCAGCGTGAAATAGTTCCCAATAGTTGTGATTGTGACGTCATGTTGTAAAGATTTTCACAGCGTGAAACTGGTCCTAGTCAATAATTGCATGCATGTCTGTGTGGATGGCTGAGCTCCTGCAGATGTTTCTCTCACATCCCCTCGCCCTTGATTTAACTAATTATTTAACTAACTAACATACTGTATGCACTGTCAATCAAAAACGTAGCGGCCAAGTCTTTGCAATCATAAAAAATCTCTCCTCACATCAACCCTGAGCACTTTGACGCATGAGTCCGGGTGTTTATATGCTGACCTCACGCCTCAACAATCTTCTGATTGGACAGTGTCAAAACTTCTGACCACCATTGATTGGCAGATGTGTGAAGCAAATGCGCGTGCCCAAAGAAAAGTTTTTAGAGGTCGAGGGAGGGTGTGAGAGAAACATCTGCACGAGCTCAGCCATCCACATGAAGAGACGAGCTCGGCCATCCACATAAAGAGACGAGCTCGGCCATCCACAAAAAGAGACGAGATCAGCAATCCACATAAAGAGACGAGATCAGCCATCCACAAAAAGAGACGAGCTCGGCCATCCACATGAAGAGACGAGCTCAGCCATCCACAAAAAGAGACGAGCTAGGCCATCCACATGAAGAGACGAGCTCGGCCATCCACATAAAGAGACGAGCTCAGCCATCCACAAAAAGAGACGAGCTAGGCCATCCACATGAAGAGACGAGCTCGGCCATCCACATGAAGAGACGAGCTCGGCCATCCACATGAAGAGACGAGCTCGGCCATCCACATGAAGAGACGAGCTCGGCCATCCACATAAAGAGATGAGCTCGGCCATCCACATAAAGAGACGAGCTCGGCCATCCACAAAAAGAGACGAGCTCGGCCATCCACATGAAGAGACGAGCTCGGCCATCCACATAAAGAGGTGAGCTCAGCCATCCACAAAAAGAGACGAGCTCGGCCATCCACATAAAGAGATGAGCTCAGCCATCCACATAAAGAGACGAGCTCGGCCATCCACATAAAGAGACGAGCTTAGAGCTCAGCCATCCACATAAAGAGACAAGCTCGGCCATCCACATAAAGAGACGAGATCAGCCATCCACATAAGGAGACGAGCTTAGAGCTCAGCCATCCACATAAAGAGACGAGCTTAGAGCTCAGCCATCCACATAAAGAGACGAGCTTAGAGCTCAGCCATCCACATAAAGAGACGAGCTTAGAGCTCAGCCATCCACATAAAGAGACGAGCTTAGAGCTCAGCCATCCACATAAAGAGACGAGCTTAGAGCTCAGCCATCCACATAAAGAGACGAGCTCGGCCATCCACATAAAGAGACGAGCTTAGAGCTCAGCCATCCACATAAAGAGACGAGCTCGGCCATCCACATAAAGAGACGAGCTCGGCCATCCACATAAAGAGACGAGATCAGCCATCCACATAAGGAGACGAGCTCAGCCATCCAAATAAATAAACAAACAAACAAACAAACAAACTCGGCCATCCACATAAAGAGACGAGCTCAGCCATCCACATAAAGAGCACGGCCTTCCACATAAAGAGACTAGCTCAGCCATCCACATAAAGAGACGAGCTCAGCCATCCACATAAAGAGACGAGCTCAGCCATCCACATAAAGAGACGAGCTCAGCCATCCACATAAAGAGCTCGGCCATCCACATAAAGAGCTCAGCCATCCACATAAAGAGGCGAGATCAGCCATCCACATAAAGAGACGAGATCAGCCATCCACATAAAGAGGCGAGATCAGCCATCCACATAAAGAGATGAGCTCAGCCATCCACATAAAGAGGCGAGATCAGCCATCCACATAAAGAGACGAGATCAGCCATCCAAATAAATAAACAAAACAAACAAACTCGGCCATCCACATAAAGAGACGAGCTCAGCCATCCACATAAAGAGCTCGGCCATCCACATAAAGAGCTCCGCCATCCACATAAAGAGCTCAGCCATCCACATAAAGAGGCGAGATCAGCCATCCACATAAGGAGATGAGCTCAGCCATCCAAATAAATAAACAAACAAACTCGGCCATCCACATAAAGAGCTCCGCCATCCATATAAAGAGACGAGCTCAGCCATCCACATAAAGAGGCGAGATCAGCCATCTACATAAACAGACGAACTCGGCCATCCACATAAAGAGACAAGCTCGGCCATCCACATAAAGAGATGCACGTGAAATGATTGAACTGGGAACATTTTCATGTTTGGAAAAATGTTATATAATATAAAATCACATATAATTTGATTTTCTGGATTTTTGTTTTAGATTCCCTCTCTCACAGTTGAAGTGTACCTATGATACAAATGACAGACCTCTACATATCCAGGTGTTAGAATGGCCAAGTCAATGTCCAGACCTGAATCCAATCGAGAATCTGTGGAAAGAGCTGAAAACTGCTGTTCACAAATGCTCTCCATCCAACCTCACTGAGCTCGAGCTGTTTTGCAAGGAGGAATGGGAAAAAATGTCAATCTCTCGATTTGCAAAACTGATAGAGACATACCCTAAGCGACTTACAGCTGTAATCGCAGCAAAAGGTGGCGCTACAAAGTATTAACTTAAGGGGGCTGAATAATTTTGCACGTCCAATTTTTCAGTTTTTGATTTGTTAAAAAAGTTTGAAATATCCAATAAATGTCGTTCCGCTTCATGATTGTGTCCCACTTGTTGTTGATTCTTCACAAAAAAATACAGTTTTATATCTTTATGTTTGAAGCCTGAAATGTGGCAAAAGGTCGCAAAGTTCAAGGGGGCCGAATACTTTCGCAAGGCGCTGTGTGTATATATATATATATATATATATATATATATATATATATATATGTGTGTGTGTGTGTGTGTGTGTGTGTGTGTGTATATACACACACACACACACACACACACACACACACACACACAACCAGTCAAAAGTTTTATAACACCTACTAATGCAAGGATGTTTCTTTATTTGTACTTTTCTCTAAATTGTAGAATAATAGTGTAGACATCAAAACTATGACATAACATATATGGAATCATGTAGTAACCAAAAAGTGTTAAACAAATAAAAATATATGAGGTTGGGTGATTGTGGAGGCCAGGCCATCTGATGCAGCACCCCATCACTCTCTTTCTTGGTCAAATAGCCCTTACACACCCTGGAGGTGTGTTGGGTCATTGTCCTGCTGAAAAAAAGATGATAGTCCCACTACGCGCAAACCAGATGGGATGGCGTATCGCTGCAGACTGCTGTGGTAGCCATGCTGGTTAAGTGTGCCTTGAATTCTAAATAAATCACTGCCAGTGTCACCAGAAAAGCACCCCAACACCATCACACCTCCTCCTCCATGCTTCATGGTGGGAACAACACATGCAGAGGTAATCTGTTCACCTACACTGCGTCTCACAAAGACATGGCGGTTTGAACCAAATATCTCACATTTTGACTCATAAGAGCAAAGGACAGATGTCGAACGGTCTAATGTCCGTAGTTCGTGTTTCTTGGCCCATGCAATTATCTTCTTCTCAATGGTGTCCTTTAGTGGTGGTTTCCTTGCATCACAAAAAAAAAAAAATAGACAAATGTGGAAGGCTGACAGCTGGATCTGGTGGATTGAGACGCAGCCAATGCAAAAAACAAAAAACACATAACTAACTTAAACTGAATGATTTAAATGGGGATTGTTTAATTATAGTACTCAGATTGACAGCTTCAAGTGGATTTGCAACATACTATCTTAATCCTCGCAAAGTAATTGACTCAAAAGCAAAATGTACACGAGTTAAATGTACAACACTATGTTTAACGCTTGTCTACTTTTCAAAAAGAGAATACATTTGAATGTACTTAGTTTTATCTGAACTTATTTTCAAGGACTAGTATAAGATGTGGGTGTGTGTGAGACAAGGCTGTGACAGCCTGCAATGGCCAGCTCCGATACTATTCTCATGGTTCAGTCTTTTCCAGACCGTCAGAAGAGCCTTGCGCTAACACACTGACTGCTCATGATCTCCCCTCACGGAACAACCTGCAAACATTTAGACATTTCTGTCTTTGAATTGCAGTGGTGGATGTTATTTATTATCAGCACTGTGCTTTGTAACATAAAGTTGTAGTCGGAAGTTTACATACACTTAGGTTGGAGTCAAAAAACTTGATTTTCAACCACTCAAATTTCTTGTTAACTAACTATAGTTTTGTCAAGTCGGTTAGGACATCTACTTTGTGCATGACAAGCATTTTTTCCAACAAGGCAGATTATTTCATTTAAAATTCACTATATCACAATTCCAGTGGGTCAGAAATTTGACTGTGACTGTGCCTTTAAACAGCTTGGAAAATTCCAGGAAATGACGTCATGACTTTAGAAGCATCTGAGTAGCTAATTGGCATAATTTGAGTCAATTGGAGGTGTACCTGTGGATGTATTTCAAGGTCTAACATCAAACCCAGTGCCTCTTTGCTTGACATCATGGGACAATCAAAAGAAATCAGCCAATACCTCAAAAAAAAAGTAGACATCCACAAGTCTGGTTCATCCTTGGGAGCAATTTCCAAATGCCTGAAGGTACCACGTTCATCTGTACAAACAATAGAACGCAAGCATAAACATCGTCGGACCACGCAGCCATCAAAAGGCTCACAGCCGTTAAACCGCTTATGTCTCTTAGAGAAGAACGGACTTTGGTGCGAAAAGTGCAAATCAATCCCAGAACAACAGCAAAGGACCTTGTGAAGATGCTGGAGGAAACAGGTACAAAAGTACCTATATCCACAGTAAAACGAGTCCTATATCGACGTAACCTGAAAGGCCGCTCAGCAAGGAAGAAGACACTGCTACAAACCCTCCATAAAAAAGCCAGACTACGGTTTGCAACTGCACATGGGGACAAAGATTGTACTTTTTGGAGAAATGTCTTCTGGTCTGATGAAACAAAAATAGAATGGTTTGACCATATTGACCATCGTTATGTTTGGAGGAAAACGGGGGAGGCTTGCAAGCCGAAGAACACCATCCCAACCGGGAAGCACGGTGGTGGCAGCATCATGTTGTGTTTTTTTTTTGCTGCTCGAGGGACTGGTACACTTCACAAAATAAATGGCTTCATGAGGAAGAAAATTATGTGGATATATTAAAGCAACATCACAAGACGTCAGTCAGGAAGTTAAAGCTTGTTCGCAAATCGGTCTTCCAAATAGACAATGTCCCCAAGCATACTTCCAATGTGGCAAAATGGCTTAAGGACAACAAAATCAAGGTATTGGAGTGGCCATCACAAAGCCCTGACCTCAATACAATAGAAAATGTGTGGGCACAACTGAGAAAGCGTGTGCTTTTGTCAGGAGGACTGTGCCCAAATTCACCCAATTTATTGTGGGAAGCTTGTGGAGGGCTACCCAAAATGTTTGACCCAAGTTTAAAAGCTTGTGTCAAACAAATGCTAACTGAGTGTATGAAAACTTCTCACCCACTGGGAATGTGATGAAAGAAATAAAAGTTGAAATAAATAATTCTCTCTGCTATTACTCTGACATTTTACATTCTTAAAATAAAGTGCTAATCCCAACGGACCTAAAACAGGGATTTTTTTACTAGGATTAAATGTCAGGAATTGTGAAAAACGCAGTTTAAATGTATTTGGCTAAGGTATATATAAACCTCCCACTTCAACTGTAACTAAGCTACAGAGGTAGTAGCTCCTGAAGGGAATATTGTAACCCATTAGCCACCAATGTACTAACTCATGAAATTGCCACAAAGTTTCAGTTCAGCCACCAATTTTGTAAATACCTGTGTTCCAGTCATTATTACAGTTGGCCCATGGCAGGTCAACAGTGAAGGATGAAAACAGGTAGTGGAAAGCCCAGGCCAGGATCACAATGTAGGTCATACATCCATATATAGTGATCACCTGGGCGGCGTAGCCCAATCCTGATGAAGACAAGAACAGAAGCATAGCAGCATGCTCATAAAACCTAACAGGATATATTTTGGAAAATTAATGTGGCCCTATGTTACTGCATATTCATTAAGGTCACTCAGCACTTGTTTGTTTTGCAGAACTCATATAGAAATGAATAAATGTGTCTCAGCACGGTTAAGGAACACCCTTCCTTGGGGCTTATAAAGTGAAGTGCTGCCTTTAGAGTAGAACTGAAAGTTTTCATTGCAGTGTGATTTATTTTACTTCACCAATGTTACAACTTTACAATCTGATGTAGTTAGCATAATGTTTAGACCAGGCTAGACAACATCTGCATTAAGACATCTGATAGATAAGATATGTGTGAAGCAATGATAAAAGCTCTCTCCGCGAGAGAGTTTGTCACAATAACAATGTACCCTTGTGCACAGAACTGTACAGCAGTGGAGGCTCCTTAGAGGAGGAAGGGGAGGACCATCCTCCTCAGTGAATTCACTTTTTTTTTTGCTAAAATCATACATCTAAATATATTAAAATGTCACCAAATAACTGATTGACACAATGTTTTGTAATGAACGTGTACAGTAGACTCAACAGCACTCAGTAGGGTAGCATCATGGTGAAGCTGGAGGACAGCTAGTTTCCATCTTCCTCTTGTTACATTTACTTCAATATGAAACCTAAGAGGCTTATGGTTCTCAACCCCTTCCATAGATTTACACAGTAATTATGACAACTTCTAGAGGATGTCCTCCAAACTGTCAGCATGAACTGACATGTTGATCCATCCAAAGGATCAGAGAACAAATCTAGTAATGAAAACATAAGCTACAGCCAGCTAGCACTGCAGTGCATAACATGTGGTAAGTAGTTGACTTACAGAAAGAGAAAGACAATAGTTGAACAGTTTTAAACAAATTAATTCATTCAAAAATGAAAGAAAAGCAAGATAGAAAGATACAGAGAGAGATAGATATTTCATTGTATTGTTTTCACTTTCACTTAGCTAGCGAATGAAGCTAGCTAGTTTAGCATACTCAAACAGAGAAGGATGCTATGTTCCCTAGCTGGCCATGGCTTTCCAACATTGGAACTCTTCCAAGTCAAGGTAAGCTTTTGGTTGTATTAATTTATTGGACAGGGGCCCGCCAGTGTAACTGCTAAACTGCTTTCTGACTGTAGACTGTACTTCATGATTGTAGCGGGTTTACTAATGCATCAGTTCTAGTAGTTCTAGTTGACTATGACGTGACAAAGATGTAGGCTGTGTGTAGCGGTTAGCATCATGATGAGAAGGTTTTGCTAGTCACAGACAGCTGATGTGTGGTGCACTTAAGTCCACAAGCAACCTCATGCTGGCTATAGTTAAAATTTGACTATCATGTAGTAGGCTAAACCTATCGATATTACATGGAACTGGGTGAATGGAATATGAATGACAGTCATCCAATATGCTGTAATAGAAATAAGAACATGCTCATAAAAAATATTGTCCTCCCTCATCTTAAACGGCACCGAACATCCCTGCTGTACATCTATACTCAACACAGAGATCACTATGTAATTCAATTATCCTCACCTTCAAACAGCGGGCAGATCTTCCTCCAGCAGGTGATGCCCCCCTGGCTGGTGTACTGTCCAAGAGCCGTCTCCAGGATGAACAGAGGGATGCCACAGGTCACCAGGTACAGGATATACGGGATGAAGAAGGCACCTGCAGAACAGGCAGGATTCACAAAAAGTAGGCCTCTGTTCACTTTAACCATATGTTGACTTTTGGGGGCCAGTGTGACAGGTTAGGTTTATTGGAAATAATTGACCTACAATAGAGGCAGATAGGAAACAGGAGACAAAAGGGCTGTGAGACAGAGGTTTAATCCTAGACACATGAAAAGTGGGATGTACACGGAGTGTGCGGGGCAACAGAAAATGAACAGCAGAGGGGCTAAGGATTTTAGAGATGGGTAAAGGACAGATGAAATGTGGGGAAAGTTTACTGGACTCCACCCGGATGGGCGATTACTTATTCTAGGAAGGAGATAGTGGAGCGATGGAATTCACATTTCTTCACTTTAATGTAAAGCTGGTTCTCCAGGAGACGCTGAAGGACCTGTCAGACATGCTCTTGAGCTGAATGGGAAAAGACAAGGATGTCGTCGAGGTAGATAAACACGAACATGTTAAGCATGTCCCAGAGCACATTGTTGACCAGGGCCCGGAACACAGCATTGGTCCGAATGGCATAACCAAGTACACATAGCTTTTAACACGTTTAGCGGGTACTGTCTTTCACTCGTCTCCTTCCCGTATCCGAACCAGATGGTAAGCATTTCGGATGGTCCAACTAAGTGAAGATGGTTGCTCCCTGAAGAGGTTTGAAATTCCAGGAGATGAGTGGTAGAGGGTAACGTTTTTTAACCGTGATGTCATTAAGGCTCCAGTAGTTGATACACAGGCACATGGTTTTGTCCTTCTTCTCCACAAAAAATAACCATGCGCTGGTTGGAGAGGCAGATGGACAAACACTCCCTGCAGCGAGAGAGGCCTCAATGTACTCCTCCATAGACTTGGTCTCCGGACCCGACAGGGAGTAAAACCGCCCCCGAGGTGATGTAGTGCCCGGAAGAAGGTCAATGGTGCAGTTGGATGGTCGATACAAAAGGAGGGACATAGTGTGGGCGTTGTTGAAGACCTCCCAGAGGTCCAGGTACTTCACGGGAATGGCGGATAGATCCAAAGCTTCTCCCAAGTCTGCAGGAAGATGTCCCGGGAAGGCAGTGTGTAAGGTCCGTAAGGTTGGCACAATCCCAAAATGTTTTGCATGTCAGCATTCAAGTTTTCAAGATATGTAACTTTCAAAAAACATCAATCATCCACATACAGTACCAGGCAAATGTTTGGACACACCTACTCGTTCCAGGGATTTTCTTTATTTTTACTATTTTCTACATTGTAGAATAAAAGTGAAGACATCAAAACTATGAAATGACACATATGGAATCGTGTAGTAACTAAAAAAGTGTTAAACAAATGAAATTATATATTTGGAGATTCTTAAAAGTAGCCACCCTTTGCCTTGATTACAGCTTTGATCACTCTTGGCATTCTCTCAACCATCTTCATGAGGTAGTCACCTGGAATGCTTTTCAATTAACAGGTGCCTTGTTAAAAGTTAATGTGTGGAACTTCTGTCCTTCTTAATGCGTTTGAGCCAATCAGTTGTGTTGTGAAAAGGTAGGAGTAGTTCACAGAACATAGCCATATTTACTTTCCTCATCCAAACGCTCCTTTCTGTCCGACGTAGAATTCAATGCAATTCAATGTCAGGTTTCCAGGCAAGTGTCGATACTGATAGGATCGAAAAAAAGGGAGCGCTGCTCTTGGGTCAGCTTTCTCCATTTTAAAACTTTCCTTAACATTATAAATTATTTCACAATTCTGAAGAGGGATCAGCTTCTAGTGATTTTTGACCACCTAAGGCTGCAAATATTAAGGAGGCTTATTCATCATTGCGCACAATGGGCTTCACGTCATGGAAGCCTACGTGAAGCAAATACAACTCAATTGATTGAACATGAAATGTATGTCAATATGATTGAAATGGGCCTGTAGCCTACTGTTTATATTTGAATGTAGGCATCTCGGTCTTCATTTGCAGCATCTTTTTATACGTCACTTATTTGTAATCAAAGACATTTGCAATGTTGTATTTGTAGTCAACTTTGTTCTGAAGTCATTGCCGGTCAAATAGAGAATGATACACAATGTTTAGCGGAGATCTTCTGTGTATACATTTACCTAATGACGTACTTAGCTGTTCTCAGTGGTGGAAAAAAGTACCTAATTGTCATATTTGAGTAAATGTAAATATACTTTAATAGAAAATGACTAAAGTAAAAGTGACAGTCTCCCAGTAAAATACCAGTCACGTGTGCCCCCTCTCTGGCCTCTAGGTCACCAGGTTGCTCGTTCATGGTGTACACCGGTCACCAGCGTTACAGCATTTGCACCTAATGACACTCACCTGGACACCATCACCTCCTTGATTACCTGCCCTTTATGTAACTCCCTTTGGTTTCTTCCCCAGTCGTCATTGTCTCTGTATCTGTGTCTGCGCTTCTTGTTTTGTTCATTCATTTATTAAATGTATTCAACTCCCTGAATTTGCTTCCCGACTCTGTGTATATCGTTACAATCGCTTGAGTAAAAGTCTAAAAGTTTTTGATTTTTTAAATATACATAAGTATCAAAAGTAAATGCAATTGCTAAAATATACTTAAGTATTCAAATTCTTTATTTTGAGCAATCCAGACGGCACCCTTTTCTTGTATTTAAAATGTATGGAGAGCCAGGGTCACATTTCAACACTCAGACATAATTTACAAACAAAACGTGTGTTTAGTGAGCCTGCCAGATCATAAGTGATAGGGATGACCAATGATGTTATCTTGATTGTTTGAATGGACCATGTTCCTGTCCTGTCCAAAATATAACCAGTATTTTTGGGTGTCAGGGAATTCATGTAATGAAAAGTATATTATTTTCTTTAGGAGTGTAGTAAAGTAAAAGTTTTTTTACTTCAAAACTTTACAACAATGGCTGTTCTACAAGTGGTCTGAGGCAGGCATTTAGATTTTGAGTGTTTTTAAGTGCGACGTTAGATGCTTCTACGAAGGTTCTAACGATGAACTTAGCCTTATTAAGATGCTTTTGGGAAACCTTTCTGACTGAATTGAAACATCTCAATTTCAGTTGAGATTAGTTTGATTGATCCTGTGCAGTTGTAAATCAAGCAAATTCAACTTATTTGAGAAACTGTGAATCGTGCAAGGGTTCCAGTATTAAACTGACCCATAAATATATTTTGGAAGTCCTAAAGAAGATTTAGGATGTTCTAAATAACTTTAAAAGGGACCGAACTGAAAAGAGTTCAAACTCCTCCATCATAAACAGAACACGCTTCTATGGCTTCGTCTACACAGGCACAATTCAGATTTTTTCCCCCCCACTAATTGGTATTTTGTCCAATCACACAAGATCTTTTCACATCAGATCTTTTTAAGAGCTGATCTGATTGGTCAAAAGACCAATTAGTGAAAATAATGCTGAGAATTGGGATGCCTGTGTAAACGCAGCCTCAGAGGTACAGGGTAGCCTAGTGGTTAGAGAGTTGGACTAGGAACTAGGAACCGGAAGGTTGCAAGTCCAAACCCCCGAGCTGACAAGGTACTAATCTGTCGTTCTGCCCCTGAACAGGCAGTTAACCCACTGTTCCTAGGCCGTCATTGAAAATAAGAATTTGTTCTTAACTGACTTGCCTGGTTAAATAAAGGTAAAATTAAAAAAAAAAAAAAAAAAAACATGTATGCACATATTTCACCAACAAGCAAAAAGGAGACTTTGTTGACTCACCCCCACCATTCTTGTAACAAAGATATGGAAACCTCCATATATTTCCAAGTCCAATAATAGCACCAGCCACAGTTAGAATGAACTCCATTTTACTATCCCACTGGCCACGCTCCTTGACCCTCTGTTGGGTGTAATGCACGGATCCTGGGAGAAGCTCGTGTCTGCCTACGGAGAGAGGAGCTGCCATCCTGCCAGTAAGAGAGGGTCCGGAGCCAAGAGCTGCGTGTGGAGTCTGTTGAGTTCCTGCCTGGAGATCAGTTGTTGGTGCAATGGACTGCTCCTGTTGGAGCTTTTATGGATATCAGCACTGTCAAGATGGGGTGGTGGTAGCCTCAAGGTCAGAGAGGCGGAACGTTTCCAACCTCTGAGCTGCCTGCTCTAAAATCTGTCAGCCAGAGGGTTACCGGCTTCAGCATCCAATATAATTCATACTGCCGTTGTGCCCTTGAGAAAGGCACATTATATCTAAATGGTGTTAACACCCGTGTGGGCTCTTGAACTCTCTCTTCAAAGTTCTTTTCAACTTTCCCTTACGGTACTTGTCGACTATCGGTCTCATGACGGTATTTAGTCTGAGATAGAGTTTACAATCCGCTTTGGGCTGCATTTCCAAACAACCCGACTCCTCTGAGAAGACCGGACCCCGGCGCAACCGGACCGCAGTTAGCCTCATATTGAGAAGAGGGTGCTTACATTATATCTTAGCCTTGGGCAGCCACACTAGCAGAACAGAACATTGGGCGCATCCTACTATTGTACAACAAGTCCTTCCATATAGAGATGAGGTTCAGGAGCTCTTGGATGACAAAGGAAATAAGTATATTTATTGTTACAGTAAAAAACGGAAAGCGGGAGTGGTGGCAGTGCTACCTTTCCCCAGACATCACAACGTCCCATGTACTGACGTCGTTAGTTCTCTGTGTATCATCATACTGTACATGGAGCCCACAGGACCACTTATATGGATATTTCACCTAAATTACGGGTGAACAAAACCAAAGCATGGACTGCTTACAGGGTAAAGCAACATTTTATAAAAGGTTAAAAGGCTAGATTGGCAGTGATGATAATCAACTTTTGGTATAGTCACCCCACAATATTTACAAAAATGGAAATAATTGATTCATTGGCTGGTGATATAAAACAATTTTAACAGCATTACAAAAGAGTATTACAAAAGACCTTGTTCAGATCAGATGAGTTTGAAGACAACTGTAATGACAGCTCAACAACATAATTTCACACCCTTCCACTTACATCATATACAGTTTAAGTCAGACGTTTAGATACACCTTAGCCAAAAAGATTTAAACTCAGTTCATAATTCCCAACATTTAATCCTAGTAAAAATTCCCTGTCTTTAAAAAAAATATTATTCTTCTTCTTATTATTATTATTTCACCTTTATTTAACCAGGTAGGCTAGTTGAGAACAAGTTCTCATTTGCAACTGCGACCTGGTCAAGATAAAGCGTAGCAATTCGACACATACAACAACACAGAGTTACACATGGAGTAAAAGAAACATACAGTCAATAATACAGTAGAAAAAAAAAGTCTATATACAGTGTGTGCAAATGAGGTAAGTTAAGGAAATAAATAGGCCATGGTGGCGAAGTAATTACAATATAGCAATTAAACACTGAAATGGTAGATCGGCAGAAGATGAATGTGCATTTAGATACTGGGGTGCAAAGGAGCAAAATAAATAAACAAATACCAGTATGGTGATGAGATAGGTAGATGGGCTGTTTACAGATAGGCTAAGTACAGGTGCAGTGATCTGTAAACTGCTCTGACAGCAGGTGCTTAAAACTAGTGAGGGAGATGTGAGTCTCCAGCTTCAGAGATTTTTGCAATTCGTTCCAGTCATGGGCAGCAGAGAACTGGAAGAAAGATGACCAAAGGAGGAATTGGCTTTGGGGGTGACCAGTGAGATATACCTTCTGGAGTGGGTGCTACTATGGTGACCAGTGAGCTAAGATAAGGCGGGGCTTTACCTAGCAGAGCCTTGTAGATAACCTGTAGCCAGTGGGTTTGGCGACGAGTATGAAGCGAGGGCCAACCAACGAGAGCGTACAGGTCGCAATGGTGGGTAGTGTATGGGGCTTTGGTGTCAAAACGGTTGGCACTGTGATAGACTGCATCCAGTTTGTTGAGTAGAGTGTTGGAGGCTATTTTATAGATGACATCACCGAAGTCGAGGATCGGTAGGATGGTCAGTTTTACGAGGGTATGTTTGGCAGCATGAGTGAAGGATGCTTTGTTGCGATATAGGAAGCCGATTAGGTCTTAGGTCAGTTAGGATCACCACTTTACTTTAAGAATGTGAAATGTCAGAATAATAGTAAAGAGAATGAATTATTTCAGCTGTTATTTCTTTCATCACCATTGGGTCAGAAGCTTACAAACACTCAATGAGTATTTGGTAGAATTGCCTTTAAATTGTTTAACTTGGTTAAAACCTATTAGGTAGCCTTTCACAAGCTTCCCACAATAAGTTGGGTGAATTTTGGCCCATTCCTCCTGACAGAGCTGGTGTAACTGAGTCAGGTTTGTAGGCCTCCTTGCTCGCACACGCTTTTTCAGTTCTGCCCAAAAATGCTCTATAGGATTGAGGTCAGGGCTTTGTGATGTCCACTCTAATACCTTGACTTTGTTGTTCTCAAACCATTTTGCCACAACTTTGGAAGTATGCTTGGGGTCATTGTCCATTTGGAAGAACCACTTGCAACCAAGCTTTAACTTCTTGACTGTTGTCTTGAGATGTTGCGTCAATATATTCACATAATTTTCCTGCCTCATGAAGCCATCTATTTCGTGAAGTGTACCAGTCCCTCCTGCAGCAAAGCACACCAAAAACATGATGCTGCTACTACCCCATGCTTCACGGTTGGGATGGTGTTCTTCGGCTTGCAAGCCTCCCCATTTTTCCTCCAAACATAACAGTAGTCATTATGGCCAAACAGTTTCATCAGACCAGAGGACATTTCTCCAAAAAGTATGATATTTGTCCCTATGTCCAGTTGCAAACCGTAGTTATTTTTTTGTTTTGGGTTTTGGAGCAGTGGCTTCTTCCTTGTTAAGCGGCATTTCAGGTTATGTCGACATAGGACTCGGTTTACTGTGGATATAGATACTCTTGTACCTGTTTCCTCCAACATCTTCACAAAGTCCTTTGCTGTTGTTCTGGAATCGATTTGCACTTTTCGAACACCAAAGTAAGTTCATCTCTAGGAGACAGAACACATCTCCTTCCTGAGCGTTATGACGGCTGCGTGGTCCCATGGTGTTTATACTTGAGCACTATTTTTTGTACAGATGAACGTGGTACCTTCTGGCGTTTGGAAATTGCTCCCAAGGATAAAACAGACTTGTGGAGGTCTACAATTTTTTTCTGAAGGTTTGGCTGTTTTCTTTTGATTTTCCCATGATGTCAAGCAAAGAGGCACTGAGTTTGAAGGCCTTTAAATACATCCACAGGTACACCTCCAATTGACTCAAAGGATGTCAATTAGCCTATCAGATGCTGCTAAAGCCATAATTTTCTGGAATTTTACAAGATGTTTAATGGCACAGTCAAATCAGTGCAAGTAAACGTCTGACCCACTGGAATTGTGATACAGTGAATTTTAAGTGAAATAGTCTGTCTGTAAACAATTGTTGGAAAAATTACTTGTGTCATGCACAAAGTAGATGTCCTAACCGACTTGCCAAAACTATAGTTTGTTAACAAGAAATGTGTGGAATGGTTGAAAAATGAGTTTTTATGATTCAAACATAAGTGTATGTAAACTTCTGACTTCAACTGTATATAATTTACTATACTAAGTGAACGGTGATTTATTTGGAAAATTATCTTTATCTGTCGAATCCAAGGTGCTAATGGTTGGATAATGTATTTGTGTCCTGCAGAGAATTGAACTTAACTAGATGTGTTTCTGGAGTTCCAGATGAGATGTGGAGTTCCATACAAGGAGTTCCAAAAGATATGTGGAGTTCCATAAGAGATGTGGAGTTCCATACATGGCGTTTCATAAGAGATGTGGAGTTCCATACATGGCGTTTCATAAGAGATGTGGAGTTCCATACATGGCGTTTCATAAGAGATGTGGAGTTCCATACATGGCGTTTCATAAGAGATGTGGAGTTCCATACATGGCGTTTCATAAGAGATGTGGAGTTCCATACATGGCGTTTCATAAGAGATGTGGAGTTCCATACATGGCGTTTCATAAGAGATGTGGAGTTCCATACATGGCGTTTCATAAGAGATGTGGAGTTCCATACATGGCGTTTCATAAGAGATGTGGAGTTCCATACATGGCGTTTCATAAGAGATGTGGAGTTCCATACATGGCGTTTCATAAGAGATGTGGAGTTCCATACATGGCGTTTCATAAGAGATGTGGAGTTCCATACATGGAGTTTCATAAGAGATGTGGAGTTCCATACATGGAGTTTCATAAGAGATGTGGAGTTCTGTACATGGAGTTGCATAAGAGATGTGGTGTTCCATAAGAGATGTGGAGTTCCATAAGAGATGTGGAGTTCCATAAGAGATGTGGAGTTCTGTACATGGAGTTCCATAAGAGATGTGGAGTTCCAATACTTGGAGTTCCATAAGAGATCTGGAGTGCCAATACTTGGAGTTCCATAAGAGATCTGGAGTTCCGTACATGGAGTTCCAATACTTGGAGTTTTATAAGAGATCTGGAGTTCCGTACATGGAGTTCCAATACTTGGAGTTTTATAAGTGATCTGGAGTTCCATACATGGAGTTGCATATGTGGAGTTCCATAAGACCATGTCTTTGAGGTGTGACATGCTGCTTTTACACAGCTATAATGAAGTATCACGTCAATTACATTCCCATCATAAATCAAAATTCCCTGAGAAGGAACATCTGAATCTAGACAGCATCTGGCCTGAGGGATTCTAACACCTTCTGAATGTGTTGTCATCTGCTGTAGTGGGTGTGTTAGAAAAGAAAGCTATGAACGTTCCAACCCAGGGACATTTTGATAAATACAGGTATGCCGGCATTACAAAGTGATTCTGTGAACCTGCACTGTGCTGGGCAGTGTCTCTAGACATGCAGTGCCTTTTCTGAAAGAGAGCTGGGGTCAGCCCAAAAACAAAGGAGAGGCACAACGGGATATCTAAAGAAATGTAGGTTTGCCTTTTTAGTCGTGAATCTTGTTCTGGACGCAGCTCTGCAAAGTGGTCACCAGTTGGCACAGCCACAAAGTAATAGCATCTGATTTTAAACCTAACCCTAAGTGTAACCCTAACCTTAAACACACTGCTAACCCTAATGCCTAAACCTAAACTTGAATTATTATTATTTATTTTTTTTCAGGATATTAGATGGAATACAATCACTTGGAAGCATTAGATGGGAGCTGGCTCTGTGCCTTCTGCTGTCCTGCACCATCTGCTACTTCTGTATCTGGAAAGAAGTGAGGTCTACAGGAAAGGTAGAACATGGAGAGGTAGGTGACCATGCTGGTCTTGTCTGGTTCCTGACCAGCAACTACATCTTCTCTAGTGGTGAAGGACCGGATCCCCAAACTCCCACTAAGCCAGGTCAAAGGCCAGCTGGAAGTTGCCCTAGATAAGGAGTCTGCAAGGTTATGCTGTCCAAACTCTCCTATTCACATACTTTAGGGTTTCTCTAGAAATGGATGTTATGTGTTCTCTGTTTTATAACACCTGCCAAAAACAGAGAAAAAGACACGTAGAGGAAATTAATTTGCATGCACCACTTATATTTACTCTCACACAAAGAACATCTGTCAGGGAGAGACAGGGGCCTATGTGCAGACATACATTGACATGAAAGGATTAGGTTCATGCTTGGCATACTTTACACGCCCATTGAAGGACGCCCATTCATTTAATTACAGCGTGGGTGGGTGTAAAATGGTTTGGAATCACCAATGTCTTAATGTGAATGTTTAGTCTAATGCACTTAATGAGGAAAGTCACCATCACAGGACATACTGCATTTGGTTAGGTCATTCTTTGGGTAACAGTTGGTGCGGTAAAGGAGGCCTTAGATTTTTCTTAACACATTCAGTGAGGCCATAGGCTATACAGTCAATCATTTGAGAAATGGTGTGAGAACAGAGTTGTTCTGTTCGCTAGACATGCAGCTGAACATGTTTTAACGACTGGGAGGGGTCTCAGTAGTGTACTGTGAGAGTGTTGAAATAATACAAAGTTATCCTACTAAAGTAGTCCAAATAGAGGACATTTCAAGAATTATTCTTTTTATTTCTGATTCGGTTTAACCTTTGTTGTCTCACCTGTGGGTCAGCACCCAGCAACATGACCATGACGAAGAAACATACGGCCAGAGGCTGAGGTAGAAGCATCATGGCCACAGCACAAGGACAGGATATGAATGGCAGGCCAGGACCAAGAGCAATGTGGACACATGCACTTTCTCATTCTCTTATATACACTTGCATTTGGAAAATATTCAGACCTTGACTTTTTCCACATTTTGTTACTTTACAGCCTTATTCTAAAATTGATTCAATACATTTTTAACCTCATCAATCTACACACAATACCCCATAATGACAAAGTAAAAACAGAAAAAACCACTTTGCTATGATACTCGAAATTGAGGTCAGGTGCATCCTGTTTCCATTGATCATCCTTGAGATGTTTCTAAAACTTGATTGGAGTCCACCTGTGGTAAATTAAATTGATTGGGCATGATTTGGAAAGGCTGTCACCTGTCCACATAGAGTCCCACAGTTGACAGTATGTTTTTTTTTAACTAGGCAAGTCAGTTAACACAGTAATATGGGGAAAAGGGGCTGGACGGAACCAAAGCAAAGTAAGTAAATCAAAGCCCCCTCTCCTATCTAACCTGCCTACCCACCACCACCTGGTGCGCTAACCAAAATACAGTGGGTGGTCCGCCCAGGTCTTACCTAGTGTGCCTAGACAGTAAATATACAACGGGTATGTGTATGCCCGCGGGCCTCTTGCCTGAGCACTCCCTAGGTGCCTTCCCTTTCCCCCCTGGGAACAACTGAAACAGAATATTAAACAATTACGCAAACAAATTTAGAAACAAAGGACATCAAATAAGCTCTGAGCAACAAACTCACACAGAACATACCAACTGCTACCAACAACTAACTTGCTTCTACACCTGCATTTCTTGCTGTTTGGGGTTTTAGGCTGGGTTTCTTTACAGCACTTTGAGATATCAGCTGATGTACGAAGGGCTATATAAATACATTTGATTTGATTTGAACTAACATAGTAAATTACCCACAGCCATCATTTGCTTGACATCATGGGAAAATCAACTGAAATTAGCCAAGACCTCAGGAAAAAAATTGTAGACCTCCGCAAGTCTGGTTCGTCCTTGGGAGCAATTTCCAAACACCTGAAGGTACCACGTTCATCTGTACAAACAATAGTACGTGAGTATAAACACCATGGGACCACGCAGCCATCATATCGCTCTGGAAGGAGGCGCGTTCTGTCTCCTAGAGATGAACGTGCTTTGGTGTGAAAAGTGCAAATCGATCCCAGAACAACAGCAAAGGACCTTGTGAAGATGCTGGAGGAAACAGGTACAAAAGTATCTATATCCACAGTAAAACGCGTTCTATATGAACATAACTTGAAATGCCACTCAGCAAGGAAGAAGCCACTACTCTAAAACCGCCCCCCAAAAAAGCCAGACTATGGTTTGAAACTGCACATGTGGATAAAGATTGTACTTTTTGGAGAAATATCTTCTGGTCTGATGAAACAAAAATAGAACTGTTTGGCCATAATGACCATTGTTGTATTTGGAGGAAAAAGGTGGAAGCTTCCAAGCCTTAGAACACCATCCCAACCGTGAAGCACGGGTGTGGCAATGACCCCAAGCATACTTCCAAAATTTTGGCAAAATGGCTTAAGGACAACAAAGTCAAGTTATTGGAGTGTCCATCACAAAGCCCTGACCTCAATCCTATAGAACATTTGTGGGCAGAACTGAAAAAGCATGTGTGAGCAAGGAGGCCTACAAAAACCTGACTCAGTTACATCAGCTCTGTCAGGAGGAAATGGCCAAAATTCAACCAACTTATTGTAGGAAGCTTGTGGAAGGCCACCCAAAACATTTGACCCAAATTAAATAATCTAAAGGCAATGCTATCAAATACTCATTGAGTGTTTGTAACCTTCTGACCCACTGGGAATGTGATGAAAGTAATAAAAGCTGAAATAAAACACTCTCTATTATTTTTCTGACATTTCACATTCTTAAAATAAAGTGGTGATCTTAACTGACAGGGAATTTTTACTAGGATTAAATGTCAGGAATTGTAAAAAACTGAGTTTAAATGTATTTGGCTATGGTGTATGTAAACCTCCGACTTTAGCTGTATAGAAACAGTTAGGGTAATGTGGCTTCATTGTCTTTCATGTGGTCACAAACTTTGAAACCAAACAGAGCGGGTCGTAGCTGGCTTCTCCACCAACCGTTTACACATTCTCCAAAACAGGAATATTGTTCTATTCTCAAATTCTAGAATGTAGTAGATTTGGTCGGGAGTTCCCTTTGTCTAACTGTGAAACTCTCTCTCCATACCACATTGCCAGGGAGAGTTTCTTTACAGAATTTATGACATATTATCACTGGACGACTGGACGACCTTACTTGAAATGTGATTGGACGCCAGTGAAAGACCCGCTGGAAAGACGGTTACGATTGAGGTCATTGCTTTGCTGATGCTGATGATGAATGATCCATGCGGACCCTCGCTTCAGATAGTTTGAATTTCCTAAGTTAAGAAGTAAAAAATTGTAATCAACTGAATACATTGTGAACAATTAATTTACCATACTCCAAGGTGAAATAATAACATATGTAATATATCATTTTCAGGGCTATATCAAAATGGAAAATGATAGCATGCTGTTGTATTTCTGAACAGCCAGCTGCTAACCCGGCTGCATGTCACTAAGTTAATGTTGTTGGAAAATATATTTTTCAACATTAGCTACAACCAGGTTAGCAGCGGGCTGATCAGAAATACAATAGCAGTGTAGGGACAGCATCCACCAGCAGTGAGACAGCATCCACCAGCAGTGAGACAGCATCCACCAGCAGTGAGACAGCATCCACCAGCAGTGGGACAGCATCCACCAGCAGTGGGACAGCATCCACCAGCAGTGGGACAGCATCCACCAGCAGTGCATGGACAGCATCCACCAGCAGTGCATGGACAGCATCCACCAGCAGTGAGACAGCATCCACCAGCAGTGCATGGACAGCATCCACCAGCAGTGGGACAGCATCCACCAGCAGTGAGACAGCATCCACCAACAGTGCATGGACAGCATCCACCAACAGTGCATGGACAGCATCCACCAACAGTGCATGGACAGCATCCACCAGCAGTGGGACAGCATCCACCAGCAGTGGGACAGCATCCACCAGCAGTGGGACAGCATCCACCAGCAGTGGGACAGAATCCACCAGCAGTGGGACAGCATCCACCAGCAGTGAGACAGCATCCACCAACAGTGCATGGACATCATCCACCAGCAGTGAGACAGCATCCACCAGCAGTGAGACAGCATCCACCAGCAGTGAGACAGCATCCACCAGCAGTGCATGGACAGCATCCACCAGCAGTGCATGGACAGCATCCACCAGCAGTGCATGGACAGCATCCACCAGCAGTGGGACAGCATCCACCAGCAGTGGGACAGAATCCACCAGCAGTGGGACAGCATCCACCAGCAGTGGGACAGCATCCACCAGCAGTGGGACAGCATCCACCAGCAGTGGGACAGCATCCACCAGCAGTGAGACAGCATCCACCAGCAGTGAGACAGCATCCACCAGCAGTGGGACAGCATCCACCAGCAGTGGGACAGCATCCACCAGCAGTGGGACAGCATCCACCAGCAGTGGGACAGCATCCACCAGCAGTGGGACAGCATCCACCAGCAGTGGGACAGCATCCACCAGTAGTGGGACAGCATCCACCAGCAGTGCATGGACAGCATCCACCAGCAGTGAGACAGCATCCACCAGCAGTGGGACAGCATCCACCAGCAGTGGGACAGCATCCACCAGCAGTGGGACAGCATCCACCAGCAGTGGGACAGCATCCACCAGCAGTGCATGGACAGCATCCACCAGCAGCGAGACAGCATCCACCAGCAGTGCAGGGACAGCATCCACCAGCAGTGGGACAGCACGCACCAGCCCCACTGGATGGAAAGCACCAGTCCCAGTGGGACAGCATGAAGCAGCCCCCACTGGATGGAATGCACTAGTCCCAGTGGGACAGCATGCACCAGCCCCCACTGGATGAATGTGATAGTTGCAGGGAAGAGGTCGAAAAAATATTCAGTGACAAGGGAAGGATGGAGGAAGTAATTTTGAGAATAGGTGACATGATATTAATTACTTACCTATCAAACTTTATTTTGTGAAGTTGAATTGTAAAAAATGTTGATAAAATCCTTCAATCCCATTTCTGTTGTGTGCTTTTTTTGTTTACATTTGGTGCTTGAACATAATAATGAATGTACTGTATGTGCTACTGTCTCCTCTCAGACCCAGTACAGATCCGAGAGCTGCACGCTCTTATTGACATCGCTGGAGAGCAACACTGTGAGCTACAGGAGAACAAGAGTTGTTTCCTGACAGTGGCATGTTCCTCTCATCGTTCCACCTTGCCGCCATCCATCAGGCATCTAGGACAGATTGCTTGCATCTGTTTCATTTGCTTGTTGACTATTTGTTCTCAGTGGAAGAATGTGTCAATTCAGTTGCCATTTTTCTCAAAGCTAAGTTACTTTGTTACTTAACTGCCTACAGCAAATCAGGAATTGATTCTTGATGAAAAGGATTTACGTATGTTATTTGCTAATGCATCACTTCAATCAAGTCTAATCAAGTTTCTGAAAACTGTATCTTAAATACCTTTAAAACAAACCAAATTCCCCAATGTCCTTATAAGACGTTTGTGTTTTACGATGTTTGAGTTTTGCTTACTGTGAGTCCTTGAGTAGAATAGTCATGTGTTATTTATGTGTTATTTGTCAAAATATTAATCAATTGTTTTATATACTATTCCAGCTTATGTCTTGCGATGTGCTACCTTGGATGATTGGACCAGAATCGATGAAGCCAAACTGAAGAAGGAAGATGTGTAGGACCAGAGCAGGACAGAGTAGTGACTAAAATATTGTTGTTTGTGTAAGATGGGCAATGTTTATATTTGCAATAAGGTTCATTTAAGAACATACTTGTGCTTGTTATCACATGTATGTTAGACTTTTTGTTGACTACATTTGGTGGGTGACAACTGCCTATTATCAATCTATACATTATTATTTTTGGGTGTACCTAATGTTTCAAATCAGGTACAAGAGTGTATGCTGTATATTCATTTTATTTACATTCTTACAGTTAATGAAACCCAATCTGTGCTGTGAATGAAAAGTGAGATGCTTTGTTAATATAATAATCACTGTTGAATACATTTGTTGAACTGTATCAGTTTTCATTACTGTTTTGACCGGATAATCATAATTAATACTGCAATTTAATGCAAAAATATATATTTCTCAATTCTGTCTCATATCTCATTAATCAAGTTCATGTATAGCGTCTGTAGTAATTTTAAGATAAATAAATGAGACATGGAGGAGACGTTGCACATACAATGTAGAGATCACCTTTATGGCTCACACCTCTTAGATATTTCTGAAATTATCACCTCAAACAAAGATCATTATTCTAACAAAAGTCTCAAACTTGTTTCAGGAACTTATCATTATTGCTCCTTTAAATAACAGAGGCAAGAATGAGCTCAACGGTAAACAATGATGAGACCTCATCAAATCAATTGAATTTATAAAGCCCTTCTTACATCAGCTGATATCTCAAAGTGCTATATAGAAACCCAGCCTAAAACCCCAAACAGCAAGCAATGCAGGTGTAGAAGCACGGTGGCTAGAAAAACTCCCTAGAAAGGCCAGAACCTAGGAAGAAACCTAGAGAGGAACCAGGCTATGAGGGGTGGCCAGTCCTCTTCTGGCTGTGCTGGGTGGAGATTATAACAGAACATGGCCTAGATGTTCAAATGTTCACAGATGACCAGCAGGGTCAAATAATAATAATCACTGTGGTTGTTGAGGGTGGAACCTCATCATTCTCGAATTCTGCTAAAACAAACATCTCAATTCAACTTTATGTGTCCTATAAACTCAGCAAAAAAAGAAACGTCCCTTTTTCAGGATAATTCATAAAAATCCAAATAACTTCACAGATCTTCATTGTAAAGGGTTAAACACTGTTTCCCATGCTTGTTCAATTGACCATAAACAAGTATTGAACATATACCTGTGGAACAGTCATTAAGACACTAACAGCTTACAGATGGTAGGCAATTAAGGTCACAGTTATGAAAACTTAGGACACTAAAGAGCACTTCTACTGACTCAAAAAAATACCAAAAGAAAGATGCCCAGGGTCCGGGCTCATCTGTGTGAACGTGCCTTAGGCATGCTGCAAGGAGGCATGAGGGCTGCAGATGTGGCCAGGGCAATAAATTGCAATGTCCGTACTGTGAGACGCCTAAGACAGCGCTACAGGGAGACAGGATGGACAGCTGATAGTCCTCACAGTGGCAGACCACGTGTCACAACACCTGCACAGGATTGGTACATTCGGACATCACAGCTGCGGGACAGGTACAAGATGGCAACAACAACTGCCCGAGTTACACCAGGAATGCACAATCCCTCCCTCAGTGCTCAGACTGTCCGCAATAGGCTGAGAGAGGCTGGACTGAGGGCTTGTAGGCCTGTTGTAAGGCAGGTCCTCACCAGACATCACCGGCAACAACGTCACCTATGGGCACAAACTCACCATCGCTTGACCAGACAGGACTGGCAAAAAGTGCTCTTCACTGACGAGTCGTGGTTTTGTCTCAACAGGGGTGATGGTCGGATTCGCGTTTATCGTAGAAGGAATGAGCGTTACACTGAGGCCTGTACTATGGAGCGGGATCGATTTGGAGGTGGAGGGTCTGTCATGGTCTGGGGCAGTGTGTCACAGCATCATCGGACTGAGCTTGTTGACATTGAAGACAAACTCAACACTGTGCGATATAGGGAAGACATACTCCTCCCTCATGTGGCACCCTTCCTGCACGCTCATCCTGACCTGACCCTCCAGCATGACAATGCCACCAACCATCCTGCTCATTCTAGAATCCTGAGTGATTTCCTGCAAGACAGGAATGTCAGTGTTCTGCCATGGCCAGCAAAGAGCCCGGATCTAAATCCCATTGAGCACGTATGGGACATGTTGGATTGGAGGGTGAGGGCTAGGGCCATTCCCCCCAGAAATGTCTGGGAACTTGCAGGTGCCTTGGTGGAAGAGTGGGGTAACGTCTCACAGCAAGACCTGGAAAATCTGGTGCAGTCAATGAGGAGGAGATGCACTGCAGTACTTAATGCAGCTGGTGGCCACACCAGATACTGACTGTTACTTTGGATTTTGACCCCACATTTGTTCAGGGACACATTATTCCATATCTGTTGTTGAATCTTGTTATGTTCACAAAAATATGTACACGTTAAGTTTGTTAAAAATAAACGCAGTTGACAGTGAGATGATTTCTTTATTTTTATATGTCCCCTAGAAGTCTAGCAATTAGGAGAAATAAACCAGACACAAACGGTCATAGAATGATAACAAATTGAGAAGCTCTAGGTAGTCTCAACAGATCTGGAGGATTTTACTTTACTTTTATTTCACCTTTTTTTTAACCAGGTAGGCTAGCTGAGAACAATTTCTCATTTACAACTGTGACCTAGCCAAGATAAAGCAAAGCAGTGCGACGCAAACAACACCACAGAGTTACACAAGGAAAAACAAACATACAGTCAATAAATAATACAATAGAAAAAGTCTACAGTGCCTTGCGAAAGTATTCGGCCCTTCGGTGACCTTTTGCCACATTTCAGGCTTCAAACATAAAGATATAAAACTGTATTTTTATACAGTATATAAAACTTTTTTAACAATTCAAAAACTGAAAAATTGGATCTTCATTGTAAAGGGTTAAACACTGTTTCCCATGCTTGTTCAATTGACCATAAACAAGTATTGAACATATACCTGTGGAACAGTCATTAAGACACTAACAGCTTACAGATGGTAGGCAATTAAGGTCACAGTTATGAAAACTTAGGACACTAAAGAGCACTTCTACTGACTCAAAAAAATACCAAAAGAAAGATGCCCAGGGTCCGGGCTCATCTGTGTGAACGTGCCTTAGGCATGCTGCAAGGAGGCATGAGGGTTGCAGATGTGGCCAGGGCAATAAATTGCAATGTCCGTACTGTGAGACGCCTAAGACAGCGCTACAGGGAGACAGGATGGACAGCTGATAGTCCTCACAGTGGCAGACCACGTGTCACAACACCTGCACAGGATTGGTACATTCGGACATCACAGCTGCGGGACAGGTACAAGATGGCAACAACAACTGCCCGAGTTACACCAGGAATGCACAATCCCTCCCTCAGTGCTCAGACTGTCCGCAATAGGCTGAGAGAGGCTGGACTGAGGGCTTGTAGGCCTGTTGTAAGGCAGGTCCTCACCAGACATCACCGGCAACAACGTCACCTATGGGCACAAACTCACCATCGCTTGACCAGACAGGACTGGCAAAAAGTGCTCTTCACTGACGAGTCGTGGTTTTGTCTCAACAGGGGTGATGGTCGGATTCGCGTTTATCGTAGAAGGAATGAGCGTTACACTGAGGCCTGTACTATGGAGCGGGATCGATTTGGAGGTGGAGGGTCTGTCATGGTCTGGGGCAGTGTGTCACAGCATCATCGGACTGAGCTTGTTGACATTGAAGACAAACTCAACACTGTGCGATATAGGGAAGACATACTCCTCCCTCATGTGGCACCCTTCCTGCACGCTCATCCTGACCTGACCCTCCAGCATGACAATGCCACCAACCATCCTGCTCATTCTAGAATCCTGAGTGATTTCCTGCAAGACAGGAATGTCAGTGTTCTGCCATGGCCAGCAAAGAGCCCGGATCTAAATCCCATTGAGCACGTATGGGACATGTTGGATTGGAGGGTGAGGGCTAGGGCCATTCCCCCCAGAAATGTCTGGGAACTTGCAGGTGCCTTGGTGGAAGAGTGGGGTAACGTCTCACAGCAAGACCTGGAAAATCTGGTGCAGTCAATGAGGAGGAGATGCACTGCAGTACTTAATGCAGCTGGTGGCCACACCAGATACTGACTGTTACTTTGGATTTTGACCCCACATTTGTTCAGGGACACATTATTCCATATCTGTTGTTGAATCTTGTTATGTTCACAAAAATATGTACACGTTAAGTTTGTTAAAAATAAACGCAGTTGACAGTGAGATGATTTCTTTATTTTTATATGTCCCCTAGAAGTCTAGCAATTAGGAGAAATAAACCAGACACAAACGGTCATAGAATGATAACAAATTGAGAAGCTCTAGGTAGTCTCAACAGATCTGGAGGATTTTACTTTACTTTTATTTCACCTTTTTTTTAACCAGGTAGGCTAGCTGAGAACAATTTCTCATTTACAACTGTGACCTAGCCAAGATAAAGCAAAGCAGTGCGACGCAAACAACACCACAGAGTTACACAAGGAAAAACAAACATACAGTCAATAAATAATACAATAGAAAAAGTCTACAGTGCCTTGCGAAAGTATTCGGCCCTTCGGTGACCTTTTGCCACATTTCAGGCTTCAAACATAAAGATATAAAACTGTATTTTTATACAGTATATAAAACTTTTTTAACAATTCAAAAACTGAAAAATTGGACGTGCAAAATTATTCAGCCCCTTTACTTTCAGTGCAGCAAACTCTCTCCAGAAGTTCAGTGAGGATCTCTGAATGATCCAATGTTGACCTTAATGACTAATGATGATAAATACAATCCACCTGTGTGTAATCAAGTCTCCGTATAAATGCACCTGCACTGTGATAGTCTCAGAGGTCCGTTAAAAGTGCAGAGAGCATCATGAAGAACAAGGAACACACCAGGCAGGTCCGAGATACTGTTGTGAAGAAGTTTAAAGCCGGATTTGGATACAAAAAGATTTCCCAAGCTTTAAATATCCCAAGGAGCACTGTGCAAGCGATAATATGGAAATGGAAGGAGTATCAGACCACTGCAAATCTACCAAGACCTGGCCGTCCCTCTAAACTTTCAGCTCATACAAGGAGAAGACTGATCAGAGATGCAGCCAAGAGGCCCATGATCACTCTGGATGAACTGCAGAGACCTACAGCTGAGGTGGGAGACTCTGTCCATAGGACAACAATCAGTCATATATTGCACAAATCTGGCCTTTATGGAAGAGGGCAAGAAGAAAGCCATTTCTTAAAGATATCCATAAAAAGTGTTGTTTAAAGTTTGCCACAAGCCACCTGGGAGAGGTGCTCTGGTCAGATGAAACCAAAATTGAACTTTTTGGCAACAATGCAAAACGTTATGTTTGGTGTAAAAGCAACACAGCTGAACACACCATCCCCACTGTCAAACATGGTGGTGGCAGCATCATGGTTTGGGCCTGCTTTTCTTCAGCAGGGACAGGGAAGATGGTTAAAATTGATGGGAAGATGGATGGAGCCAAATACAGGACCATTCTGGAAGAAAACGTGATGGAGTCTGCAAAAGACCTGAGACTGGGACGGAGATTTGTCTTCCAACAAGACAATGATCCAAAACATAAAGCAAGATCTACAATGCAATGGTTCAAAAATAAACATATCCAGGTGTTAGAATGGCCAAGTCAAAGTCCAGACCTGAATCCAATCGAGAATCTGTGGAAAGAACTGAAAACTGCTGTTCACAAATGCTCTCCATCCAACCTCACTGAGCTCGAGCTGTTTTGCAAGGAGGAATGGGAAAAAATGTCAGTCTCTCGATGTGCAAAACTGATAGAGACATACCCCAAGCGACTTACAGCTGTAATCGCAGCAAAAGGTGACGCTACAAAGTATTAACTTAAGGGGGCTGAATAATTTTGCACGCCCATTTTTCAGTTTTTGATTTGTTCAAAAAGTTTGAAATATCCAATAAATGTCGTTCCACTTCATGATTGTGTCCTACTTGTTGTTGATTCTTCACAAAAAAATACAGTTTTATATCTTTATGTTTGAAGCCTGAAATGTGGCAAAAGGTCGCAAAGTTCAAGGGGGCCGAATACTTTCGCAAGGCACTGTATATACAGTGTGTGCAAAGGAGGTAGGATAAGGGAGGTAAGGCAATGGATAGGCCATAGTGGCTAAATAATTATAATATTGCAATTCAACACTGGAGTGATAAATGTGCAGAAGAGCACATAGAGAAGTAGAGATACTGGGGTGCAACAGAGCAAAAAAATATAAAAAAATAACAGTATTTTATTTTTTTATTTTACCTTTATTTAACTAGGCAAGTCAGTTAAGAACATTCTTATTTTCAATGAATGACAGATATGTACCCTGTCAGCTCTGGGATTCAATCTTGCAACCTTTCGGTTACTATTTCAACACTCTAATCACTAGGCTACGCTGCCGCCCCAGTATGGGGATGAGGTAGTTGGATGGGCATTTACAGATGGGCTATGTACAGGTGCAGTGATCTGTGAGCTGCTCTGACAGCTAGTGCTTAAAGCTAGTGAGGGAGATATGAGTCTCCAGCTTCAGTGATTTTTGCAGTTCACTCCAGTCACTGGCAGCAGAGAACTGGAAGGAAAGGCAGCCGAAGGAGGAATTGGCTTTGGTGGTGAAATATACCTGCTGAAGTGCGTGCTATGGGTGGGTGCTGCTATGGTGACCAGTGAGCTGAGATAAGGCGAGGCTTTACCTAGCAAAGTCTTATAGATGACCTGGAGCCAGTGGGTTTGGAGACGAATATGAAGCGAGGACCAGCCAACAAGAGCTTACAGGTAACAGTGGTGGGTAGTATTTGGGGCTTTAGTGACAAAACTAATCGAAATCAATTTGCTGAGTAGGATTTTGGAGGCTATTTTGTAAATGACATCACCGAAGTCAAGGATCGGTAGCATAGTCAGTTTTACGAGGGTATGTTTGAGAAACCAAGGCTGTTGAGTCTGCCGATAAGAATGTGGGGATTGACAGAGTCAAAAGCTCCAGGTCAATGAATACAGCTGCACAGTATTGTCTCCTATCGATGGCAGTTATGATATCGTTTAGGACCTTGAGAGTAGCTGAGGTTCACCCATGACCAGCTCAGAAACCAGATTGCACAGCGGAGAAGATACGGTGGGATTCAAAATGGTCGGTGATCTGTTTGTTAACTTGGCTTTTGAAGACCTTAAAAAGGCAGGGTAGGATAAATATATGTCTGTAGCAGTTTTAATCTAGAATATCTCCGCATTTGAATAGGGGGATGACCGCGGCAGCTTTCCAATCTTTGGGATATCATATGATAGGAAAGAGAGGTTGAACGGGCTTGTTAAAGGGTTTACAACATTGATCGGCAGATCATTTTAGGAAGAGAGGGTCCAGATTGTCTAGCCCGGCTGATTGGTACGGGTCTAGATTTTGCAGGTCTTTCAGAACATCAGTTATCTGGATTTGGATGAAGGAGAAATGGGGAGGCTTGGGCAAGTTGCTGTGGGGGGCGCAGGGCTGTTGACCGGTGTAGGGGTAGCCAGGTGGAAAGCATGGCCAGCCGTAGAAAAATGCTTATTGAAATTCTCAATTATCGCAGATATATTGGTGGTGACACTGTTTCCTAGCCTCAGTGCAGTGGGCAGCTGGAAGGAGGAGCTCTTATTCTCCATGGACTTTACAGTGTCCCTGAACCTTTTGGAGTTTGTGCTACAGGATGCACATTTCTGTTTGAAAAAGCTAGCCTTTGTCTTCCTAACTGCATGTGTATATTGGTTCAGAACTTCCCTGAAGAGTTGTATATCGCGGGGGCTATTCGATGCTAGTGCAGTACACCACCTGATGTTTTTGTGCTGGTCAAGGGCAGTCATGTCTGGAATGAGGGCTATATCTGTTCCTGGTTTACTATTTTTTGAATGGGGTATGCTTATTTAAGATGGTGAGGAAAGTACTTTTAAAGAATAACCAGGCATCCTCTACTGTTGGAAGGAGGTCATTATCCTTCCAGAATACCCGGGCCAGGTTGATTAGAAATGCTTGCTCGCTAGTGCAGTACACCACAGGATGTTTTTGTGCTGGTCAAGGGCAGTCAAGTCTGGAATAACAATTCCATATTGATTTCCTGCGCCGACAGAGATGGCCGCCTCGCTTCACGTTCCTAGGAAACTATGCAGTATTTTTTTTTTACGTGTTATTTCTTACAGTGGTACCCCAGGTAATCTTAGGTTTCATTACATACGGTCGGGAGGAACTACTGAATATAAGAGCAACGTCAACTCACCATCAGTACGACCAGGAATATGACTTTCGCGAAGCGGATCCTGTGTTCTGCCTTCCACCCAGGACAACGGAATGGATCCCAGTCTGCGACCCAAAACAACGACGCCGTAAAAAAGGCAAACAAAGCGTTCTTCTGGTTAGGCTCCGGAGACGGGCACATCGCGCACCACTCCCTAGCATACTACTCACCAATGTCCAGTCTCTTGAAAGCAAGGCTGATGAAATCCGATCAAGGGTAGTATTCCAGAGAGACATCAGAGACTGTAATGTTCTTTGCTTCACGGAAACATGGCTCACTCGAGAGACGCTAACGGAATCGGTGCAGCCAGCTGGTTTCTTCACGCATCGCGCCAACAGAAACAAACATCTTTCTGGTAAGAAGAGGGGCGGGGGCGTATGCCTTATGATTAATGAGATGTGGTGTGATCACAACCACATACAGGAACGCAAGTCCTTCTGTTCACCTGACTTAGAATTCCTCACAATCAAATGTCGACCGCATAATCACAGCCGTATATATTCCCCCAAGCAAGGCTAATCTGAAAACAAGACTCCCTAAAATGTATCAGCATATCGATTGAGCAACCAGGGCTGGTAAAACCTTGGATCATTGCTATTCTAACTTCCGCGATGCATATAAGGCCCTCCCCCGCCCTCCTTTCGGAAAAGCTGACCACGACTCCATTTTGTTGCTCCCTGACGACAGACAGAAACTAAAACAAGAAGCTCCCGCACTCAGGTCTGTTCAACGCTAGTCTGACTAATCTGATTCCACGCATCAAAAATGCTTCGATCACGTGGACTGGGATATGTTCCGCATTGCTTCCAACAACAAAATTGATGAATACGCAGTTTCGGTGAGCGAGTTCATTAGAGAGTGCATTGACGATGTCGTTCCAATAGCAACGATTAAAACATTCCCAAACCAGAAACCGTGGATTGATGGCAGCATTCGCGTGAAACTGAAAGCGCGAACCACTGCTTTTAACCAGAGCAAGGTGACCGGAAACATGACCGAATACAAACAGTGGTGCTATTCCCTCCGCAAAGGAAATCAAACAAGCTAAGCTTCAGTATAGAGACAAAGTAGATTCACAATTCAACGGCTCAGACACAAGAGGTATGTGGCAGGGTCTGCAGTCAATCACGGATTACAAAAAGAAAACCAGCCCCATCACGGACCAGGATGTCTTGCTCCCAGACAGACTAAATAACTTTTTTGCCCGCTTTGAGGACAATACAGTGCCACTGACACGGCCTGCAACCAAAACCTGCGGACTCTCCTTCACTGCAGCCGACATATTCAATCAATCCTTATCCCAGTCTGCTGTTCCCACATGCTTCAAGAGGGTCACCATTGTCCCTGCTCCCAAGAAAGCTAAGGTAACTGAGCTAAACTACTACCGCCCCGTAGCACTCACTTCCTCCATCATGAAGTGCTTTGAGAGACTAGTCAAGGACATATCACCTATACCCTACCTGACACCCTAGACCCACTCCAATTTGCTTACCGCCCAAATAGGTCCATAGACGACACAATCTCAACCACACTGCACACTGACCTAACCCATCTGGAAAAGAGGAATACCTATGTGAGAATGCTGTTCATCGACTACAGCTCTGCATTTAACACCATATTACCCTCCAAACTCGTCATCAAGCTCGAGACCCTGGGTCTCGACCCCGCCCTGTGCAACTGGGTACTGGACTTCCTGACGGGTCGCTCCCAGGTGGTGAGGGTAGGTAACAACATCTCCACCCCGCTGATCCTCAAAACTGGGGCCCAAAAGGGTGCGTTCTGAGCCCTCTCCTGAACCTCCTGTTCACCCACGACTGCGTGGCCATGCACGCCTCCAACTCAATCATCAAGTTTGCGGACGACACTACAGTGATAGGCTTGATTACCAACAACGACGAGACGGCCTACAGGGAGGAGGTGAGGGCCCTCGGAGTGTGGTGTCAGGAAAACATAACCTCTCACTCAACATCAACAAAACAAAGGAGATGATCGTGGACTTCAGGAAACAGCAGAGGAAGCAGCCCCCTATCCACATCGACGGGACAGTAGTGGAGAAGGTGGAAAGTTTTAATTTCCTCTGCGTACACATCACGGACAAACTGAAATGGTCCACCCACACAGACAGCGTGGTGAAGAAGGCGGAAGCTTCAGGAGGCTGAAGAAATTTGACTTGTCACCATAAACACTCACAAGCCTTTACATATGCACAATCGAGAGCATCCTGTCGGGCTGTATTACCGCCTGGTACGGAAACTGCTTCGCCCACAACTACAAGGCTCTCCAGAGGGTAGTGAGGTCTGTACAACTCATCACCGGGGGCAAACTACCTGCCCTCCAGGACACCTACACCACCTGATGTCACAGGAAGGCCAAAAAGATCATCAAGGACAACAACCACCTGAGCCACTGCCTGTTCACCCCACCATCATCCAGAAGGCGAGGTCAGTACAGGTGCATCAGAGCTGGGACCGAGAGACTGAAAAACAGCTTCTATCTCAAGGCCACCAGACTTTTAAACAGCCTTCAATAACATTGAGTGGCTGCTGCCAACATACTGACTCATCTCTAGCCACTTTAATAATTAAAAAAATGATGTAATAAATGTATCACTAGGCACTTTAAACAATGCCACTTAATATAATGTTTCATACCCTAAATTACTCATCTCATATGCATACACTGTACTCTATACCATCTACTGCATATTGCCATCTTGATGTAATAAATGTATCACTAGCATCTTTAAACAATGCCAATTTAAATAATGGTTACATACCTTACATTACTCATCTCATATGTATATACTGTGCTCTATACCATCTACTGCATCTTGCCTATGCCGTTCGGCCATCACTCATTCATATATTTTTATGTACATATTCATATTCCTTCCTTTAAATCAAATCAAATCAAATTCATTTATATAGCCCTTCGTACATCAGCTGATATCTCAAAGTGCTGTACAGAAACCCAGCCTAAAACCCCAAACAGCAAGCAATGCAGGTGTAGAAGCACGGTGGCAAGGAAAAACTCCCTAGAAAGGCCAAAAGATAGGAAGAAACCTAGAGAGGAACCAGGCTGGGGTGGCCAACATGGCCAAGATGTTCAAATGTTCATAAATGACCAGCATGGTCGAATAATAATAAGGCAGAACAGTTGAAACTGGAGCAGCAGCACAGCCAGGTGGACTGGGGACAGCAAGGAGTCATCATGTCAGGTAGTCCTGGGGCATGGTCCAGGGCTCAGGTCCTCCGAGAGAGAGAAAGAAAGAGAGAAGGAGAGAATTAGAGAACGCACACTTAGATTCACACAGGACACCGAATAGGACAGGAGAAGTACTCCAGATATAACAAACTGACCCTAGCCCCCCGACACATAAACTACTGCAGCATAAATACTGGAGGCTGAGACAGGAGGGGTCAGGAGGGGTCAGGAGACACTGTGGCCCCATCCGAGGACACCCCAGGACAGGGCCAAACAGGAAGGATATAACCCCACCCACACCACTAGAGGGATACCTTCAACCACCAACTTACCATCCTGAGACAAGGCTGAGTATAGCCCACAAAGACCTCCGCCACGGCACAACCCAAAGGGGGGGGGGGGGGGGTGCCAACCCAGACAGGATGACCACATCAGTGAATCAACCCACTCAGGTGACGCACCCCCTCCAGGGACGGCATGAGAGAGCCCCAGTAAGCCAGTGACTCAGCCCCTGTAATAGGGTTAGAGGCAGAGAATCCCAGTGGAAAGAGGGGAACCGGCCAGGCAGAGACAGCAAGGGCGGTTCGTTGCTCCAGAGCCTTTCCGTTCACCTTCCCACTCCTGGGCCAGACTACACTCAATCATATGACCCACTGAAGAGATGAGTCTTCAGTAGAGACATAAAGGTTGAGACCGAGTTTGTGTCTCTGACATGGGTAGGCAGACCGTTCCATAAAAATGGAGCTCTATAGGAGAAAGCCCTATTTCTAAGCTGTTTGCTTAGAAATTCTAGGGACAATTAGGAGGCCTGCGTCTTGTGACCGTAGCGTACGTGTAGGTATCTACGGCAGGACCAAATCAGAGAGATAGGTAGGAGCAAGCCCATGTAATGCTCTGTAGGTTAGCAGTAAAACCTTGAAATCAGCCCTTGCTTTGACAGGAAGCCAGTGTAGAGAGGCTAGCACTGGAGTAATATGATCAAATCTTTTGGTTCTAGTCAGGATTCTAGCAGCCGTATTTAGCACTAACTGAAGTTTATTTAGTGCTTTATCCGGGTAGCCGGAAAGTAGAGCATTGCAGTAGTCTAACCTAGAAGTGACAAAAGCATGGATACATTTTTCTGCATCATTTTTGGACAGAAAGTTTCTGATTTTTGCAATGTTACGTAGATGGAAAAAAGCTGTCCTTGAAACTGTCTTGATATGTTCTTCAAAAGAGAGTTCAGGGTCCAGAGTAACGCCGAGGTCCTTCACAGTTTTATTTGAGACGACTGTACAACCATTAAGATTAATTGTCAGATTCAACAGAAGATCTCTTTGTTTCTTGGGACCTAGAACAAGCATCTCTGTTTTGTCCGAGTTTAAAAGTAGAAAGTTTGCAGCCATCCACTTCCTTATGTCTGAAACACATGCTTCTAGCAAGGGCAATTTTGGGGCTTCACCATGTTTCATTGAAATGTACAGCTGTGTGTCATCCGCATAGCAGTGAAAGTTAACATTATGTTTTCGAATAACATCCCCAAGAGGTAAAATATATAGTGAAAACAATAGTGGTCCTAAAACGGAACCTTGAGGAACACCGAAATTTACAGTTGATTTGTCAGAGGACAAACCATTCACAGAGACAAACTGATATCTTTCCGACAGATAAGATCTAAACCAGGCCAGAACTTGTTCGTGTAGACCAATTTGGGTTTCCAATCTCTCCAAAAGAATGTGGTGATCGATGGTATCAAAAGCAGCACTAAGGTCTAGGAGCACGAGGACAGATGCAGAGCCTCGGTCCGATGCCATTAAAATGTAATTTACCTCCTTCACAAGTGCCGTCTCAGTGCTATGATGGGGTCTAAAACCAGACTGAAGCATTTCGTATACATTGTTTGTCTTCAGGAAGGCAGTGAGTTGTTGCGCAACAGCTTTTTCTAAAATGTTTGAGAGGAATGGAAGATTCGATATAGGCCGGTAGTTTTTATATTTTCTGGGTCAAGGTTTGGCTTTTTCAAGAGAGGCTTTATTACTGCCACTTTTAGTGAGTTTGGTACACATCCAGTGGATAGAGAGCCGTTTATTATGTTCAACATAGGAGGGCCAAGCACAGGAAGCAGCTCTTTCAGTAGTTTAGTTGGAATTAGGGTCCAGTATGCAGCTTGAAGGTTTAGAGGCCATGATTATTTTCATCATTGTGTCAAGAGATATAGTACTAAAACACTTGAGCGTCTCTCTTGATCCTAGGTCCTGGCAGAGTTGTGCAGACTCAGGACAACTGAGCTTTGAAGGAATGCGCAGATTTAAGGAGGAGTCCGTAATTTGCTTTCTAATAATCATAATCTTTTCCTCAAAGAAGTTCATGAATTTATCACTGCTAAAGTGAAAGTCATCCTCTCTTGGGGAATGCTGCTTTTTAGTTAGCTTTGCAACAGTATCAAAAAGGAATTTCGGATTGTTCTTATTTTCCTCAATTAAGTTAGAAAAATAGGATGATTGAGCAGCAGTAAGGGCTCTTCGGTACTGCACAGTACTCTCTTTCCAAGCTAGTCGGAAGACTTCCAGTTTGGTGTGGCGCCATTTCCGTTCCAATTTTATGGATGCTTGCTTCAGAGCTCGGGTATTTTCTGTGTACCAGGGAGCTAGTTTCTTATGATAAATGTTTTTAGTTTTTAGGGGTGCAACTGCATCTAGGGTATTGCGCAAGGTTAAATTGAGTTCCTCAGTTAGGTGGTTAACTGATTTTTGTCCTCTGGCGTCCTTGGGTAGACAGAGGGAATCTGGAAGGACATCAAGGAATCGTTGTGTTGTCTGTGAATTTCTAGCACGACTTTTGATGATCCTTGGTTGGGGTCTGAGCAGATTATTTGTTGCAATTGCAAACGTGATAAAATGGTGGTCCGATAGTCCAGGATTATGAGGAAAAACATTAAGATCCACAACATTTATTCCATGGGACAAAACTAGGTCCAGCGTATGACTGTGACAGTGAGTGGGTCCAGAGACATGTTGGACAAAACCCACTGAGTCGATGATGGCTCCGAAAGCCTTTTGGAGTGGGTCTGTGGACTTTGCCATGTGAATATTAAAGTCACCAAAGATTAGAATATTATCTGCTATGACTACAAGGTCCGATAGGAATTCAGGGAACTCAGTGAGGAACGCAGTATATGGCCCAGGAGGCCTGTAAACAGTAGCTATAAATAGTGATTGAGTAGGCTGCATAGATTTCATGACTAGAAGCTCAAAAGACAAAAACGTCATTTTTTTTTTGTAAATTGAAATTTGCTATCGTAAATGTTAGCAACACCTCCGCCTTTGCGGGATGCACGGGGGATATGGTCACTAGTGTAGCCAGGAGGTGAGGCCTCATTTAACACAGTAAATTCATCAGGCTTAAGCCATGTTTCAGTCAGGCCAATCACATCAAGATTATGATCAGTGATTAGTTAATTGACTATAATTGCCTTTGAAGTAAGGGATCTAACATTAAGTAGCCCTATTTTGAGATGTGAGGTATCATGATCTCTTTCAATAATGACAGGAATGAAGGTGGTCTTTATCCTAGTGAGATTGCTAAGGCGAACACCGCCATGTTTAGTTTTGCCCAACCTAGGTCGAGGCACAGACACGGTCTCAATGGTGATAGCTGAGCTGACTACACTGACTGTGCTAGTGGCAGACTCCACTATGCTGGCAGGCTGGCTAACAGCCTGCTGCCTGGCTTGCACCCTATTTCATTGTGGAGCTAGAGGAGTTAGAGCCCTGTCTATGTTGGTAGATAAAATGAGAGCACCCCTCCAGCTAGGATGGAGTCCGTCACTCCTCAGCAGGTCAGGCTTGGTCCTGTTTGTGGGTGAGTCCCAGAAAGAGGGCCAAATATCTACAAATTCTATCTTTTGGGAGGGGCAGAAAACAGTTTTCAACCAGCGATTGAGTTGTGACACTCTGCTGTAGAGCTCATCACTCCCCCTAACTGGGAGGGGGCCAGAGACAATTACTCGATGCTGACACATCTTTCTAGCTGATTTACACGCAGAAGCTATGTTGCGCTTGGTGATCTCTGACTGTTTCATCCTAACATCGTTGGTGCCGACGTGGATAACAATATCTCTATACTCTCTACACTCGCCAGTTTTAGCTTTAGCCAGCACCATCTTCAGATTAGCCTTAACGTCGGTAGCCCTGCCCCCCGGTAAACAGTGTATGATCTCTGGATGATTCGTTTTAAGTCTAATACTGTGGGTAATGGAGTCGCCAATGACTAGCGTTTTCAATTTGTCAGAGCTAATGGTGGGAAGCTTCGGCGTCTCAGACCCCGTAACGGGAGGAGTAGAGACCAGAGAAGACTCGGCCTCTGACTCCGACCCGCTGCTTAATTGGGAAAACCGGTTGAAAGTTTCTGTCGGCTGAATGAGCGACACCGGATGAGCGTTCCTACAGCATTTCCTTCCAGAAACCGTGAGAAAGTTGTCCGGCTGCGGGGACTGTGCCAGGGGATTTATACTACTATCTGTACTTACTGGTGGCACAGACGCTGTTTCATCCTTTCATACACTGGAATTACCCTTGCCTAGCGATTGCGTCTGAAGCTGGGCTTGTAGCACAGCTATCCTCGCCGTAAGGCGAGTACAGCGACTGCAATTAGAAGGCATCATGTTAATGTTACTACTTAGCTTCGGCTGTTGGAGGTCCTGACGAATCGTGTCCAGATAAAGCGTCCGGAGTGAAAAAGTTGAGGGAAAAAAAACTAAAATATAAACGGTAATTAAAAAGTAAAAACAGTAAATTTGTCAGGTAGCAAAACAGGTTGGCAACAAAACGCACAGCAACTCGAAAACAAGTCTGCAAGTTGTGACCGGAAATGACGTCAACTCAATTCACTTTACACTTGTGTGTATGAGGAATTTGTTGTGAAATTGTTAGGTTAGATTACTTGTTAGATATTATTGCATCGTCGGAACTAGAAGCACAAGCATTTTACTACACTCGCATTAACATCTGCTTACCATGTGTATGTCACAAATAAAATTGGATTTTAATTTGATCTTGTTTTTCAAAACTATCTATAATCTGATTACATATTTTTTTGCTGGTAACGTAACATTTACAATTACCGTTTTTTGTAATCTCTTACATGTAACGGATTACATTGAACCCTGCTGTCACGACTTCCGCCGAAGTTGGCTCCCCTGCCTGTTCGGGCGGTGCTCGGCGGTCGTCGTCGCCGTCCTACTAGCCGCTACCGATCCCTTTTTCGTATGTCTGTTGGTTTTGTCTTATTAGTTTCACCTGTGTGTATTTTGGTTTAATTAACTTCCCTATATGTAGTAGTTTGACCCGCCCTTGTTTTTGTGCAGGATTGTCTTTAAGTTACGTGTGTGCATGTTAGGTAGTGGTGTATTGTCTTTACGTTA
Organism: Oncorhynchus mykiss; assembly: GCF_013265735.2. NCBI lineage: Eukaryota > Metazoa > Chordata > Actinopteri > Salmoniformes > Salmonidae > Oncorhynchus > Oncorhynchus mykiss. Next base: position 51,928,640 of record NC_048587.1, on the reverse strand, counting down.
CGTGTGTGCATGTTAGGTAGTGGTGGATTGTCTTAATGTTAAGTGTGTGCATGTTAGGTAGTGGTGGATTGTCTTAATGTTACGTGTGTGCATGTTAGGTAGTGGTGGATTGTCTTAATGTTACGTGTGTGCATGTTAGGTAGTGGTGGATTGTCTTAATGTTACGTGTGTGCATGTTAGGTAGTGGTGGATTGTCTTAATGTTACGTGTGTGCATGTTAGGTAGTGGTGGATTGTCTTTATGTTACGTGTGTGCATGTTAGGTAGTGGTGGATTGTCTTTATGTTACTTGTGTGCATGTTAGGTAGTGGTGGATTGTCTTAACGTTCCGTGTGTGCATGTTACGTAGTGGTGGATTGTCTTTATGTTACGTGTGTGCATGTTAGGTAGTGGTGGATTGTCTTTACGTTACGTGTGTGCATGTTAGGTAGTGGTGGATTGTCTTTACGTTACGTGTGTGCATGTTAGGTAGTGCAGGATTGTCTTTACGTTACGTGTGTGCATGTTAGGTAGTGGTGTATTTTCTTTTCTTTACTTGACACCCTGTGGTTTTGGGTTGTTTTGTATAGTGTCCTGCGCCCTGTATTGTGTTGGGCTTATTATTTTGGTGTGCAAGAGTAAAGCACTTTACTCAGTTACTCTCTCTCTCTGCGTCTGATTCCTGCACCCACCTAGTCCTGCGTGACACCTGCATGTGTGTTTGTTCTTGCAACATTCAGCTTCAAAACTGTTCCACAGTGGAAGCCTTTGGTTGAGATTTCCCTGCCGGTGGCACCCTCATGTTCTGGATCGTTCCACCAATGTGGTACCTTATGAGATGTAAAACATTTTATTTCACCTAATTGTAACATTCTGTCATGAGAAAACTTCATGAGAAAAACATATTTTCCCATCTCAAGAGGTTAATTAAAAATAGTGATACTCTTGTAAGTGCCTAATAACAGCCAAATAACATAACAGGGTTGACTGTAACAGGGTTAACGATTTCATTTTAAATCAGCCATCAATCCCCGTGTGACAGGGGAAATTGACGCTTGTTGTGTGCAACAGGGAGGGACAATTGAATGCAAGCTTCACCCCCAAAAATAATTGTTGAAAAATGTCTTACCTGTCAATCTCCAGTGCATTTTGTTACGTTACAGCCTTATACTGTAACTTATACTTTTTCCTCATCAATCTACACACAATACCCTGATATTACAAAGCAAACAGACACTTTACTCGGTACTTTGTTGAAGCACCATTGGCAGCAATAAAAGCCTTGAGTCTTCTTGGGCGTGACGCTACAAGCTTGGCACATATGTATTTGGGAAGTTTGTCCCATTCTTCTCTGCAGATCCTCTCAAGCTGTCAGGTTGGATGGGGAGCATTGCTGCACAGATATTGTCAGGTCTCTCCAGGGATGTTCGATCGATCGGGTTCAAGTCTGGGCTCGGGCTGGGACACTCAAGGACATTGAGACTTGTCCCGAAACCACTCCTGTCTTGTTTTGACTGTGTTCAAAGTCATTGGTGAAACTTTGCCCCAGTCTGAGGTCCTGAGTGCTCTGGGGCAGGTTTTCATCAAGGATCTCTACTTTGTACTTTGCTCTGTTCATCTTTCTCTCGATCCTGACTACCCATAAGAAAAAATATGTTGCTCACTCAGATATCCTGTTGATCACTCAATCTGTTGCTCACTCGGATGCGGCCTTTAGCCATACCCTTATCCTACTCCTCCTCTGTTCCTCAGGTGATGTAGAGGTTAATCCATGCCCTGCAGTGCCTAGCTCCACTCCCATTCCCCAGGCACTCTCATTTGTTGATTTCGGTAACCGTACAAGCCTTGGTTTCTTGCATGTTAACATTAGAAGCCTCCTCCCTAAGTTTGTTTTATTCACTGCCTTAGCACACTCTGCCAACCCGGATGTCCTAGCCATGTCTTAATCCTGGCTTAGGAAGACCAGCAAAAACCCTGAAATGTCCACCCCTAACTATAACATTTTCCGACAAGATAGAACTGCCAAAGGGGGCGGAGTTGCAATCTACTGCAGAGATAGCCTGCAGAGTTCTGTCTAAGTATCCAGGTATGTGCCCAAACAATTTGAGCTTCTACTTGTAAAAATCCACCTTTCCAGAAACAATCTCTCACCGTTACCGCTTGCTACAGACCACCTTCTGCCCCCAGCTGTGCCCTGGACACCATATGTGAATTGATTGCCCCCCATCTATTTTCAGAGCTCGTGCTGTTAGGTGACATAAACTGGGACATGCTTAACACCCCGGCCATCCTACAATCTAAGCTTGATGCCCTCATTGTTACACAAATTATCATTGAACCCACCAGGTACAACCCCAAATCCGTAAACATGGGCACCCTCATAGATATCATCCTAACCAACCTGCGAGTAATCTAACCTAACAATTCCAGAACTACTACCTTATACACACAAGTGTAAAGGGATAAATAATATGTACATAAAGATATATGAATGAGTGATGGTACAGAACGGCATATGCAAGATGCAGTAGATAGTATCGAGTACAGTATATACATATGCGATGAGTAATGTAGGGTATGTAAACAAAGTGTCATAGTTTAAAGTGGCTAGTGATACATGAATTACATAAAGATGCAGTAGATGATATAGAGTACAGTATATACATATACATATGAGATGTGTAATGTAGGGTAAGTAAACCTTATATTAAGTAACATTGTTTAATAGGCTTTTGTAGGTTACAGGTCAAGCTATGTCTTTCAATCGTGCGACTGCTTTCGGCATCCGAAGATTTTTCCAACTTGAATAAACGCTTGGAAGTAAGGAAGACAACAGTGTTGTAGTCTACTTCGATACGGATATAATTTATTATTGATATCTGCATAGTGCAGTGATGTGAATCGCACTGCTGCTCTCTCATTTAGCTATTTGTGGTTGTTGTGGATGGCTGTTCACAAATCTAAATGTGTATTTGAACCAAATAATAGTTGAATTCAAGAAGTTTAAGCTGACTATCAATTATTGTTTTTGAAACCAGTAGACAGCCAGTGAAAAATGTACTCTTGCAACAGCTACACAGAGTGGATCCCAGCCTATGGAACAAAAGCTACACAGTGCAGATCCCAGCCTATGGAACAACAGCTACACAGTGTGGATCCCAGCCTACGGAACAACAGCTACACAGTGTGGATCCCAGCCTATGGAACAACAGCTACACAGTGTGGATCCCAGCCTATGGAACAACAGCTACACAGTGTGGATCCCAGCCTATGGAACAACAGCTACACAGTGTGGATCCCAGCCTATGGAACAACAGCTACACAGTGTGGGTCCCAGCCTATGCAACAACAGCTACACAGTGTGGATCCCAGCCTATGGAACAACAGCTACACAGTGTGGATCCCAGCCTATGGAATACAAGTGGGGCTTTTATTGCTCAATCTAATTCATGCTGATAAAAAAAATGCAGAGGCCTAATGGACACATGATCAAACTCGTACACTTTTGATAGAGTTAAAGGTGGCAATATGTAGTTCCTACATCAATTTTTGGACATATAAATTCGATACATATATATATATATATAGATATTTATATATATACACAGTACCAGTCAAAAGTTTGGACACACCTACAGTACTCATTCAAAGGTGTTTCTTTATTTGTACTATTCTCTACATTGTAGAATAGTGAAGACATCAAAACTATGATGTAAAACATATGGAATCATGAGGTAAGCAAAAAAGTGTTAAACAATTCAAAATATATTTTAGATTCTTCAAAGTAGACACTAATTGCCTTTTTTTTATTTTACTTAACTAGGCAATTCAGTTAAGAACAAATCCTTATTTTCAATGACAGTCTAGGAACAGTGGGTCAACTGCCTGTTCAGGGGCAGAACGACAGATTTGTACCTTGTCAGCTCAGGGATTTGAACTTGCAACTTTTTGGTTAATAGTCCTAACCACTAGGCTATCCTGCCACCCCAAAAAAAGCTGCCTTGATGACAGCTTTGCACACTTTTTTGGCTTTTCCAACAGTCTTGAAGGAGTTTCTACATATGCTGAGCACTTGCTGGCTGCTTTTCCTTCACTCTGAGGTCCAACTTATCCCAAACCATCTCAGCTGGGTTGAGGTCAGGAGATCCTGGAGAACATGTAATCTGATGCAACACTCCATCACTCTCCTTCTTGGTCAAATAGCCATTACACAGTCTGTAGGTGTGTTGGGTCATTGTCTTGTTGAAAAACAAATGATAGTCCCACTAAGCGCAAACCAGTTGGATGTCATATCACTGCAGAATGCTATGGTAGCCATGCTGGTTAGCCCTTGTGTGGTCTTAACATTCTGTATACTACCATTGTCCTCAGGGTAAAAATGATCCGCCTTCGCTAAACCCCTCAAATAAAGCAGCTTAATTGAATTATAAACCGCAAATCTATTTTGCGTGAAGAAACAACTTGTCATTCATCACAAACTTTGTGAATATCAGGGTTTTCCCATCTTCACAATGCAACAGAAAGACTGCATTTAATCAGTGGACACCACTCGCTTTCATTACAACACACCTGTCATAATTGTTTTCTTTACTAAAGTTGAAGTTTACTGTTATTATTATTATTGCTAAAGGTACTGCATAGGTGTAAATGTGGATTTTTTTGCAAGAAATAGCATCTGTATTGCCTAAGAAAGTAGCAGAAATGTGCAGAAAGTAGTTTTGAATGTATTTTATTGAAGGGAAACAATAACAGTCTTGATTTTTTTTGGAAACATAGTGATATATTCTTATATACTTTGCAATGAGGAATTCAACTACAAATTATTAGTCTTCTCACATTTTTTTAACCATTGCTCCCACCCACAAGGTCTATCAACAAAACAATAAATAAGAATAAATAAGATAATAGATACAAAACAAAAACATGAAGAACATAAATCAATCAACTCTAATTAGCACATGTAGGACAGTTTGCAAGTGTGTGTGCATGGACTTTGCAGATAAATCTCTCACATGTGCAGCACACAATATGTGTTTTACAGTCCTTCTTTTGTGGGCAGAATTGGCATCTCCTCCTCTTGCCTGACCCAGCTGCAGCCTCAGTTGGATCAGGACAAGATTCAGCCTCCTGAACAGCTTTCACAAGCGCTGCAGAGGCTGCTGTGAGGGGGAGACCCTCCCTTCTTTGAATGTGTGGGGTTACAAGTGCCTTTTCCAGCTGCTCCAGGAACACCTTGTTCTTGTTATGCTCATCAGGCATCCAGGTAGGTTTGATCTTGTTCCATATCATGAAGGCATTGTATGAGGACACATCAATGATGTTATGGAAGATGACCAGGGGAAGTCATCCTCCTGCAGCTGTAAGTTCCAATCACCTTGTCCAGGTTGTCCACAACTCCTTTGTTGTGGTTGAAGTCCAGGATGATGGTTGGCTTCCTGTCCTCGCGATCACTGATTTCAGATGTTTTTGGTGCAATGTGCTCAGGAGGACCACATTCTTGTTCCTCTTTGGGAGGTAAGAAACTAAAGTGGTAATGGGGGTGAAGGCACACTTTGATGAGAAGGCCTCTCTCTACCTTGTTGCAAGGAGTGCAGGAGGGAGCTCAGGCTTGTTCTTTCTAACTGTGCTAACCATGGTGATCTTCCTCTTCAGGAGCTGCTGGCTGGTTGAAGAAATTGTCACACGTGACATTGTGCCCCCTCAGTCCATCTGTCACATCAAGCACAACCCGCATCCCCTGATTCTTTTCGTGGCCTCCACTGGTCGGACTCCCTGTGTAGACTTGCATCTTCCAAGCGTAGCTGGATTGAGTTTCACAGGCCACCCATATCTCTGTTCGTCATATATGCATAGTCACTTAAACCATATCTACATGTACATGCTACCTCAATCAGCCTGACTATGTATATTAATCTCAGAGTGGTTACATTTCTCCAGGCGCATCCCTCAGCTTTTTACCGAAACAGGCGGGGAAACATTTTATTGTTTCATCTGTGGATTTTCCCTTTAAACAGCTGCATATTATCAAGATATATAAGTGTCACCAACAAAAAGGTAAATAGGCCAATAGCAAATGCCAAATATGACATTAATTTTTCACATGTAAATACACTTTTCAGTAGTGTTTAAAGCATGCCATTCCATGAGCACAGCATTTATTTTTAAACTCAAATCAATGAGCCCAATCAGTCCTCCATGACAGCAAAATCATAAACAACAGAGTAGGGCTGGCTAATAAGTCCTTAGTTTTGGGTTATGATCAGGTTAAACAATTTGGCAAATCTATACTTCCATATTTCCAAGTCCTATTCTTGAATATCAAAGGAATAACATTTATTGTAATGACTGGAATTCTGAGAGACTGGTTTTTAATGTAAAGATATAATTTAATTGTATAATTATATGTAGTAGAGAGCGATGGGTTAGAAGAAGCCTACATAACCAACCCATAAAGTAAAATTTAACATCCATATATGGCCAGCTATGTAAACATTAACATTGATATATCCTGCAATAGATGTAGTTCAATTGGTACCTTTTTGTCTTCTTCTTATGCCTCTTTAGGGGGAGGTAATCTAAAAGTAACTGAATGTAATCTGATTACGTGACTGAGTTTGGGTAATCCAAAAGTTACATTCCTGATTACAAGTTTGGACAGGTATATAGTAACTGTAACTGATTACATTTAGAAAGTAACCTACCCAACCCACCCAACCCAAAACCCACCCCCACACATAGAGAGAGAGAGCAATAAGATAATGACATTACATAATCAAAACATTGGACTAAACTTGTAAGTAGACCCACAGGCTTTAAATCAGGCTAAAGGAACAGGAAAAGACAGGTTATGAGGCAGAGATCAAGTGGAGACAGATCTGGGATCAGGGATAATAAGAGGTTCAAATTAAACTGCCTAACTGTCATGGCTCCTGCATGCATTGCTGCTTGAAGGGTTCCATTCAGCTCAGAATAACATCTGAAAAATAGATGCATTAAAGGTTTATCCGGGTTTGGTACATACATTTTTGGAGTTTTAGGTTAATTATACTGTACATTGATTGATTCTTGAAGAATAGAACTTTTATTGCCTCATGAGCTTGCCACTTTAAAACCCAATCGAAGGAAGTGTGACAATCTAGGTTTGAACCTCGGTCGTCAGTGTACCACAAAACTGTATCTTTAGCTGAGCTAAAGCCTAGAGGAGAATAAGGGAGACATTTTGCACAGTACACATTAAAGCAAAACAATCATGTGGTTTTTACTTCTCCTGTCTGGCCAGTTGGTGAAATCACAAGACAGAGGACAGGCTAGAGGAAAGGACAGGACAGAAAGAGATGGGTATACATTTGAATTATTTACGGTGTGTGCGTGTCTCTCGTCTGGGTGTGTCTTCTGAGAGAGGGGATGGTATCTGCCAATATATCAGATGACTGGTGACAACTTAATTTGGGAGGACGGGCTCATAGTAATGGTTGGAAAGGAATGAATGTAGTGCTATCAGACAAATGTGTTTGGTACCATTCCATTTATTCAACTCCAGCCATTATTATGAGCTGTCCTCCCCTTACCAGCCTCCTCTGGCATATATCATAAACATGTCTTCATAATCCTCCTGTTCAAAATGTGGCACAGCTCCAAATAACATGACTGTTCAGTATTTATTTCCCATAAAAGGCTGTATGTGTAATTGTGTAGAGAGTTTGAGGCTTCATAGCTTTTCAGTGGGTTTTACTGTCCGTCCGGGATCAGGAGTTGACTGCCCTTACAGAAAAAACACATCCGTTTCACATTAACAAATGTGACCTCATGTGGTTACCTGTGATTTAACCTGTTGATGCCAGGAGTTCCTCTGTAGGAACACCCTCCCCCCGTTCAGCTCAAACGGTGGCGCATGGAACGCAAAAATATTCTTAAAAATATTTAACCTCCACACATTATTAAGTCCAATAGCTCAAATGAAAGATAAACACCTTGTTCATCTACCCAGCATGTCAGATTTTTAAAATGTTTTACGGCGAAAACACACCACACATTTATATTAGACCACCACCGAAACAAAGACAAGCGGCAGCCATTTTGTCCCAGAAAATATAAAATTATAAAAGCAGGATTAAAAAATAAATCGCTCACTAACCTTTTGAAAATCTTCATCAGATGACAGTGATAGGACATGTTACACAGTACATTTTTTTTTTTTCAATAATATGCCATATATATCCATAAATGTCCATTTACAGTGTACTCATGTTCAGAAATTACTCAAAAATGCCCGCAGGAAACCTAGGTAGCTCGGCAAGATAACGTAAATAGACATCATAAACTTTGGCTAAATATACATGTTCTACATATAGTTAGAAAGATACACTGCTTCTTTATGCAACCGCTGTGTTAGATTTATTTTTAACGTTACAGAAATCGCACACTATTTCATATGCTGAGGCAGCGCTCAGTTCCAAGCTACATTTCCACGTAATGTTGGAGTCAACAGAAACACAGATTTAAGCATAAATATTCCCTTACCTTCGATGGTCTTCGTTCAGAATGTTCTGGAAGGGTTCATACTTACCCAATACATCGTTTGGTTTCAAGTCTTGCGTCTTTGTATTAGCTACTGCTAATAACATCAGCTGAAATGCACCCAAAACGTCCTCCGGTCCGGATAAGTTGCGCATCAAAACTTCAAAATTACACATTATATGTCGACTAAACAGGTCAAACTAAGTGCAGAAGCAAGCTTTATGATGTTTTAGACGTGCAAAACAAACTTCAATTCAACCGGGCATCGTTTGCTCTTCCCAGGAGTGCTGGCACAAAGGAATGGCTGTGACCAATTCGCGCCCTAACGCACAGGTTTTTTTATCGCGACACTTACTCCAACCACTCCTGTAGGGCCAATTCTCGCGCGATTTGAACGATTGAGCGCTCCAAAGAAAGAGGACATCTAGTGGAAGAGATGGAAAGTGTCCCCAGATCCATAAGTGGTCGGGAAGGGTGGGGGCATGACGTCAAAGTTGCTCCAACTTTCATGGCCACAAAAACTAGTTTGGAAGAATGCATGCCCTGTGAGTTCTGCTATACTTACAGACATAATTCCAACGGTTTTAGAAGCTTTAGAGTGTTTTCTATCCAATAATAATTATTATATGCATATATTAGCAATTTTTAATATATTTTTTTTTCAGTTTATTAGGGGTACCCAATTTCTCCAAAGGGGGCGTACATCTGCCTGGCATCAACAGGTTTTAACGTGAAGTTAATGTGATAACATTTAACAACATGGGAAGCAATGTGATAACTTAAAACTGCCCGCGAAAACAAGCAATCTCAAGTGATCATGTAATTTGTGAAATTAATGTGGAATAAATTTGACATGGGAATTCAACATATTTACACGTGACAACATTTGAGCATGTTAAAAAACAGGTGTTAAATGTAATTTCGAAAATGTTACATTGAAATGCATAAATTACATGAATTTATTTGAAACAGTAATGGCCCCCTGAAGGTTTTTCAAATTTCCTGGTTTGTTCCAGGAACGTCCCCAAGGACATTTTTAGAACCTTGTGTCATGGTCCCCTGGAGGTTTTTGTCTATTTGTGGTGGAAATACGGTAAATCTACAACTAGTTACTGTATTTTTACAGCTAAATTAAAGCATTACTTGGGACTCAACCTCCCTTCGGATTCAATCTCCCATCCTCTTGGTTAGTCGCTACCTGAAGTTCCAGCTGTGCCACCAGGTCTGTTGACATAAGAGAGATTGGCAAGAATACATTTCTGCACTTTGCCTGAAGTTGATAGTAAAGTAAGCATACATAGCAACTTGGTGTTATGTCTGTAAAATTATAGTATGCTGCTGTATTCTGATTTAAACTACTGTAAAATCTTTTACTGACACCACAATTGGCACTCAGCCTTAACTGTGATCTGAACTCACAGTGCATTCGTAAAGTATCCAGACCCCCTCACTTTGTTACGTTACAGCCTTATTCTAAAATGGATTTAAAAAAAAGAATCCTTGTCAAGCTACACAAAATACCCCATAATGACAAAGCAAAAACATGTTTAGAAATTTTTCACGTTTATTACACATACAAAAACTGAAATATCACACGTTCATAAGTATTTAGACCCTTTACTCAGTACTTTGTTGAAGCACCTTTGGCAGCAATTGCAGCCTTGTGTCTTCTTGTCTTCCTGGTTATGACACAACAAGCTTGGCAAACCTGTATTTGGGGAGTTTCTCCCATTCCTCTCTGCAGATCCTCTCAACTCTGTCAGGTTGGATGGGGAGCATCGATGCACAGCTATTTTTGGTCTCTGGCTGGGCCACTCAAGGACGTTCAAAAACTTTTACAGAAGGCAATCCTGTATTGTCTTGGTTGGGTGCTTAGGGTCATTGTCCTGTTGGAAGGCAAAACCTTCGCACCAGTCTGAGGTCCTGAGCATGCTGGAGCAGGTTTTCATCAAGGATCTTTCTGTACATCTTTCCCTCGATCCTGACTAGCCTCTGTCATGTGCATTTTACTGAGGAGTGGCTTCCGTCTGGCCACTCTACCATAAAGGCCTGATTGGTGGAGTGCTGCAGAGATGGTTGTCCTTCTGGTAGGTTCTTCCATCTCCACAGAGGAACTCTGGAGCTCTGTCAGAGTGACCATCAGGTTCTTGGTCACCTCCCTGACCAAGGTCCTTCTCCCCGATTGCTCAGTTTGGCCGGTCGGCCAGCTCTAGGAAGTGTCTTGGCCACTGTGTTCTTGGCGACCTTCAATGCTCCAGAAATTGTTTGGTACCCTTCCCCAGATATGTGCCTCGTCACAATACTGTCTCGGAGCTCTATGGACAATTCCTTTGACCTCTTACTCTGACATGCACTGTCAACTGTGGGACCTTATATAGATAGGTGTGTGCCTATCCAAATCATTTCCAATCTATTGCATTTACCACAGGTGGAATCCAATCAAGTTGAAGAAACATCTCAAGGATGATTATTGGAAACAGGATGCACCTGAGCTCAATTTTGAGCCTCATAGCAAAGTTCTAAAAACCTGTTTTCACTTTGTCATTATGGGGTACTGTGTAGATTGATGAGAAACAACACAATGTAAAACATTTTAGAATAAGTCTGTAACGTAATAAAATGTTGAAAAAGTCTAGGGGTCTGAATTCTTTCCCGAATGCACTGTTAATTATATTTATCATAGTGATTCATGAGAAACATTAAAGCAGAATGATATGCCCCTCCAACATTAGACAACTATAAAGAAAACCCTCAAATTGCTGAAATAAGTATGTTAAATCAATGATGAGAGAATAGTCAGATTAACTAAAATAGTAGTGCACTCTGTCGCTAAGTGCGTATTGAGACGTATTGAAGTTATTTAATGTTTAGGGGAAAGTTACAGAAACATCGTCATACCTCAAATCCAGAGATTATAAGGTCAAATTCCAGGTGGGGTCTACAGTGATGGCTCATGGAACAGTGATGGCTCATGGAACAGTGATGACTCATGGAACAGTGATGGCTCATGGAACAGTGATGGCTCATGGAACAGTGATGGCTCATGGAACAGTGATGACTCATGGAATTGCACATTTGAAAGTCACGTGAATTGTTTAAAAAAACACAGTTTCACATTATTTCACATGTGAAATGGCACTTGTAAAGTTTTCCAAAACCCCTTTTTACAAGGTTTCATAATATGTGAAATTTCAACATGTGTCAACATGAAACTACACTGTTAGCCATTGCTGTTAATTTTTTTTAAATGCAGTCATTATATGGTACATTTCTGCAATAATAGGATACCTTAGTGTTTCACTACTGTATATATTTAGTGTAAATTGCAATGGACTTGGGTAAGTTTTGGCCCATCTTGAAAATTGACAAGGCATGCCATTTTGATGTAGGACGTCAAGGACCCACAAGCCTCAAAAGACTCATCTGAAGTTGGTACAGCCTCTTCTACAACTTCTATACAGTAACAGTAAAAAGTTTGGACACACCTACAAATTCAATGTTTTTTCTTTATTTTTGCTATTTTATGCATTGTATAATAATAGTGAAGACATCAAAACTATGAAATAACACATATGGATTCATGTAAATTAGTAACCAAAAAAGTGTTAAACAAATCTAAATATATTTAATTTTTTAGATTCTTCAATGTAGCCACCCTTTGTCTTGATGACAGCTTTGCACACTCTTGGCATTCTCTCAACCAGCTTCATGAGGTAGTCACCTGGAATCCATTTAAATTAACAGGTGTGCGTTGTTAAAAGTTAATTTGTGGAATTTCTTTCCTTAATGCGTTTGAGCCAATCAGTTGTGCTGTGACAAGGTAGGGGTGGTATACAGAAAATAGCCCTATTTGGTAAAATACCAAGTCTATATTTTATGCAAGAATGGCTCAAATAAGCAAAGAGAAACGACAGTCCATCATTACTTTAAGACATGAAGGTCAGTCAATCGCAAAAACCACCAAGCGCTATGATGAAACTGGCTTCAATGAGGACCGCCACAGGAAAGGAAGACCCAGAGTTACTTCTGCTGCAGAGGATAAGTTAATTAGAGTTAACTGCATATCAGATCGAAGCCCAAATAAATGCTTCACAGAGTTCAAGTTACAGACATATCTCAGCATCAACTTGTTACGTTCCCCAGTTTCTGTGGTGTATGTGTTTGGATGTGTATATGTTTCAGGATGACTTCCTGGATTCTAAGCAGCTGATTGGTCGGTTTGGGTGGGGCCGAATCTGAGTCCGACCAATCCGATGGGGCCGACCAATTACAGTGCCTTGCGAACGTATTCGCCCCCCTTGAACTTTGCGACCTTTTGCCACATTTCAGGCTTCAAACATAAAGATATAAAACTGTATTTTTTTGTGAAGAATCAACAACAAGTGGGACACAATCATGAAGTGGAACAACATTTATTGGATATTTCAAACTTTTTTAACAAATCAAAAACTGAAAAATTGGGTGTGGAAAATTATTCAGCCCCTTTACTTTCAGTGCAGCAAACTCTCTCCAGAAGTTCAGTGAGGATCTCTGAATGATCCAATGTTGACCTAAATGACTAATGATGATAAATACAATCCACCTGTGTGTAATCAAGTCTCCGTATAAATGCACCTGCACTGTGATAGTCTCAGAGGTCCGTTAAAAGCGCAGAGAGCATCATGAAGAACAAGGAACACACCAGGCAGGTCCGAGATACTGTTGTGAAGAAGTTTAAAGCCGGATTTGGATACAAAAAGATTTCCCAAGCTTTAAACATCCCAAGGAGCACTGTGCAAGCGATAATATTGAAATGGAAGGAGTATCAGACCACTGCAAATCTACCAAGACCTGGCCTTCCCTCTAAACTTTCAGCTCAAACAAGGAGAAGACTGATCAGAGATGCAGCCAAGAGGCCCATGATCACTCTGGATGAACTGCAGAGATCTACAGCTGAGGTGGGAGACTCTGTCCATAGGACAACAATCAGTCGTATATTGCACAAATCTGGCCTTTATGGAAGAGTGGCAAGAAGAAAGCCATTTCTTAAAGATATCCATAAAAAGTGTCATTTAAAGTTTGCCACAAGCCACCTGGGAGACACACCAAACATGTGGAAGAAGATGCTCTGGTCAGATGAAACCAAAATTGAACTTTTTGGCAACAATGCAAAACGTTATGTTTGGCGTAAAAGCAACACAGCTGAACACACCATCCCCACTGTCAAACATGGTGGTGGCAGCATCATGGTTTGGGCCCGCTTTTCTTCTGCAGGGACAGGGAAGATGGTTAAAATTGATGGGAAGATGGATGGAGCCAAATACAGGACCATTCTGGAAGAAAACCTGATGGAGTCTGCAAAAGACCTGAGACTGGGACGGAGATGTGTCTTCCAACAAGACAATGATCCAAAACATAAAGCAAAATCTACAATGGAATGGTTCAAAAATAAACATATCCGGGTGTTAGAATGGCCAAGTCAAAGTTCAGACCTGAATCCAATCGAGAATCTGTGGAAAGAACTGAAAACTGCTGTTCACAAATGCTCTCCATCCAACCTCACTGAGCTCGAGCTGTTTTGCAAGGAGGAATGGGAAAAAATGTCAGTCTCTCGATGTGCAAAACTGATAGAGACATACCCCAAGCGACTTACAGCTGTAATCGCAGCAAAAGGTGGCGCTACAAAGTATTAACTTAAGGGGGCTGAATAATTTTGCACGCCCAATTTTTAAGTTTTTGATTTGTTAAAGAAGTTTGAAATATCCAATAAATGTCGTTCCACTTCATGATTGTGTCCCACTTGTTGTTGATTCTTCACAAAAAATACAGTTTTATATCTTTATGTTTGAAGCCTGAAATGTGGCAAAAGGTCGCAAAGTTCAAGGGGGCCGAATACTTTCGCAAGGCACTGTATCTCCGGCATTGAGTATACTATTCTCGTCTTGAATTGGATAGTTTATTTACATATTAGGGTACCTGAGGATTGATTAGGAACGTTGTTTGACATCTTTTGACCAAGTTTATTGGTAACGTTTGGGATTCATTTTTTTATGCATTTTCATTGAGGGGAAACCGGTGGCTTATTGAAGGAAGCTCGCCAAGTAAACATACTTTTTTGGAATATAAAGAAGGACTTTATCGAACAAAATTACCATTTGTTATGTAACTGGGATCCTGGTGATTGCAACCAGATTGTCGTACTGAGGAGACCAAAGCACAGCGTGATGTGAATACATATTTTTTATATAAATAAATATATATAAAGAAAACAAAGAATACTCAGGTCAGGGCGTGACACAGATGAAGATCTTCAAAAGTAAGGGATTTATTTTATCGCTATTTCAGACTTTCGCGATGCATCTTCTTGGTTGGAAAATGTTTTTAATGCTTTTGTATGCGGGGTGCTGTCCCCAGATAATCGCATGGTGTGCTTTCGCCATAAACACAGTTTAGCTTGTTGTTAATCCACCTGTCGTGTCAGATTTTGAAAATATGCTTTACAGCCAAAGCAATCCAAGCGTTTGTGTGAGTTTATCGATCACTAGACAAAACATTATGAACACCTAGCATCAAAGTAGCTTGGTCACGAAAATCAGAAAAGCAATAAAATTAATTGCATACCTTTGATGATCTTCGGATGTTTTCACTCACGAGACTCCCAGTTACATATTAAATGTTCCTTTTGTTCCATAAAGATTATTTTTATATCCAAAATACCTCCATTTGTTTGGCCCATTATTTTCAGAAATCCACAGGCTCGAGCGGTCACGACATCGCAGACGAAAATTCCAAATAGTATCCGTAATGTCCACAGAAACATGTCAAACTTTTTTTATGATCAATCCTCAGGTTGTTTTTAAAATATAATATACAATCACTTTTTCAATAGGAGAGGGAGAGACAATGGCTGCCCCACTCTGTTGCGCAAGCAAAACTTATACAAACACCCAGCTATCCACTGACGCAATGTTATCTTTCTCGCTCATTTTTCAAAATAAAATCCTGTAACTATTGTCTAAAGACTGTTGACACCTTGAAGAAGCGATAGGAAAAGGAATCTGGTTGATATCCCTTTAAATGGAGCGAAGGCAGGCTATGGTACATGGAGCTTTCAAAATAGAGGCCACTTCCTGGTTTGATTTTCGTCAGGTTTTCACCTGCAATATCAGTTATGTTATACTCACAGACAATATTTTGACAGTTTTGGAAACTTTAGAGTGTTTTCTATCCTAATCTGACAATTAAATGCTTATTCTAGTTTATGGGCCTGAGAAATAGGCAGTTTAAAATGGGTACGTTTTTCATCCAAAAAATCAACAGGAAATGGAAGTGCGCAATGCCAAATGCTAATAGTATTCGATAAAACTCAAACTTTCATTAAAACACACATGCAGGGTACTGAATTAAAGCTACACTCGTTGTGAATCTAGCCAACATGTCAGATTTTTAAAATGCTTTTCGGCGAAAGCATGAGAAGCTATTATCTGATAGCATGCAACACCCCAAAATACCTGAAGGGGACGTAAACAAAATAATTAGCGTAGCCGGCGCTACACAAAACGCAGAAATAAAATATAAAACATTCATTACCATTGACAAGCTTCTTTGTTGGCACTCCTATATGTCCCATAAACATCACAATTGGGTCTTTTTTCCGATTAAATCCGTCCATGTATACCCAAAATGTCCATTTATATAGCCCGTCTGATCCATGGAAAAGCAACATTCCAAAACGCAACGTCATCTTTTTAAATTAAAAAAGTTGCCTATAAACTTTGACAAAACACTTCAAACCTACTTTTGTAACCCAACTTTAGGTATTTGTAAACGTTAATAATCGATCAAATTGATCACGGGGCGATCTGTATTCAATAGCAGCTACTCTTGAAATCATCGTCCATTGTCTCTCTCCCATAAGCCTCTTCCTGTATACTGGATGAGAGGAAGGGTCTATTTCTCATTCCACCAAGG
The DNA here is from genome assembly GCF_013265735.2 of Oncorhynchus mykiss. Classification (NCBI taxonomy): domain Eukaryota; kingdom Metazoa; phylum Chordata; class Actinopteri; order Salmoniformes; family Salmonidae; genus Oncorhynchus; species Oncorhynchus mykiss. The sequence goes on along the minus strand of NC_048587.1, from coordinate 51,912,195 downwards.
ATTAAATCCCATGAAATTGACAGTACTGCCGACATCGTGTGGAAGCTGTAGGAACTGTCAACTGATCGCCATCTATTTTCTCTTGCCATAGACAATTCAGAGGCTGGTGGATGAATACTTTTTTTCTTTTTTTTTGTGACCAGGTTTTTCTTGGGATTTCGCCTGCTGTTCACGTTCTGTTATAGTCACAGACATGATTTAACCAGTTTTAGAAACTTCAGAGTGTTTTCTATCCACACATACTAATCATATGCATATACTATATTACTGGCATGAGTAGCAGGACGTTGAAATGTTGCGCGATTTTTAACAAAATGTTGAAAAAATGCAGGGGAGCCTTATTAATGACGAGTTTCGAAGGTACTATGGTTTTAAATGCTGAGCTGTGTTCAATTAACAGCATTCTTACATAGGTATTCCTCATGTCCAGATGGGATAGGGCAGTGTGCTGTGTGAATTGATTGCGTCGTCTGTGGACCTACTGGGGCGGTATGCAATTGAGTGGGTCTAGGGTATCAGGAAGGGTGGAGGTGAAATGATCCTTGACTAGTCTCTCAAAGCACTTCATGATGACAGGAGTGAGAGCTACGGGGCGTTAGTCATTTAGTTCAGTTACCTTAGCTTTCTTGGGAACATAAACAATGGTGGCCCTCTTGAAGCATGTGGGCACAGCAGACTTTGATAGAGATTGATTGAATATGTCCGTAAACACACCAGCCAGCTGGTCTGCTCATGCTCTGAGATGCGGCTAGGGATGCCCTCTGGGCCAGCAGCCTGTGAGGGTTAACACGTTTAAATGTTTTACTCACATTGGCCACTGGCATTATATTCTCCTCAAAGGGAGCAAAGAAGTTGTTTCATTTGTCTGGGAGCAAGACGTCGGTGTCTGCGACGTGGCTGGTTTTGTTTTTGTAATCCGTGATTGACTGTAGACCCTGCCACATATGTGTATGTATGCCAGCGTATGTGTGTGTGTCCGTGTGTGTCCGTGTGTCCGTGTGTGTCTGTGTGCCCGTGTGTGTGGGTCTGTATGCCAGTGTTTGTGGGTGTGTGTATGCCAGTGTGTGTGTACACCAGTGTGTGTGGATGTGTGTGTATGCCAGTGTGCATGCATGTCGTGTGCATATTGTGTGCATGCACATGTGTGTTTCTATAATTACATTGGCACGGTGCCAGTATTATTTACTCATAAAAAGGCAACAGAGGGGCCTCCCGGGTGGCGCAGTGGTTAAGGGCGCTGTACTGCAGCGCCAGCTGTGCCATCAGAGACTCTGGGTTAGTGCACAGGCTCTGTCGTAAACGGCCGTGACCGGGAGGTCCGTGGGGCGACGCACAATTGGCCTAGCGTCGTCCGGGTTAGGGAGGGCCTGGCCGGTAGGGATGTCCTTGTCTCATCGCACACCAGTGACTCCTGTGGCGGGCCGGGCACAGTGCGCGGTGTTTCTTCTGACACATTGGTGCGGCTGGCTTCCGGGTTGGATGTGCGCTGGGTTAAGAAGCAGTGCGGCTTGGTTGAGTTGTGTATCGGATGACGCATGACTTTCAACCTTCATCACTCCCGAGCCCGTACGGGAGTTGTAGCCACGAAATTGGGGAGAAAAAGGGGTAAAAAAAAAAAAGAAGGCAACAGGCTCATATCAGTCTAAAATCTACAAATAGCCACTTGCTGGCATGTGCTCGCTTGCATGTGCTCGCTGGCATGTGCTCGCTGGTATGTGCTCGCTGGCATGTGCTTTCCTCTGTTTCTCTTTATGTATGCTGTGTCATACGTTCAGACGTCACTGTAGATGTACTAGTGGGAGTATTTTCAGCTTGAGAACCATTCATCGTTTTAACGATCCTGATGGCTCTGCTTTATGTCTCACTAGATGGACAGAAACCCAGTTGTTAGATATCATGTTAACACTGATGTTCCCCATCTGTTTCCATCTGTTGTAGCCATGTTGAAGTCATGCAGTTGACAGTATAGATTGAGTATTGATAGGCCTATATTTCCTCACCACGGGACACCGTTAAAATCAGCCTCAAAAGCTGCTCTTCTGTCTATCTCTCTGATTGTGTTGTGTTGTCAATCATGCAGAGTTCCTTGCCTTCCTGTTTCACAGCCAATAAAATGATAAGAACTTGCGAGTGAGTGTGTTTGTATAAGTGAGGTTGATTGATGAAGGGGGAGAAGGGGTTAGTTGATTTAGTTCAGGCACTGCATCAGCCCTGAGAATTTCCTTTATGGCCGGGACATGATGGACTCCCAAAAGGTCAGAGGTCAAACCTGTGTGACAATGACCTTGGGCTCAGTTTTGACCTTGGGGAACCTTGACGAGAGAGTTTGGAGAGTCTGATATCCCCGAGAAAGGCAGTTCAATGGCCAGGGGGGTCCAATAAACCATGGGCCGCTGGGCTTTTCCCCTTCATGATGAATAACTGTCTCAGCCACTGGAGAGATGGGGAAAAACCCAGCCTGTCCAACTCTTCAAACAGCACTCTGGGGATGGCAGGGTTAGTTCTATCAGGGCCCATGAAATTGACCTGTTCCTGGGTTACACGTGATGACTAGAGCCACAGCTGACCGAGATCATGTTCTTCAACAACCACCGCCCTCAGACTCCAACCCTTATGGATTTATAGACCCTTTGGGAAAGAGGTGCACCTTGAGCAAGGGTCATCTTTGAAGAGGACGGTGAAGTGAAAGCACAAGAACTCTGTATGTGTGTGTTGGGTGATATGTCTGTGTGTCTCTGTCTGTGTGTGTCTGTGTGTGTGTCTGTGTGTGTGTGTGTATGTGTGTGTGTGTGTGTATGTGTGTGTGTGTGTGTATGTGTGTGTGTGTGTGTATATGTGTGTGTGTGTGTGTGTGTGTGTTTAAAGCAAGCAAGGTCAGATCTCAGATCACAGCCACCTTTCTAATCTCACGCAGCTGCATGTCCAGGTCCCAGGATATCGGGAGAATCCTTCACTACAGTCCACTAGGGGAAATGTGAGTGACTATTAACATCTAGTAGGCTGGAAGCTTGCTAAAGTGTTGTGGTTGGGGAGAGAGGAAAGGATTTACCAGCATGCTAGGGCATTGTGATTGGGGATAGAGGAAAGGATTTACCATCTTGCTAGGGCGTTGTGGTTGGGGATAGAGGAAAGGATATACCAGCTTGCTAGGGTCTTGTGGTTGGGGATAGAGGAAAGGATTTACCATTATGCTAGGGCATTGTGGTTGGCATAGAGGAAAGGATTTACCAGCATGCTAGGGCATTGTGGTTGGGGATAGAGGAAAGGATTTACCAGCTTGCTAGGGCGTTGTGGTTGGGGACAGAGGAAAGGATTTACCAGCTTGCTAGGGCGTTGTGGTTGGGGATAGAGGAAAGGATTTACCAGCATGCTAGGGCGTTGTGGTTGGGGATAGAGGAAAGGATTTACCAGCATGCTAGGGTATTGTGGTTGGGGATAGAGGAAAGGATTTACCAGCATGCTAGGGCATTGTGGTTGGGGATAGAGGAAATAATTTACCAGCATGCTAGGGCGTTGTGGTTGGAGATAGAGGAAAGGATTTAACACCAAGTTAGGGCATTGTGGTTGGGGATAGAGGACAGGCTTAACCAGCATGCTAGGGCATTGTGGTTGGGGATAGAGGAAAGGCTTAACCAGCATGCTAGGGCATTGTGGTTGGGGTAGAGGAAAGGCTTAACCAGCATGCTAGGGCATTGTGGTTGGGGATAGAGGCTTAACCAGCATGCTAGGGCGTTGTGGTTAGCATAGAGGAAAGGATTTACCAGCTTGCTAGGGCGTTGTGGTTGGGGATAGAGGAAAGGATTTACCAGCATGTTAGGGCGTTGTGGTTGGCATAGAGGAAAGGATTTACCAGCTTGCTAAGGCGTTGTGGTTGGGGATAGAGGAAAGGATTTACCAGCTTGCTAGGGCGTTGTGGTTGGGGATAGAGGAAATGATTTACCAGTATGCTAGGGCATTGTGGTTGGGGATAGAGGAAAGGATTTACCAGCATGCTAGGGCATTGTGGTTGGGGATAGAGGAAAGGATTTACCAGCTTGCTAGGGCGTTGTGGTTGGGGATAGAGGAAAGGATTTACCAGCCTGCTAGTGCGTTGTGGTTGGAGATAGAGGAAAGGATTTACCAGCTTGCTAGGGTGTTGTGGTTGGGGATAGAGGAAAGGATTTACCAGCTTGATAGGATGTTGTGGTTGGGGATAGAGGAAAGGATTTACCATTATGCTAGGGCATTGTGGTTGGCATAGAGGAAAGGATTTACCAGCATGCTAGGGCATTGGGGTTGGGGATAGAGGAAAGGATTTACCAGCATGCTAGGGCATTGTGGTTGGCATAGAGGAAAGGATTTACCAGCATGCTAGGGCATTGTGGTTTGGGAATAGAGGAAATAATTTACCAGCATGCTAGGGCGTTGTGGTTGGAGATAGAGGAAAGGATTTACCACCAAGTTAGGGCATTGTGGTTGGGGATAGAGGACAGGCTTAACCAGCATGCTAGGGCATTGTGGTTGGGGATAGAGGAAAGGATTTACCAGCATGCTAGGGCGTTGTGGTTGGGGATAGAGGAAAGGATTTACCAGCATGCTAGGATATTGTGGTTGGGGATAGAGGAAAGGATTTACCAGCATGCTAGGGCATTGTGGTTGGGGATAGAGGAAATAATTTACCAGCATGCTAGGGCGTTGTGGTTGGAGATAGAGGAAAGGATTTAACACCAAGTTAGGGCATTGTGGTTGGGGATAGAGGACAGGCTTAACCAGCATGCTAGGGCATTGTGGTTGGGGTTAGAGGAAAGGCTTAACCAGCATGCTAGGGCATTGTGGTTAGCATAGAGGAAAGGATTTACCAGCTTGCTAGGGCGTTGTGGTTGGGGATAGAGGAAAGGATTTACCAGCATGTTAGGGCGTTGTGGTTGGCATAGAGGAAAGGATTTACCAGCTTGCTAGGGCGTTGTGGTTGGGGATAGAGGAAAGGATTTACCAGCTTGCTAGGGCGTTGTGGTTGGGGATAGAGGAAATTATTTACCAGTATGCTAGGGCATTGTGGTTGAGGATAGAGGAAAGGATTTACCAGCATGCTAGGGCATTGTGGTTGGGGATAGAGGAAAGGATTTACCAGCTTGCTAGGGCGTTGTGGTTGGGGATAGAGGAAAGGATTTAACAGCCTGCTAGTGCGTTGTGGTTGGAGATAGAGGAAAGGATTTACCAGCTTGCTAGGGTGTTGTGGTTGGGGATAGAGGAAAGGATTTATCAGCTTGCTAGGATGTTGTGGTTGGGGATAGAGGAAAGGATTTACCATTATGCTAGGGCATTGTGGTTGGCATAGAGGAAAGGATTTACCAGCATGCTAGGGCATTGGGGTTGGGGATAGAGGAAAGGATTTACCAGCATGCTAGGGCATTGTGGTTGGCATAGAGGAAAGGATTTACCAGCATGCTAGGGCATTGTGGTTTGGGAATAGAGGAAATAATTTACCAGCATGCTAGGGCGTTGTGGTTGGAGATAGAGGAAAGGATTTACCACCAAGTTAGGGCATTGTGGTTGGGGATAGAGGACAGGCTTAACCAGCATGCTAGGGCATTGTGGTTGGGGATAGAGGAAAGGATTTACCAGCATGCTAGGGCGTTGTGGTTGGGGATAGAGGAAAGGATTTACCAGCATGCTAGGATATTGTGGTTGGGGATAGAGGAAAGGATTTACCAGCATGCTAGGGCATTGTGGTTGGGGATAGAGGAAATAATTTACCAGCATGCTAGGGCGTTGTGGTTGGAGATAGAGGAAAGGATTTAACACCAAGTTAGGGCATTGTGGTTGGGGATAGAGGACAGGCTTAACCAGCATGCTAGGGCATTGTGGTTGGGGTTAGAGGAAAGGCTTAACCAGCATGCTAGGGCATTGTGGTTAGCATAGAGGAAAGGATTTACCAGCTTGCTAGGGCGTTGTGGTTGGGGATAGAGGAAAGGATTTACCAGCATGTTAGGGCGTTGTGGTTGGCATAGAGGAAAGGATTTACCAGCTTGCTAGGGCGTTGTGGTTGGGGATAGAGGAAAGGATTTACCAGCTTGCTAGGGCGTTGTGGTTGGGGATAGAGGAAATTATTTACCATTATGCTAGGGCATTGTGGTTGAGGATAGAGGAAAGGATTTACCAGCATGCTAGGGCATTGTGGTTGGGGATAGAGGAAAGGATTTACCAGCTTGCTAGGGCGTTGTGGTTGGGGATAGAGGAAAGGATTTAACAGCCTGCTAGTGCGTTGTGGTTGGAGATAGAGGAAAGGATTTACCAGCTTGCTAGGGTGTTGTGGTTGGGGATAGAGGAAAGGATTTATCAGCTTGCTAGGATGTTGTGGTTGGGGATAGAGGAAAGGATTTACCATTATGCTAGGGCATTGTGGTTGGCATAGAGGAAAGGATTTACCAGCATGCTAGGGCATTGGGGTTGGGGATAGAGGAAAGGATTTACCAGCATGCTAGGGCATTGTGGTTGGCATAGAGGAAAGGATTTACCAGCATGCTAGGGCATTGTGGTTTGGGAATAGAGGAAATAATTTACCAGCATGCTAGGGCGTTGTGGTTGGAGATAGAGGAAAGGATTTAACACCAAGTTAGGGCATTGTGGTTGGGGTTAGAGGACAGGCTTAACCTGCATGCTAGGGCATTGTGGTTGGGGATAGAGGAAAGGCTTAACCAGCATGCTAGGGCATTGTGGTTGGGGTAGAGGAAAGGCTTAACCAGCATGCTAGGGCATTGTGGTTAGCATAGAGGAAAGGATTTACCAGCTTGCTAGGGCGTTGTGGTTGGGGATAGAGGAAAGGATTTACCAGCATGTTAGGGCGTTGTGGTTGGCATAGAGGAAAGGATTTACCAGCTTGCTAGGGCGTTGTGGTTGGGGATAGAGGAAAGGATTTACCAGCTTGCTAGGGCGTTGTGGTTGGGGATAGAGGAAATTATTTACCAGTATGCTAGGGCATTGTGGTTGAGGATAGAGGAAAGGATTTACCAGCATGCTAGGGCATTGTGGTTGGGGATAGAGGAAAGGATTTACCAGCTTGCTAGGGCGTTGTGGTTGGGGATAGAGGAAAGGATTTAACAGCCTGCTAGTGCGTTGTGGTTGGAGATAGAGGAAAGGATTTACCAGCTTGCTAGGGTGTTGTGGTTGGGGATAGAGGAAAGGATTTATCAGCTTGCTAGGATGTTGTGGTTGGGGATAGAGGAAAGGATTTACCATTATGCTAGGGCATTGTGGTTGGCATAGAGGAAAGGATTTACCAGCATGCTAGGGCATTGGGGTTGGGGATAGAGGAAAGGATTTACCAGCATGCTAGGGCATTGTGGTTGGCATAGAGGAAAGGATTTACCAGCATGCTAGGGCATTGTGGTTTGGGAATAGAGGAAATAATTTACCAGCATGCTAGGGCGTTGTGGTTGGAGATAGAGGAAAGGATTTAACACCAAGTTAGGGCATTGTGGTTGGGGATAGAGGACAGGCTTAACCAGCATGCTAGGGCATTGTGGTTGGGGATAGAGGAAAGGCTTAACCAGCATGCTAGGGCATTGTGGTTGGGGTAGAGGAAAGGCTTAACCAGCATGCTAGGGCGTTGTGGTTAGCATAGAGGAAAGGATTTACCAGCTTGCTAGGGCGTTGTGGTTGGGGATAGAGGAAAGGATTTACCAGCATGTTAGGGCGTTGTGGTTGGCATAGAGGAAAGGATTTACCAGCTTGCTAAGGCGTTGTGGTTGGGGATAGAGGAAAGGATTTACCAGCTTGCTAGGGCGTTGTGGTTGGGGATAGAGGAAATGATTTACCAGTATGCTAGGGCATTGTGGTTGGGGATAGAGGAAAGGATTTACCAGCATGCTAGGGCATTGTGGTTGGGGATAGAGGAAAGGATTTACCAGCTTGCTAGGGCGTTGTGGTTGGGGATAGAGGAAAGGATTTACCAGCCTGCTAGTGCGTTGTGGTTGGAGATAGAGGAAAGGATTTACCAGCTTGCTAGGGTGTTGTGGTTGGGGATAGAGGAAAGGATTTACCAGCTTGATAGGATGTTGTGGTTGGGGATAGAGGAAAGGATTTACCATTATGCTAGGGCATTGTGGTTGGCATAGAGGAAAGGATTTACCAGCATGCTAGGGCATTGGGGTTGGGGATAGAGGAAAGGATTTACCAGCATGCTAGGGCATTGTGGTTGGCATAGAGGAAAGGATTTACCAGCATGCTAGGGCATTGTGGTTTGGGAATAGAGGAAATAATTTACCAGCATGCTAGGGCGTTGTGGTTGGAGATAGAGGAAAGGATTTACCACCAAGTTAGGGCATTGTGGTTGGGGATAGAGGACAGGCTTAACCAGCATGCTAGGGCATTGTGGTTGGGGATAGAGGAAAGGATTTACCAGCATGCTAGGGCGTTGTGGTTGGGGATAGAGGAAAGGATTTACCAGCATGCTAGGATATTGTGGTTGGGGATAGAGGAAAGGATTTACCAGCATGCTAGGGCATTGTGGTTGGGGATAGAGGAAATAATTTACCAGCATGCTAGGGCGTTGTGGTTGGAGATAGAGGAAAGGATTTAACACCAAGTTAGGGCATTGTGGTTGGGGATAGAGGACAGGCTTAACCAGCATGCTAGGGCATTGTGGTTGGGGTTAGAGGAAAGGCTTAACCAGCATGCTAGGGCATTGTGGTTAGCATAGAGGAAAGGATTTACCAGCTTGCTAGGGCGTTGTGGTTGGGGATAGAGGAAAGGATTTACCAGCATGTTAGGGTGTTGTGGTTGGCATAGAGGAAAGGATTTACCAGCTTGCTAGGGCGTTGTGGTTGGGGATAGAGGAAAGGATTTACCAGCTTGCTAGGGCGTTGTGGTTGGGGATAGAGGAAATTATTTACCAGTATGCTAGGGCATTGTGGTTGAGGATAGAGGAAAGGATTTACCAGCATGCTAGGGCATTGTGGTTGGGGATAGAGGAAAGGATTTACCAGCTTGCTAGGGCGTTGTGGTTGGGGATAGAGGAAAGGATTTAACAGCCTGCTAGTGCGTTGTGGTTGGAGATAGAGGAAAGGATTTACCAGCTTGCTAGGGTGTTGTGGTTGGGGATAGAGGAAAGGATTTATCAGCTTGCTAGGATGTTGTGGTTGGGGATAGAGGAAAGGATTTACCATTATGCTAGGGCATTGTGGTTGGCATAGAGGAAAGGATTTACCAGCATGCTAGGGCATTGGGGTTGGGGATAGAGGAAAGGATTTACCAGCATGCTAGGGCATTGTGGTTGGCATAGAGGAAAGGATTTACCAGCATGCTAGGGCATTGTGGTTTGGGAATAGAGGAAATAATTTACCAGCATGCTAGGGCGTTGTGGTTGGAGATAGAGGAAAGGATTTACCACCAAGTTAGGGCATTGTGGTTGGGGATAGAGGACAGGCTTAACCAGCATGCTAGGGCATTGTGGTTGGGGATAGAGGAAAGGCTTTACCAGCATGCTAGGGCGTTGTGGTTGGCATAGAGGAAAGGATTTACCAGCTTGCTAGGGCGTTGTGGTTGGGGATAGAGGAAAGGATTTACCAGCTTGCTAGGCCGTTGTGGTTGGGGATAGAGGAAAGGATTTACCAGCTTGCTAGGGCGTTGTGGTTGGGGATAGAGGAAATTATTTACCAGTATGCTAGGGCATTGTGGTTGGGGATAGAGGAAATGATTTACCAGCATGCTAGGGCATTGTGGTTGGGGATAGAGGAAAGGATTTACCAGCTTGCTAGTGCGTTGTGGTTGGGGATAGAGGAAAGGATTTACCAACTTGCTAGGGCGTTGTGGTTGGGGATAGAGGAAAGGATTTACCCGCCTGCTAGTGCGTTGTGGTTGGAGATAGAGGAAAGGATTTACCAGCTTGCTAGGGCATTGTGGTTTGGGATAGAGGCAAGGATTTACCAGCTTGCTAGGGCGTTGTGGTTGGGGATAGAGGAAAGGATTTACCAGCTTGCTAGGGTGTTGTGGTTGGAGATAGAGGAAAGGATTTACCAGCTTGCTAGGGCATTGTGGTTGGGGATAGAGGAAAGGATTTACCATCATTCTAGGGCGTTGTGGTTGGGGATAGAGGAAAGGATTTACCAGCTTGCTAGGGCGTTGTGGTCGGAGATAGAGGAAAGGATTTACCAGCTTGCTAGGGCATTGTGGTTGGGGATAGAGGAAAGGCTTAACCAGCATGCTAGGGCATTGTGGTTGGGGATAGAGGAAAGGCTTAACCAGCATGCTAGGGCAATGTGGTTGGGGATAGAGGAAAGGATTTACCAGCATGCTAGGGCATTGTGGTTGGGGATAGAGGAAAGGATTTACCAGCATGCTAGGGCATTGTGGTTGGGGATAGAGGAAAGGCTTAACCAGCATGCTAGGGCATTGTGGTTGGGGATAGAGGAAAGGATTTACCAGCATGCTAGGGCATTGTGGTTGGGGATAGAGGAAAGGATTTACCAGCTTGCTAGGGCATTGTGGTTGGGGATAGAGGAAAGGATTTAGCATCATTCTAGGGCGTTGTGGTTTGGGATAGAGGAAAGGATTTACCAGCATGCTAGGGCATTGTGGTTGGGGATAGAGGAAAGGCTTAACCAGCATGCTATGAGATTGTGGTTGGGGATAGAGGAAAGGCTTAACCAGCATGCTAGGGCATTGTGGTTGGGGATAGAGGAATGGCTTAACCAGCATGCTAGGACATTGTGGTTGGGGATAGAGGAAAGGCTTAACCAGCATGCTAGGGCATTGTGGTTGGGGATAGAGGAAAGGCTTAACCAGCATGCTAGGGCATTGTGGTTGGGGATAGAGGAAATTATTTACCAGCATGCTAGGGCATTGTGGTTGGGGATAGAGGAAAGGATTTACCAGCATGCTAGGGCGTTGTGGTTGGAGATAGAGGAAAGGCTTAACCAGCATGCTAGGGCATTGTGGTTGGGGATAGAGGAAAGGATTTACCAGCATGCTAGGGCATTGTGGTTGGGGATAGAGGGAAGGATTTACCAGCCTGCTAGTGCGTTGTGGTTGGGGATAGAGGAAAGGATTTACCAGCTTGCTAGGGCATTGTGGTTGGGGATAGAGGAAAGGCTTAAGCTTTCCCTCGATATCAGATATGTGTATGTCCTGGGAAATGTTCTTGTTACTTACAACCTAATGCTAATCGCATTAGCCCACGTTAGTTCAACCGTCCGGTGGAAGGGACACCAATCCCGAAGAAGTTCACCAGCTTGCTGGGGTGTTGTGGTTGGGGATAAAGGAAAAGCTTAACCCTAGGCTTAAAAACCTCTCTGGGATAGGAGGGACAGTAGCGTCCCACTTGGCCAATAGCAAGGGAAAATGCAGAGCGCCAAATTCAAATAAAATACTATAAAAATCTAACTTTCATTCAATCACACATGTAAGATACCAAATTAAAGCTACACTCGTTGTGAATCCAGCCAACGTGTCAGATTTCAAAAAGGCTTTTCGGCGAAAGTATGAGGTGCTATTATCTGATGATAGCACAACAGTAAACAATGAGAGGGTAGCATATTTAAACTCTACAGGCGCGACACAAAACGCAGAAATAAAATATAAATCATGCCTTACCTTTGACAAGCTTCTTTTGTTGGCACTCCAATATGTCCCATAAACATCACAAATGGTCCTTTTCTTCAATTAATTCCGTTCATATACAGTGCCTTGCGAAAGTATTCGGCCCCCTTGAACTTTGCGACCTTTTGCCACATTTCAGGCTTCAAACATAAAGATATAAAACTGTATTTTTTGGTAAAGAATCAACAACAAGTGGGACACAATCATGAAGTGGAACGACATTTATTGGAAATTTCAATTTTTTTTAACAAATCAAAAACTGAAAAATTGGGCGTGCAAAATTATTCAGCCCCCTTAAGTTAATACTTTGTAGCGCCACCTTTTGCTGCGATTACAGCTGTAAGTCGCTTGGGGTATGTCTCTATCAGTTTTGCACATCGAGAGACTGAAATGTTTTCCCATTCCTCCTTGCAAAACAGCTCGAGCTCAGTGAGGTTGGATGGAGAGCATTTGTGAACAGCAGTATTCAGTTCTTTCCACAGATTCTCGATTGGATTCAGGTCTGGACTTTGACTTGGCCATTCTAACACCTGGATATGTTTATTTTTGAACCATTACATTGTAGATTTTGCTTTATGTTTTGGATCATTGTCTTGTTGGAAGACAAATCTCCGTCCCAGTCTCAGGTATTTTGCAGACTCCATCAGGTTTTCTTCCAGAATGGTCCTGTATTTGGCTCCATCCATCTTCCCATCAATTTTAACCATCTTCCCTGTCCCTGCTGAAGAAAAGCAGGCCCAAACCATGAGGCTGCCACCACCATGTTTGACAGTGGGGATGGTTGCTAGGGCGTTGTGGTCGGAGATAGAGGAAAGGATTTACCAGCTTGCTAGGGCATTGTGGTTGGGGATAGAGGAAAGGCTTAACCAGCATGCTAGGGCATTGTGGTTGGGGATAGAGGAAAGGCTTAACCAGCATGCTAGGGCAATGTGGTTGGGGATAGAGGAAAGGATTTACCAGCATGCTAGGGCATTGTGGTTGGGGATAGAGGAAAGGATTTAACAGCATGCTAGGGCATTGTGGTTGGGGATAGAGGAAAGGCTTAACCAGCATGCTAGGGCATTGTGGTTGGGGATAGAGGAAAGGATTTACCAGCATGCTAGGGCATTGTGGTTGGGGATAGAGGAAAGGATTTACCAGCTTGCTAGGGCATTGTGGTTGGGGATAGAGGAAAGGATTTACCATCATTCTAGGGCGTTGTGGTTTGGGATAGAGGAAAGGATTTACCAGCATGCTAGGGCATTGTGGTTGGGGATAGAGGAAAGGCTTAACCAGCATGCTATGAGATTGTGGTTGGGGATAGAGGAAAGGCTTAACCAGCATGCTAGGGCATTGTGGTTGGGGATAGAGGAATGGCTTAACCAGCATGCTAGGGCATTGTGGTTGGGGATAGAGGAAAGGCTTAACCAGCATGCTAGGGCATTGTGGTTGGGGATAGAGGAAAGGCTTAACCAGCATGCTAGGGCATTGTGGTTGGGGATAGAGGAAATTATTTACCAGCATGCTAGGGCATTGTGGTTGGGGATAGAGGAAAGGATTTACCAGCATGCTAGGGCGTTGTGGTTGGAGATAGAGGAAAGGCTTAACCAGCATGCTAGGGCATTGTGGTTGGGGATAGAGGAAAGGATTTACCAGCATGCTAGGGCATTGTGGTTGGGGATAGAGGAAAGGATTTACCAGCCTGCTAGTGCGTTGTGGTTGGGGATAGAGGAAAGGATTTACCAGCTTGCTAGGGCATTGTGGTTGGGGATAGAGGAAAGGCTTAAGCTTTCCCTCGATATCAGATATGTGTATGTCCTGGGAAATGTTCTTGTTACTTACAACCTCATGCTAATCGCATTAGCCCACGTTAGTTCAACCGTCCGGTGGAAGGGACACCAATCCCGAAGAAGTTCACCAGCTTGCTAGGGCGTTGTGGTTGGGGATAGAGGAAATTATTTACCAGTATGCTAGGGCATTGTGGTTGGGGATAGAGGAAATGATTTACCAGCATGCTAGGGCATTGTGGTTGGGGATAGAGGAAAGGATTTACCAGCTTGCTAGTGCGTTGTGGTTGGGGATAGAGGAAAGGATTTACCAACTTGCTAGGGCGTTGTGGTTGGGGATAGAGGAAAGGATTTACCCGCCTGCTAGTGCGTTGTGGTTGGAGATAGAGGAAAGGATTTACCAGCTTGCTAGGGCATTGTGGTTTGGGATAGAGGCAAGGATTTACCAGCTTGCTAGGGCGTTGTGGTTGGGGATAGAGGAAAGGATTTACCAGCTTGCTAGGGTGTTGTGGTTGGAGATAGAGGAAAGGATTTACCAGCTTGCTAGGGCATTGTGGTTGGGGATAGAGGAAAGGATTTACCATCATTCTAGGGCGTTGTGGTTGGGGATAGAGGAAAGGATTTACCAGCTTGCTAGGGCGTTGTGGTCGGAGATAGAGGAAAGGATTTACCAGCTTGCTAGGGCATTGTGGTTGGGGATAGAGGAAAGGCTTAACCAGCATGCTAGGGCATTGTGGTTGGGGATAGAGGAAAGGCTTAACCAGCATGCTAGGGCAATGTGGTTGGGGATAGAGGAAAGGATTTACCAGCATGCTAGGGCATTGTGGTTGGGGATAGAGGAAAGGATTTACCAGCATGCTAGGGCGTTGTGGTTGGAGATAGAGGAAAGGCTTAACCAGCATGCTAGGGCATTGTGGTTGGGGATAGAGGAAAGGATTTACCAGCATGCTAGGGCATTGTGGTTGGGGATAGAGGAAAGGATTTACCAGCCTGCTAGTGCGTTGTGGTTGGGGATAGAGGAAAGGATTTACCAGCTTGCTAGGGCATTGTGGTTGGGGATAGAGGAAAGGCTTAAGCTTTCCCTCGATATCAGATATGTGTATGTCCTGGGAAATGTTCTTGTTACTTACAACCTCATGCTAATCGCATTAGCCCACGTTAGTTCAACCGTCCGGTGGAAGGGACACCAATCCCGAAGAAGTTCACCAGCTTGCTAGGGCGTTGTGGTTGGGGATAGAGGAAATTATTTACCAGTATGCTAGGGCATTGTGGTTGGGGATAGAGGAAATGATTTACCAGCATGCTAGGGCATTGTGGTTGGGGATAGAGGAAAGGATTTACCAGCTTGCTAGTGCGTTGTGGTTGGGGATAGAGGAAAGGATTTACCAACTTGCTAGGGCGTTGTGGTTGGGGATAGAGGAAAGGATTTACCCGCCTGCTAGTGCGTTGTGGTTGGAGATAGAGGAAAGGATTTACCAGCTTGCTAGGGCATTGTGGTTTGGGATAGAGGCAAGGATTTACCAGCTTGCTAGGGCGTTGTGGTTGGGGATAGAGGAAAGGATTTACCAGCTTGCTAGGGTGTTGTGGTTGGAGATAGAGGAAAGGATTTACCAGCTTGCTAGGGCATTGTGGTTGGGGATAGAGGAAAGGATTTACCATCATTCTAGGGCGTTGTGGTTGGGGATAGAGGAAAGGATTTACCAGCTTGCTAGGGCGTTGTGGTCGGAGATAGAGGAAAGGATTTACCAGCTTGCTAGGGCATTGTGGTTGGGGATAGAGGAAAGGCTTAACCAGCATGCTAGGGCATTGTGGTTGGGGATAGAGGAAAGGCTTAACCAGCATGCTAGGGCAATGTGGTTGGGGATAGAGGAAAGGATTTACCAGCATGCTAGGGCATTGTGGTTGGGGATAGAGGAAAGGATTTACCAGCATGCTAGGGCATTGTGGTTGGGGATAGAGGAAAGGCTTAACCAGCATGCTAGGGCATTGTGGTTGGGGATAGAGGAAAGGATTTACCAGCATGCTAGGGCATTGTGGTTGGGGATAGAGGAAAGGATTTACCAGCTTGCTAGGGCATTGTGGTTGGGGATAGAGGAAAGGATTTAGCATCATTCTAGGGCGTTGTGGTTTGGGATAGAGGAAAGGATTTACCAGCATGCTAGGGCATTGTGGTTGGGGATAGAGGAAAGGCTTAACCAGCATGCTAGGGCAATGTGGTTGGGGATAGAGGAAAGGATTTACCAGCATGCTAGGGCATTGTGGTTGGGGATAGAGGAAAGGATTTACCAGCATGCTAGGGCATTGTGGTTGGGGATAGAGGAAAGGCTTAACCAGCATGCTAGGGCATTGTGGTTGGGGATAGAGGAAAGGATTTACCAGCATGCTAGGGCATTGTGGTTGGGGATAGAGGAAAGGATTTACCAGCTTGCTAGGGCATTGTGGTTGGGGATAGAGGAAAGGATTTAGCATCATTCTAGGGCGTTGTGGTTTGGGATAGAGGAAAGGATTTACCAGCATGCTAGGGCATTGTGGTTGGGGATAGAGGAAAGGCTTAACCAGCATGCTATGAGATTGTGGTTGGGGATAGAGGAAAGGCTTAACCAGCATGCTAGGGCATTGTGGTTGGGGATAGAGGAATGGCTTAACCAGCATGCTAGGGCATTGTGGTTGGGGATAGAGGAAAGGCTTAACCAGCATGCTAGGGCATTGTGGTTGGGGATAGAGGAAAGGCTTAACCAGCATGCTAGGGCATTGTGGTTGGGGATAGAGGAAATGATTTACCAGCATGCTAGGGCATTGTGGTTGGGGATAGAGGAAAGGATTTACCAGCATGCTAGGTCGTTGTGGTTGGAGATAGAGGAAAGGCTTAACCAGCATGCTAGGGCATTGTGGTTGGGGATAGAGGAAAGGATTTACCAGCATGCTAGGGCATTGTGGTTGGGGATAGAGGGAAGGATTTACCAGCCTGCTAGTGCGTTGTGGTTGGGGATAGAGGAAAGGATTTACCAGCTTGCTAGGGCATTGTGGTTGGGGATAGAGGAAAGGCTTAAGCTTTCCCTCGATATCAGATATGTGTATGTCCTGGGAAATGTTCTTGTTACTTACAACCTAATGCTAATCGCATTAGCCCACGTTAGTTCAACCGTCCGGTGGAAGGGACACCAATCCCGAAGAAGTTCACCAGCTTGCTGGGGTGTTGTGGTTGGGGATAAAGGAAAAGCTTAACCCTAGGCTTAAAAACCTCTCTGGGATAGGAGGGACAGTAGCGTCCCACTTGGCCAATAGCAAGGGAAAATGCAGAGCGCCAAATTCAAATAAAATACTATAAAAATCTAACTTTCATTCAATCACACATGTAAGATACCAAATTAAAGCTACACTCGTTGTGAATCCAGCCAACGTGTCAGATTTCAAAAAGGCTTTTCGGCGAAAGTATGAGGTGCTATTATCTGATGATAGCACAACAGTAAACAATGAGAGGGTAGCATATTTAAACTCTACAGGCGCGACACAAAACGCAGAAATAAAATATAAATCATGCCTTACCTTTGACAAGCTTCTTTTGTTGGCACTCCAATATGTCCCATAAACATCACAAATGGTCCTTTTCTTCAATTAATTCCGTTCATATACAGTGCCTTGCGAAAGTATTCGGCCCCCTTGAACTTTGCGACCTTTTGCCACATTTCAGGCTTCAAACATAAAGATATAAAACTGTATTTTTTGGTAAAGAATCAACAACAAGTGGGACACAATCATGAAGTGGAACGACATTTATTGGAAATTTCAAAATTTTTTAACAAATCAAAAACTGAAAAATTGGGCGTGCAAAATTATTCAGCCCCCTTAAGTTAATACTTTGTAGCGCCACCTTTTGCTGCGATTACAGCTGTAAGTCGCTTGGGGTATGTCTCTATCAGTTTTGCACATCGAGAGACTGAAATGTTTTCCCATTCCTCCTTGCAAAACAGCTCGAGCTCAGTGAGGTTGGATGGAGAGCATTTGTGAACAGCAGTATTCAGTTCTTTCCACAGATTCTCGATTGGATTCAGGTCTGGACTTTGACTTGGCCATTCTAACACCTGGATATGTTTATTTTTGAACCATTACATTGTAGATTTTGCTTTATGTTTTGGATCATTGTCTTGTTGGAAGACAAATCTCCGTCCCAGTCTCAGGTATTTTGCAGACTCCATCAGGTTTTCTTCCAGAATGGTCCTGTATTTGGCTCCATCCATCTTCCCATCAATTTTAACCATCTTCCCTGTCCCTGCTGAAGAAAAGCAGGCCCAAACCATGAGGCTGCCACCACCATGTTTGACAGTGGGGATGGTTGCTAGGGCGTTGTGGTCGGAGATAGAGGAAAGGATTTACCAGCTTGCTAGGGCATTGTGGTTGGGGATAGAGGAAAGGCTTAACCAGCATGCTAGGGCATTGTGGTTGGGGATAGAGGAAAGGCTTAACCAGCATGCTAGGGCAATGTGGTTGGGGATAGAGGAAAGGATTTACCAGCATGCTAGGGCATTGTGGTTGGGGATAGAGGAAAGGATTTAACAGCATGCTAGGGCATTGTGGTTGGGGATAGAGGAAAGGCTTAACCAGCATGCTAGGGCATTGTGGTTGGGGATAGAGGAAAGGATTTACCAGCATGCTAGGGCATTGTGGTTGGGGATAGAGGAAAGGATTTACCAGCTTGCTAGGGCATTGTGGTTGGGGATA
Source organism: Oncorhynchus mykiss (assembly GCF_013265735.2). NCBI lineage: Eukaryota > Metazoa > Chordata > Actinopteri > Salmoniformes > Salmonidae > Oncorhynchus > Oncorhynchus mykiss. The sequence goes on along the minus strand of NC_048587.1, from coordinate 51,894,133 downwards.
GAGGAAAGGATTTACCATCATTCTAGGGCGTTGTGGTTTGGGATAGAGGAAAGGATTTACCAGCATGCTAGGGCATTGTGGTTGGGGATAGAGGAAAGGCTTAACCAGCATGCTATGAGATTGTGGTTGGGGATAGAGGAAAGGCTTAACCAGCATGCTAGGGCATTGTGGTTGGGGATAGAGGAATGGCTTAACCAGCATGCTAGGGCATTGTGGTTGGGGATAGAGGAAAGGCTTAACCAGCATGCTAGGGCATTGTGGTTGGGGATAGAGGAAAGGCTTAACCAGCATGCTAGGGCATTGTGGTTGGGGATAGAGGAAATTATTTACCAGCATGCTAGGGCATTGTGGTTGGGGATAGAGGAAAGGATTTACCAGCATGCTAGGGCGTTGTGGTTGGAGATAGAGGAAAGGCTTAACCAGCATGCTAGGGCATTGTGGTTGGGGATAGAGGAAAGGATTTACCAGCATGCTAGGGCATTGTGGTTGGGGATAGAGGAAAGGATTTACCAGCCTGCTAGTGCGTTGTGGTTGGGGATAGAGGAAAGGATTTACCAGCTTGCTAGGGCATTGTGGTTGGGGATAGAGGAAAGGCTTAAGCTTTCCCTCGATATCAGATATGTGTATGTCCTGGGAAATGTTCTTGTTACTTACAACCTCATGCTAATCGCATTAGCCCACGTTAGTTCAACCGTCCGGTGGAAGGGACACCAATCCCGAAGAAGTTCACCAGCTTGCTGGGGTGTTGTGGTTGGGGATAAAGGAAAAGCTTAACCCTAGGCTTAAAAACCTCTCTGGGATAGGAGGGACAGTAGCGTCCCACTTGGCCAATAGCAAGGGAAAATGCAGAGCGCCAAATTCAAATAAAATACTATAAAAATCTAACTTTCATTCAATCACACATGTAAGATACCAAATTAAAGCTACACTTGTTGTGAATCCAGCCAACGTGTCAGATTTCAAAAAGGCTTTTCGGCGAAAGTATGAGGTGCTATTATCTGATGATAGCACAACAGTAAACAATGAGAGGGTAGCATATTTAAACTCTACAGGCGCGACACAAAACGCAGAAATAAAATATAAATCATGCCTTACCTTTGACAAGCTTCTTTTGTTGGCACTCCAATATGTCCCATAAACATCACAAATGGTCCTTTTCTTCAATTAATTCCGTTCATATACAGTGCCTTGCGAAAGTATTCGGCCCCCTTGAACTTTGCGACCTTTTGCCACATTTCAGGCTTCAAACATAAAGATATAAAACTGTATTTTTTGGTAAAGAATCAACAACAAGTGGGACACAATCATGAAGTGGAACGACATTTATTGGAAATTTCAAATTTTTATAACAAATCAAAAACTGAAAAATTGGGCTTGCAAAATTATTCAGCCCCCTTAAGTTAATACTTTGTAGCGCCACCTTTTGCTGCGATTACAGCTGTAAGTCGCTTGGGGTATGTCTCTATCAGTTTTGCACATCGAGAGACTGAAATGTTTTCCCATTCCTCCTTGCAAAACAGCTCGAGCTCAGTGAGGTTGGATGGAGAGCATTTGTGAACAGCAGTATTCAGTTCTTTCCACAGATTCTCGATTGGATTCAGGTCTGGACTTTGACTTGGCCATTCTAACACCTGGATATGTTTATTTTTGAACCATTACATTGTAGATTTTGCTTTATGTTTTGGATCATTGTCTTGTTGGAAGACAAATCTCAGTCCCAGTCTCAGGTATTTGTAACGGTTTTCTTGGTGAGAAGGAGAGTCGGACCAAAATGCGGCGTGTCTATTGCAATCCATGTTTAATGAATTAACACACTAAACACAAACACTACCAAAACAATAAACTTAACAAAACCCGAAACAGCCTATACTTGTGTATCCTAACACAGAACAATGACATCAGGACACTAAGGACAATCACCCACGACAAACTCAAAGAATATGGCTGCCTAAATATGGTTCCCAATCAGAGACAACGATAAACACCTGCCTCTGATTGAGAACCACTTCAGACAGCCATAGACTTAGCTAGAACACCCCACTAGCTACAATCCCCACACATACACACCACATACAAAAACCCATGCCACACCCTGGCCTGACCAAATAAATAAAGATAAACACAAAATACTTTGACCAGGGTGTGACAGAACCCCCCCCCTAAGGTGCGGACTCCCGAACGCACCTCAAAACAATAGGGAGGGTCCGGGTGGGCGTCTGTCCATGGTGGCGGCTCCGGCGCGGGACGTGGACCCCACTCAATCAATGTCTTAGTCCCTTCTCCTCGCGTCCCTGGATAGTCCACCCTCGCCGCCGACCATGGCCTAGTAGTCCTCACCCAGAACCCCACTGGACTGAGGAGCAGATCGGGACTGAGGGGCAGCTCGGGACTGAGGCAGCTCGGGACTGAGGGGAAGCTCAGGAGTAAGAGGAAGCTCAGGAGTGAGAGGAAGCTCAGGCAGGTTGATGAATCTACCTGGCTGGCTGGTGGTTTCGGCAGATCCTGGCTGACTGGAAGAGTCTGGTCGACTGGCAGATCTGGAAGAGTCTGGTCGACTGGCAGATCTGGAAGAGTCTGGTCGACTGGCAGATCTGGAAGAGTCTGGTCGACTGGCAGATCTGGAAGAGTCTGGTCGACTGGCAGATCTGGGAGAGTCTGGTCGACTGGCAGATCTGGGAGAGTCTGGTCGACTGGCAGATCTGGGAGAGTCTGGTCGACTGGCAGATCTGGGAGAGTCTGGTCGACTGGCAGATCTGGGAGAGTCTGGTCGACTGGCAGATCTGGGAGAGTCTGGTCGACTGGCAGATCTGGAAGAGTCTGGTCGACTGGCAGATCTGGAAGAGTCTGGTCGACTGGCAGATCTGGAAGAGTCTGGTCGACTGGCAGATCTGGAAGAGTCTGGTCGACTGGCAGATCTGGAAGAGTCTGGTCGACTGGCAGATCTGGAAGAGTCTGGTTGACTGGCAGATCTGGAAGAGTCTGGTTGACTGACAGCTCTGGCTGCTCCGTGCTGACTGGCTGCTCCATGCTGACTGGCAGCTCTGGCTGCTCCATGCTGACTGGCTGCTCCATGCTGACTGGCAGCTCTGGCTGCTCCATGCTGACTGGCTGCTCTGGCTGCTCCATGCTGACTGGCTGCTCCGGCTGCTCCATGCTGACTGGCTGCTCCATGCTGACTGGCGGCCCTGGCTGCTCCATGCTGACTGGCGGCCCTGGCTGCTCCATGCTGACTGGCGGCCCTGGCTGCTCCATGCTGACTGGCGGCTCTGGCTGCTCCATGCTAACTGGCAGCTCTGGCGGCTCCTTGCAGACTGGCAGCTCTGGCGGCTCCTTGCAGACTGGCAGCTTTGGCGGCATCCTGCAGAAAGGCAGCTCTGGCGGCTCCTTGCAGACTGGCAGCTCCTTGCAGACTGGCAGCTCCTTGCAGACTGGCAGCTCCATACAGACTGGCAGCTCCATACAGACTGGCAGCTCCTTGCAAACTGGCAGCTCCTTGCAAACTGGCAGCTCCTTGCAAACTGGCAGCTCCTTGCAAACTGGCAGCTCCTTGCAAACTGGCAGTTCCGAACAGGCGGGAGACTCCGGCAGCGCTGTAGAGGCGGAAAGCTCTGACAGCGCTAAACAGGCGGGAGACTCCGACAGCGCTGAAGAGGAGGGAGGCTCTGGCAGCGCTGGACAGGCGAGGCGCACTGTAGGCCTGATGCGTGGTGCTGGCACTGGTGGTACTGGGCCGAGGACACGCACAGGAAGCCTGGTGCGGGGAGCTGCTACCGGAGGGCTGGGGTGTGGAGGTGGTACTGGAAAAACCGGACCGTGCAGGTGCACTGGAGCTCTTGAGCACCGAGCCTGCCCAACCTTACCTGGTTGAATGCTCACGGTCGCCCTGCCAGTGCGGCGAGGTGGAATAGCCCGCACTGGGCTATGCAGGCGAACCGGAGACACCGAGCGCAAGGCTGGTACCATGTAAGCCGGCCCAAGGAGACGCACTGGGGACCAGCTGCGTAGAGCCGGCTTCATGGCATTAGGCTCGACGCTCAATCTGCAGAGCCGCCACCGCGGACAGATGCCCACCCAGACCCTCCCCTATAGGTTCAGGTTTTGCGGCCGGAGTCCGCACCTTGGGGGGGGGGTACTGTCACGCCCTGACCATAGTTTACTTTGTATTTTCTATGTTTTGATTGGTCAGGGTGTGATCTGAGTGGGCATTCTATGTTTCATGTCTTGTTTGTCTATTTCTATGTTCAGCCTGATATGGTTCTCAGTCAGAGGCAGGTGTTCGTCATTGTCTCTGATTGGGAACCATATTTAGGTAGCCTGGGGTTCACTGTGTGTTGGTGGGTGATTCTGTAACGGTTTTCTTGGTGAGAAGGAGAGTCGGACCAAAATGCGGCGTGTCTATTGCAATCCATGTTTAATGAATTAACACACTAAACACAAACACTACCAAAACAATAAACTTAACAAAACCCGAAACAGCCTATACTTGTGTATCCTAACACAGAACAATGACATCAGGACACTAAGGACAATCACCCACGACAAACTCAAAGAATATGGCTGCCTAAATATGGTTCCCAATCAGAGACAACGATAAACACCTGCCTCTGATTGAGAACCACTTCAGACAGCCATAGACTTAGCTAGAACACCCCACTAGCTACAATCCCCACACATACACACCACATACAAAAACCCATGCCACACCCTGGCCTGACCAAATAAATAAAGATAAACACAAAATACTTTGACCAGGGTGTGACAGTATTTTGCAGACTCCATCAGGTTTTCTTCCAGAATGGTCCTGTATTTGGCTCCATCCATCTTCCCATCAATTTTAACCATCTTCCCTGTCCCTGCTGAAGAAAAGCAGGCCCAAACCATGAGGCTGCCACCACCATGTTTGACAGTGGGGATGGTGTGTTCAGCTGTGTTGCTTTTACGCCAAACATAACGTTTTGCACTGTTGCCAAAAAGTTCAATTTTGGTTTCATCTGACCAGAGCACCTTCTTCCACATGTTTGGTGTGTCTCCCAGGTGACTTGTGGCAAACTTTAAACAACACTTTTTATGGATATCTTTAAGAAATGGCTTTCTTCTTGCCACTCTTCCATAAAGGCCAGATTTGTGCAATATACGACTGATTGTTGTCCTATGGACAGAGTCTCCCACCTCAGCTGTAGATCTCTGCAGTTCATCCAGAGTGATCATGGGCCTCTTGGCTGCATCTCTGATCAGTCTTCTCCTTGTATGAGCTGAAAGTTTAGAGGGACGGCCAGGTCTTGGTAGATTTGCTGTGGTTTTTATCGCTTGCACAGTGCTCCTTGGGATGTTTAAAGCTTGGGAAATCTTTTTGTATCCAAATCCGGCTTTAAACTTCTTCACAACAGTATCTCGGACCTGCATGGTGTGTTCCTTGTTCTTCATGATGCTCTGCGCTTTTAACGGACCTCTGAGACTATCACAGTGCAGGTGCATTTATATGGAGAGTTGATTACACACTGGTGGATTGTATTTATCATCATTAGTCATTTAGGTCAACATTGGATCATTCAGAGATCCTCACTGAACTTCTGGAGAGAGTTTGCTGCACTGAAAGTAAAGGGGCTGAATAATTTTCCACACCCAATTTTTCTGTTTTTGATTTGTTAAAAAAGTTTGAAATATCCAATAAATGTCGTTCCACTTCATGATTGTGTCCCACTTGTTGTTGATTCTTCACAAAAAAATACAGTTTTATATCTTTATGTTTGAAGCCTGAAATGTGGCAAAAGGTCGCAAAGTTCAAGGGGGCCAAATACTTTCGCAAGGCACTGTATATTCAAAATGTCAATTTATTCCAACATGTTCCAACTTGACCAACGTAACTACAAAATACCTCAAAGGTTACCTGTAAACTTTACCAAAACATTTCAAACTACTTTTGTAATACAACTTTAGGTATTTTTAAACATAAATAATTGATAAAATTGAAGACTGAATGATCTTTGTTCAATACAGGAAGACAACAAACTCAAGCATGCCTTCTGGTCTTGCTCAACTATCAAACAGTACACATGACATGACACTTTTTCAAGATGGCCGTAATTCTTCATTACACAAAGGAATAACCTCAACCAATTTCTAAAAACTGGTGACATCCAGTGGAAGCTGTAGGAACTGCAAACAAGTCCCTTAGAAATATGGTTTCCCAATGAAACCCAATTGGATAGACAGTGACCTCAAAAAATAAATATTTTGTCCTCTGGGTTTTGCCTGTTACATAAGTTATGTTATACTCACAGACATGATTCAAACAGTTTTAGAAACTTCAAAGTGTTTTCTATCCAAATCTACCACTAATATGCATATCATATATTCTGAGGATGAGTAGCAGGAAGTTGAATTTGGGCACGCTATTTATCCAAAGTGAAAATGCTGCCCCCTATCCAAATCAAATCAAATTGTATTGGTCAAATACACATGGTTAGCAGATGTTAATGCGAGTGTAGCGAAATTCTTGTGCTTCTAGTACCGACCATGCAGTAATATCTAACAAGTAATCTAACCTAACAATTTCACAACAACTACCTTATACACACAAGAGTAAAGGAATTAATAAGAATATGTACATATAAATACATGGATGAGCGATGGCCGAACGGCATTGACAAGATGCAGTAGATGGTACAGAGTAGAGTATATACATATGAGATGAGTAATGTAGGGAATGTGAACATTATATAAGTGGCGTAGTTTAAAGTGACTCGTGATACATTTATTACATACAATTTTTAATTATTAAAGTGGATAGAGATTTGAGTCAGTATGTTGGCAGAATCCACTTAATGTTAGTGATGGCTGTTTAACCTCTCTAAGATAGGGGACGCTCGCGTCCCACTTGGCCAAAAACCAGGGAAATGCAGCGCGGAAAATTAAAATAAAATGTATATAAAAATCAAACTTTCATCAAATCACGCATGTAAGATACTTAATTAAAGCTACACTCGGTGTGAATCCAGCCAACATGTCAGACGTTAAAAAGGCTTTAGACGTTTAACAGTCTGATGCCCTTGAGATAGAAGCTGTTTTACAGACTCTCGGCTCGGGTGGTTGTTGTCCCTGATTATCTTTTTGGCCTTCCTGTGACATCGGGAGGTGTAGGTGTCTTGGAGGGCAGGTAGTTTGCCCCCGGTGATGCGTTGTGCAAACCTCACTACCCTCTCGAAAGCATTGCAGTTGTGGGCAGAGCAGTTGCAGTACCAGGCAGTGATAAAGCCCAACAGGATGCTCTTGATTGTGCATGTGTAAATGTTTGTGAGTGTTTTTGGTGACAAGCCAAATTTCTTCAGCCTTCTGACGTTGAAGAGGCGCAGTTGCGCCTTCTTCAAATCGCTGTCTGTGTGGATGGACCATTTCAGTTTGTCCGTGATGTGTACGCCGAGGGAGTTAAAACTTTTCACCTTCTCCACTACTGTCCCGTCGATGTGGATAGTGGGATGCTCCCTCTGCTGTTTCCTGAAGTCCACAATAATTTCCTTTGTTTTGTTGGTGTTGAGTGTGAGGTTGTTTTCCTGACACCACACTTCGAGGGCCCTCATCTCCTCCCTGTAGGCCGTCTCATCGTTGTTTGTAATCAAGCCTACCATTGTAGTGTTGTCTGCAAACTTAATGATTGAGTTGGAGGCATGCATGGCCACACAGTCGTGGGTGAACAGGGAGTACAGGAGAGGGCTGTGAACGCACACTTTTGGGGCCCCAGTGTTGAGGATCTGCGAGGTGGAGAGGTTGTTTCCTACCTTCACCATCTGGGGGCGGCCCTTCAGAAAGTCCAGGACCCAGTTGCACAGTGCAGGGTCAAGACTCAGGGACTCAAGCATAATGATGAGTTTGGAGGGTACTATGGTGTTAAATGCTGAGCTGTAGTCGATGAACAGCATTCTTATATAGGTGTTCCTCTTGTCCAGATGGGTTAGGTCAGTGTGCAGTGTGATTGAGATTGTGTCTTCTGTGGACCAATTGGGGAGGTAAGCAAATTGGAGTGGGTCTAGGGTATCAGGTAGGGTGGAGGTGAAATGATCCTTGACTAGTCTCTCTAAGCACTTCATGATGACAGGAGTGAGTGCGTGAGGGCGATAGTCGTTCAGCTCAGTTACCATAGCTTTCTTGGGAACAGGAACAATGGTGGTCCTTGAAGCATGTGGGAACAGCAGACTGGGATAGGGATTGATTGAACATGTCCGTAAACACACCAGCCAGCTGGTCTGCGCATGCTCTAAGGAAGCGGCTAGGGATGTCATCTGGGTCGACAGCCTTGCGAGGGATAACATGTTTAAATGTTTTACTCAAGTTGGCTTTTGGTAGCGGGCTGTGTCGGTGGCACTCCTCAAAGCGAGTGAAGAAGTTGCTGCAAGACAAACTAAACAAGACATCTGTCCGTGACGGGGCTGATTTTATTTTTGTTGTCCATGATTAACTGTAGACCCTGCCCCATTCCTCTCGTGTTTGATCCATTGAATTGCGACACTACACTGATGCTTAGCTTGATTGATTGCCTTGGGGAGCTACACTGTTTGTATTCGGTCATGTTTCCGGTCGCCTTGCCCTGATTAAAATCAGTGGTTAGTGCGTACCATCAATCCACAGTTTCTGGTTGGGGAGGTTTTATTTATTTTACCTTTATTTAACTAGGCAAGTCAGTTAAGAACAAATTCTTATTTTCAATGACAGCCTAGGAACATTGGGTTAACTGCCTGTTCACGGGCAGAATGACAGATTTGTACCTTGTCAGCTCGGAGGTTTGAACTTGCAACCTTCCGGTTATTAGTCCAACGCTCCAACCACAAGGCTACCCTGCCGCCCCAACAGTCGCTGTTGGTACAACATCACCAATGCACTTGCTAATGAACTCGCTCACTGAATCAGCATACACATCAATGTTGCTGTTCGACGCTATCCGGAACATATCCCAGTCCACGTGACTGAAGCAATCTTGAAGCGTGGAATCAGATTGGTCGGACCAGCATTGAAAAGACCTGAGCACGGGCGTTTCCTGTTTTAGTTTCTGTCTATAGGCTGGGAGCAACAAAATGGAGTCGTGGTCAGATTTCCCAAACCTTAACCCTTGCCTTAACCAGTTGGAATCTTACAGACAAAAGTTGAATACTGAAGTTACAGCGTGAGATCTTGTTGGCACATCTTTGCCCCCTTTAGCCCTCTATATCCTTCCCTATTTTTTAATTAAGAGAGAAACTGTTTAAAGCTACTATTTACCTCCATCCCAAGGAGCCTTTACTGGGGTGAAAGCAAGCAGATGGTGACAGGGCCACATGAGGCAGAGAGAGATATACAACAACATTTGCATTTCATGAGCCTTAATTGCGTCTGTTGTCCCCTAACCCACCCTACGCCCACTACCCCACCAGCCTGGCGAAGTTATGCCTGTCACACACACACACAAATGTAACAATATTATATCCCCATAGACCCTATGCGAAAGGGGGCAGCAGGGTAATAATGATATTGGGCGTGGTAACATGGAAAGGGCGATGGGGGAGGTTGGGGTACAATGAATGGAAAAGAAGTGCTTATTTCAATGTCTTTTCTTTGACCCCATGAATGAGACAAGGATACCAATTGAGGTCCTATAGGGAGTGTTGTTGGACAAGTGTTGACAAAATATTGCCAATCAACAACATGAGTAATAATCATCAATGACCTCAGTGTATTGATTTGCTTTAAAAGTCTATTGGTTAATGTTCAGAAATGATGGCCTTTCAAGAGTAGGGTATTAGAAAGATAAACAAGTTCATAGACATTGTCGAGGGGACTGGGAAAGTACAATCACTGAACCGAGCAAAAGGTACTGAATTAAGCCGATTGAAGCCAAGAACCAGCATTTTTTTGGTAATGTTGGAGAGAGTATAATTCTAATGATTTCAACAGAACCATATGCTTCACCTGAAGAGTATATCTGATTTGGCCGAGCCCTAACAGAATGTTATTTTATTATGAAATTATTAATCTGTCTGATGTCTGTCTCATCCGTCCTAATACACATCCGTAGTAATGTGTCCTGAGGCTTGATTGATGGAAGGCCTGGGGATCGGGTGGATGTGTGTCTGTAAATGTGTGAGTGAGTGTTGGGGGTTCACTCAATAAAATCAACCCCAGATTGTGGAGGGGTGTAGTGGTGGCAGATCAGATTACAGATCGATCACTCCCAGAGGGAGAAAGACATCGGTGATGCTTGGGGTCCCCATGTTGCTTTAATCCAGACCCCCCCTTTTACCTCTCTTGTTCTTGTGTTGTCCTCTGTGCTTGTTCTACAGAATCCTTTACCACTGATCCAGTAGGCCTAATTCAGATTATTTTTTTTCAAGGTTTTCTCATGTAGGTCTTTAGCACCACAAGAAACACTCTAAGGAACCTCTCAACAAAGCGTTAGGGTAAGGGCAATATGAAACATGTCCCAAATGTTGCCATGTTTTGCATAGCATTTGTCTTGTCACCACGGGCCTGACTGTCCTGACTCTACTCAATAATGATGTGTTGTGCCATAAAACTTCCACATAGCCTCATAGTTGGACAAAAGAGGAGGATCATTCATTACTTTGACTGAAGGGTAAAGGGACCAGAAACACAGACAAAACACGGAACACATTGCTGTCAATTAGCAAGACAGACCTCGCAGCTGCACCACACACATAGACACGCACAGACAAACACACAATGAATGTAAATGACTGTGGGGTTCCTTCCCTCCTCGCAAACAAGCTGGGATGTATATACAGACTAATGATCAGTTAATGGCCCCTCACACAGTTCAATAAGACAAAATGATCAGTGAAGCTCTCATTGTCTGTCTGTCTCCTTGTGATCAAAATTAATTTGACTGAGGTGGATTTCTGGGGCAGTATGCATCAAGCACCTCAGAGTAGGAGTGCTGAGCTAGGATCAGTTTTGCCTGAGCTAGGATCAAATCTGATGCTAGATCAGCAGCCTTCTCTAAGCCACTTTATGAATGCAGGCCCTGATAGACAAGCATTCGTCTGTCATACTCAGACCTCACCACAAGTGTTATAGTGTTAGCTAGAAAAACCTTCAGCTGGTGCGCAATGCTACTTGGCAGAATTTAACATATTTCATGACATCTTATATCCACAAGATGGCGGCACCTCCCAGGTCATTATAATGCCTGTGGGCTGCTAGCCCACACCTAGAGACCACTGTACATTTGAAGTAGATTTCCAGCATAGAATTGACTTTGGAATAAAATCATCCAGAAGTGCACTTATTAGACTGGGTTTGTGCTAGAAGTCAGTCTGACTTATTAGACTGGGTTTGTGCTAGAAGTCAGTCTGACTTATTAGACTGGGTTTGTGCTAGAAGTCAGTCTGACTTATTAGACTGGGTTTGTGCTAGAAGTCAGTCTGACTTATTAGACTGGGTTTGTACTAGATGTCAGTCTGACTTATTAGACTGGGTTTGTGCTAGAAGTCAGTCTGACTTATTAGACTGGGTTTGTACTAGATGTCAGTCTGACTTATTAGACTGGGTTTGTACTAGATGTCAGTCTGACTTATTAGACTGGGTTTGTACTAGAAGTCAGTCTTACTTATCAGACTGGGTTTGTACTAGTAGTCAGCCTGACTTGTTAGACTGGGTTTGTACTAGAGGTCAGTCTGACTCATAATTGCAGGTATAATGAGCATTGTTTGGTGTGTCATTCTAATGGCTCAGACTGACCTTTAGTGCAACCCAGTCTAATGAGTCAGACTTACCTATAGTACAAACCCAGTCTAATGAGTCAGACTTACCTATAGTACAAACCCAGTCTAATGAGTCTACTTCTGCTTTTAGCTGTAAGATTGTAAGAAATCTAGGGAGAGAGAGGGGGGGGGGGGGGGTGTTTTAATATTTCACAATCTGTGCAGAAATTACACTAAATTGCCAATTCAGCTGATTACAAGCCACTAAAGCATGGTAAGGGTTAGTGCTCAAAGATGCGCTCAGATGTGAATGAGCCCTAGGACCATGCCCCAGGAATACCTGACATGATGACTCCTTGCTGTCCCCAGTCCACCTGACTGTGCTGCTGCTCCAGTTTCAACTATTCTGCCTTATTATTATTCGACCATGCTGGTCATTTATGAACATTTGAACATCTTGACCATGTTTTGTTATAATCTCCACCCGGCACAGCCAGAAGAGGACTGGCCACCCCACATAGCCTGGTTCCTCTCTAGGTTTCTTCCTAGGTTTTGGCCTTTCTAGGGAGTTTTTCCTAGCCACCGTGCTTCTTCACCTGCATTGCTTGCTGTTTGGGGTTTTAGGCTGGGTTTCTGTACAGCACTTTGAGATATCAGCTGATGTACGAAGGGCTATATAAAATAAATTTGATTTGATTTGAATGTCTCAGAGATATGTGGACTGATACGGTCCCTGTCTGAGCTATTAGACTGAACTCAGTAATACTTCAACAGGTATTGTATGTACTGATGCCAGGGCTGACCAGACAGATTCACACCAGTAAGCTGCTGTTAGAATGGCCGTTGTTAACCACCACACTCAACACAATAGAGATACTATGTGGACGGACTGTGGCATGGTTGTTTTGATGGAAGCAGCGAGCACAGAGCCCCTGGCATGGCCAAGTGTCCGGGACAACACTGTTGACACTACATGTCCTGCCCGTTGCCATGGAGAAGTAGACCCACCATTCCCTTCATTTGTCCTCCCTGGTTTTCCTGCTGTCAGTGTACGGGTCCGGTCTGGGTGAAAGGCATCCTCTCCTCCACCCACCCTCTTTTAAAGGCTTCGACCCCAGCAGGGTGGAGTGGGTCAGCTTCCTTCCCCATTTAGGGAGGGATGGAGGGAGGAGGTACACGGCTGTATCGGGGAGCAATAACAGCTTAGGGAGGGTGGTGGTGGTGGGCCACACAGTGTTTACTGAAAACAAAGGCATGTCGCCTGGCCCCGGCCTGCACATTCCTTCCCTCTCCTTCATTCATAGCCCTGAGAGGAGAGGTGGGCTGGAGATAGACTGTAAAACCCAAAACCCAGAGAGAGAGAGAGAGAAAGGAGGAAATGGACCGTACCTTGCCACTTCATTGTCTGCTACTCCTTTTCCTCTAACTAACTAACTGATTATTTTCTATGTGTGTGTGTGTGTGTGTGTGTGTGTGTGTGTGTGTGTGTGTGTGTGTGTGTGTGTGTGTGTGTGTGTGTGTGTGTGTGTGTGTGTGTGTGTGTGTGTGTGAATGTGTGTCTTCCCAAAGGAAGGGCTTTGGCAGAGGCTCCAGACCTGAAAGACTGAAGGCCTTGAGGACTCTCCCCACCCCAGCAGGGGCAGTTAGGTCCCACTCTATCAATCAGTTCATCCTGTACCATGTCCACATCCAATGTTGGAAAATGATACCGACAGACAGACAGATACACACACACACACTTTCCGATGCCTTAGCCTCTCTGGTTAATCAAACACGTGTGACCAGACTCCAACATTCCAGAATGTGGCCTGGGCTTTGGGTCCTCATCGCTCTGCAGACAGTTCCCAAGACAGTTCCCATGAGACGCAACGTTCTAGAGGGGCGGAGTGTTTGGGTTCACTCAAACAGTCATTTCATCTAAGGGGTGGATGAAATTGATGTTTTTATGACAGTTTGATTGATGACAGTGGTTCATCCGTTTTCTTTCTCTCCCCACCAATTCGATATGCGTTGTTCAGTATGTCTGCGTTGGAGAAGTGGTTGTGTCAGCTTTACCTCATTACAAGGAGTACAGTGTACAACAGCACATAACAAACCCATTGATGAAACTGATAAGTAATGCACCATTTTAAGTGTGTTTGTATGTGGGATTTAAATAGATTATTTAATTATTATGTATTTCTAAAGACAGACAGGAAGAGGATTAATACTACTATGTTGCTGTTTCCCTGATCCCTTCAGCCCCTAGTGAGTTCCGTTCATCTAGCATATCCTGGCCTCTCCTGTTTACCTAGCCTCTCCATCTGTATACCTAGCCTCTCGTGACCTCTCCTTTTGTTTCCATAGGCTCTCCTGGCCTTTCCTTCTATTTGCCTAGGCTCGCCTGGCCTCTCCTTCTGTTCATCTATCCTTTCCTGGCCTCTCCTTCTGTTCATATATCCTCTCCTGGCATCTCCTTCTGTATACCTAGCCTCTACTGGCCTCTCCTTACTTCCGTTTACCTAGACTCTCCTGAACTCTCCTTACTTTGCATAATAAACTTCCCATCCCAGGCTGTATTGGGTCCTTGGCCTTTGTAAATATTGTGGGTTTAATCCTTAACCCCTATCATTTATTTTGCCAACCAGCAGGCCCCTGGTGACGGACAGCAGTCACAGCCACTGGGGGATTAATGAGCCCTTTAGCCAGCCATTTGCAAACACTGGGACACTAGGCTGGCCAGCCTCCAGAGTTACGCACCAACAGTGGCTGCCAGGAAGGGTCTAGTTGTTTGGTACAATCACCATGGCAACATAGACTTGAACAGGGTGGCTTAGTGAAATCAAAGGCTTGCGCTGGGGTAGAAGTTTGACCAGGAGATGAGGCATTGGCAGGATGTCTGTCTGCACAGAGAGAAGCATTTGAATGAACTTCATTGACAGTTTATGTGATGGGTGGGAAGTTTTTCTCGAAGGAGCTGCGGGACCAGATAGGACACCACATATTTTACAGTCTGACCATATCAGATGCAAAGTTAACCCAGACACACTGCCTCAGGAAAGGTGAGAGCTCAACTGTTGGATCAGACTGGGTGTGTAAGAGATAGATTCCACAAATCAGTTGCATATTCCATTGATAAACTGTTGTGATATTTATGTTGTTTCTGAAGTAAAGGAATTGGTAGCTCTATAGTGTAGAGTAGCTAAACTACCTCAGGCTATCACGCGCTGACAGGTAAAACAACTCCAGGCTGTCCCTCGCTCGCTGACAGGTCAAACTACTCCAGTCTATCCCTAGCTCACTGAAATGTCAAACTACACCAGGCTGTCCATCGTTCGCTGACAGGTCAAACTACTCCAGGCTGTCCCTCACTGACAGGTCAAACTACTCCAGGCTTACCCTCACTGACAGGTAAAACTACTCCAGGCTGTCCCTCGCTCGCTGACAGGTCAAACTACTCCAGGCTATCCCTAGCTGACAGGTAAAACAACTCCAGGCTTTCCCTCTCTGACAGGTAAAACAACTCCAGGCTTTCCCTCACTGACAGGTAAAACTACTCCAGGCTGTCCCTCGTTCGCTGACAGGTCAAACTACTCCAGGCTTTCCCTGGCTCGCTGACAGGTCAAACTACTCCAGGCTATCCCTCGCTCGCTGAAACGTCAAACTACTCCAAGCTGTCCCTCATTCACTGACAGGTGAAACTACTCCAGGCTGTCCCTCGTTTGCTGACAGGTCAAACTACTCCAGGCTGTACCTCGCTCGCTGACAGGTCAAACTACTCCAAGCTGTCCCTCGTTCGCTGACAGGTCAAACTACTCTAGGCCATCCCTCGCTCGCTGAAAGGTCAAACTACTCCAGGCTATCCCTCACTGACAGGTAAAACAACTCCAGGCTATCCCTAGCTGACAGGTAAAACAACTCCAGGCTTTCCCCCCGCTGACAGGTAAAACAACTCCAGGCTATCCCTCGCTCGCTGAAACGTCAAACTACTCCAGGCTGTCCCTCGTTCGCTGACAGGTCAAACTACTCCAGGCTGTCCCTGGCTCGCTGACAGGTCAAACTACTCCAGGCTGTCCCTCGTTCACTGACAGGTGAAACTACTCTAGGCTGTCCCTCATTCGCTGACAGGTCAAACTACTCTAGGCCATCCCTCGCTGACAGGTCAAACTACTCCAGGCTATCCCTCGCTGACAGGTAAAACTACTCCAGGCTGTCCCTCGTTCACTGACAGGTCAAACTACTCTAGGCCATCCCTCGCTGACAGGTCAAACTACTCCAGGCAGTGTTTCGCTCGCTGACAGGTCAAACTACTCCAGGCTGTCCCTCGTTCGCTGACAGGTCAATCTACTCTAGGCCATCCCTCGCTGACAGGTCAAACTACTCCAGGCTGTCCCTCATTCGCTGACAGGTCAAACTACTCTAGGCCATCCCTCGCTGACAGGTCAAACTAATCTAGGCCATCCCTCGCTGACAGGTCAAACTACTCTAGGCCATCCCTCGCTGACAGGTTAAACTACTCTAGATTATCCCTCGCTCGCTGACAGGTCAAACTACTCCAGGCTGTCCCTTGCTTGCTAACAGGTTAACCTGCTCCAGGCAATCCCTCGCTGACAAGTCAAACCACTCCAAGCTGTCCCTCGCTTGCTGACAGGTCAAACTATTCCAGGCTATCCCTCGCTCGCTGACAAGTCAAACTTCTCCAGGCAATCCCTCGCTGACAAGTCAAACCACTCCAAGCTGTCCCTCGCTGACAGGTCAAACCACTCCAAGCTGTCCCTCACTGACAGGTCAAACCACACCAGCCTATCCCTCGCTGTCAGGTCAAACTACTCCAGGCTATCCCTCCCTTGCTGACAGGTCAAACTAGGCTATCCATTGCTGACAGGTCAAACTACTACAGGCTATCCCTCGCTGACAGGTCAAACTACTCCAGGCTATCCATCGCTGACAGGTCAAACTACTATAGGCTATCCCTCGCTGACAGGTCAAACCACTCCAGGCTATCCCTTGCTGACAGGTCAAACTACTCTAGGCTATCCATCGCTGACAGGTCAAACTACTCCAGGCTATCCCTCCCTTCCTGACAGGTCAAACTACTCCAGGCTATCCATCGCTGACAGGTCAAACTACTCCAGGCTATCCCTAGCTAACAGGTCAAACTACTCCAGGCTATCCCTAGCTGACAGGTCAAACTACTCCAGGCTATCACTAGCTGACAGGTCAAACTACTCCAGGCTATCCCTCGCTGTCAGGTCATACTACTCTAGGCTATCCCTCGCTGACAGGTCAAACTACTCCAGGCTATCCATCGCTGACAGGTCAAACTACTCCAGCCTATCCATCGCTGACAGGTCAAACTACTCCAGGCTATCCCTCGCTGACAGGTCAAACTACTCTAAGCTATCCATCGCTGACAGGTCAAACTACTCCAGCCTATCCATCGCTGACAGGTCAAACTACTCCAGGCTATCCCTAGCTGACAGGTCAAACTACTCTAAGCTATCCATCGCTGACAGGTCAAACTACTCCAGGCTATCCCTAGCTGACAGGTCAAACTACTCCAGGCTATCCCTCGCTGTCAGGTCATACTACTCTAGGCTATCCCTCGCTGACAGGTCAAACTACTCCAGGCTATCCATCGCTGACAGGTCAAACTACTCCAGCCTATCCATCGCTGACAGGTCAAACTACTCCAGGCTATCCCTCGCTGACAGGTCAAACTACTCTAGGCTATCACTCGCTGACAGGTCAAACTACTCCAGGCAATCTCTTGCTGACAGGTTAAACTACTCTAGGCTATCCCTCGCTGACAGGTCAAACTACTCCTGGCTGTCCCTCATTCGCTGACAGGTCAAACTACTCTAGGCCATCCCTCGCTGACAGGTCAAACTAATCTAGGCCATCCCTCGCTGACAGGTCAAACTACTCTAGGCCATCCCTCGCTGACAGGTTAAACTACTCTAGATTATCCCCCGCTCGCTGACAGGTCAAACTACTCCAGGCTGTCCCTTGCTTGCTAACAGGTTAACCTACTCCAGGCAATCCCTCGCTGACAAGTCAAACCCCTCCAAGCTGTCCCTCGCTTGCTGACAGGTCAAACTATTCCAGGCTATCCCTCGCTCGCTGACAAGTCAAACTTCTCCAGGCAATCCCTCGCTGACAAGTCAAACCACTCCAAGCTGTCCCTCGCTGACAGGTCAAACCACTCCAAGCTGTCCCTCACTGACAGGTCAAACTACACCAGCCTATCCCTCGCTGTCAGGTCAAACTACTCCAGTCTATCCCTCCCTTGCTGACAGGTCAAACTAGGCTATCCATTGCTGACAGGTCAAACTACTACAGGCTATCCCTCGCTGACAGGTCAAACTACTCCAGGCTATCCATCGCTGACAGGTCAAACTACTATAGGCTATCCCTCGCTGACAGGTCAAACCACTCCAGGCTATCCCTTGCTGACAGGTCAAACTACTCTAGGCTATCCATCGCTGACAGGTCAAACTACTCCAGGCTATCCCTCCCTTGCTGACAGGTCAAACTACTCCAGGCTATCCATCGCTGACAGGTCAAACTACTCCAGGCTATCCCTAGCTGACAGGTCAAACTACTCCAGGCTATCCCTAGCTGACAGGTCAAACTACTCCAGGCTATTACTAGCTGACAGGTCAAACTACTCCAGGCTATCCCTCGCTGTCAGGTCATACTACTCTAGGCTATCCCTCGCTGACAGGTCAAACTACTCCAGGCTATCCATCGCTGACAGGTCAAACTACTCCAGCCTATCCATCGCTGACAGGTCAAACTACTCCAGGCTATCCCTCGCTGACAGGTCAAACTACTCTAAGCTATCCATCGCTGACAGGTCAAACTACTCCAGGCTATCCATCGCTGACAGGTCAAACTACTCTAGGCTATCCCTCGCTGACAGGTCAAACTACTCCAGGCAATCTCTTGCTGACAGATTAAACTACTCTAGGCTATCCCTTGCTGACAGGACAAACTACTCCAGGCTATCTCTTGCTGACAGGTCAAACTTGTACGAGTGCAGTAGTGGGAGGTCCGGAATGTCCAAGGGAATGATGCTGGATTTAGTTTTCACAACAGAAAACTGAAAAGGGTGTGATGACCCACCTCAATCATCTAGTGCACTATTCCAGAAATATTTATTTCTCTAGTCAGAGGGAGAAGAGTGCAACCACACACAGACGAACCTCACAGCTCCACTTGATGGTGAGGGCAGGGGTTTATACAGTATACCATTACCCTTCAATTCAACAGGGAATGTTTCTGAAAACTACTGTTTTAATGTTTCAGTTCATGGCTCTAGTAACAAGAGTGGAAGTTTATAATTTTCAAAGTTTCCCAAAGTGGGAATGTTTTTAATTAGGCATTAAAACTTCTGATACCCTTAAGAATTGCATTGCTAACCCTAAACCTAGGGTTAGCAACCCTAATTTTAAGCCTAAACCTAACCTTAACCCCAAAACCTAACCTTAACACTAGAACTAGCCCTAGCGTCTAACACTAAACCTAATTCTAACCCTAACACTAATTTTAGCCTTAACCCTAAGCATTTGACCTTGTGGGGACTAACAACATTTTTCATTTACTATTATTTTGGGGATTTCTGGTCCCCAAAGTATAGTTAAATACGTTCACACACACACACACACACACACAGATTCATTAAGAGTGTATTTCTTTCCATGTGCACACCAGCCTGGCAGGCTTATCCTAGGATGTGTATTTCTCCTGATACACTTTTAGGTTTATGTGGTTTCGCTCAAACACAGAGATGAAACGTGATCGACAGCAAAGTACACACAAGTTGAAACAGCAGTGGATCCCTTTCCGACTGACATCATGTTGCTGTATAACCCTAACCCTAACCTTAACCCGAAACGCCTAACCTTAACCCCTAACCTTAACCATAAACCTAACTCCTACCTCCTAACCCTAACCTAAACCCTGACCCCTAATTGTAACCCTAAACCTAATTGTAACCCTAAACCTAAGCCTTAAGCCTAAAAAATATTTTTTCCTGGTGAAGATTTCTGGTCCCAACAATGATAGTAAACCAAAAACACACACATAAACGCTCATACTGACACAGTTGATTAGCCACCATCACAGCTAAGGCAACATCATTTGAGCAATACATTTGAATGGTGTAGCCTAGAACAAATACATTTTTGAATGTGTAACTGATCTCCTATTTTTCTATTTTATTAACCATAATACTGTGACTTTATTCAACTGAGCTGCATAGGAACTGCCATGTTAAGGTCCACATTCCTTAGCGTGTGGCTGTAGGTCAAAAGGCTAGTCATTCCTCTGGTGTAAACAAAGTGGCTATTTTGGAGGTGTTCAGTGCTAACCTTCATTAGGGGGTGTGAAACTGCAAGCCTCTAGTATTTATCACACTGGATGACCATGAAGATTTCTGGTCCCAACAATGATAGTAAAACCAAAAACACACACATAAACGCCCATACTGACACAGTTGATTAGCCACCATCACAGCTAAGGCAACATCATTTGAGCAATACATTTGAATGGTGTAGCCTAGAACATATACATTTTTGAATGTGTAACTGATCTCCTATTTTTCTATTTTATTAACCATAATACTGTGACTTTATTCAACTGAGCTGCATAGGAACTGCCATGTTAAGGTCCACATTCCTTAGCGTGTGGCTGTAGGTCAAAAGGCTAGTCATTCCTCTGGTGTAAACAAAGTGGCTATTTTGGAGGTGTTCAGTGCTAACCTTCATTAGGGGGTGTGAAACTGCAAGCCTCTAGTATTTATCACACTGGATGACCATGAAGCCACCGGAAACTATGTATCCTCTTACTGGGTTCAGACCCTAAGGTCGATGTCTGCGTCCACATTGGATGCATCTCAATCCATTTCCACATCTGTGGTGAAAGCTAACAGCTAGAGTGGTGTTTGTCAGAGCTTGAGACATCCCGAAAATCAATCTTCTCACAAAATCATCTGTAGCGTCAGAATGGTTTGGCCTACTATTATGACCCCTTTATGGAAAGATGGGACTCTCACAAACAGGATGCTGTTCTCCATTGTGCTCTATGACAACCACAAGTGTCTTATGACTCGCCTGAAGTTGGTACAGCCAATCTGCCAACTTCTGTCTGTAGCATCCAAACAGTTTGGGCAAAAAAATCCATGACAATTGAGAACTTCAATAAGCATTTTTCTACGGCTGGCATTGTGTTCCACCTGGCTACCCCTACCCCAATAAACAACCCTGAAACCCCCACAGCAACTTCCCCAAGCCTCCCCAATTTCTCTTTCACCCAAATCCAGATAGGTGATGTTCTGAAAGAGCTGCAAAATCTGGACCCCTACAAATCGGCCGGGCAAGACAATCTGGACCCTCTTTTTCTAATATTATCCACCACAATTGTTGCAAACACTATTACTAGCCTGTTCAACCTCTCTTTTGTATTGTCTGAGATCCCCAAAGATTGGAAAGCTGCCGCAGTCATCCCCCTCTTCAAAGGGCGAGACAGTCTAGATCCAAATTGCTACAGACCTATATATACTGTATCCTACCCTGCCTTAGTAAGGTCTTCGAAAGCCAGGCTAACAAACAGATCACTGACCATTTCGAGTTCCACTGTACCTTCTCCCCTATTCAATCTGGTTCCCGAGCTGGTCATAGGTGCACCTCAGCCACGCTCAAGGTTCTAAACAATATCATAACCGCCATTGATAAGAGACAATACTGTGCAGCTGTATACCTTGACCTGGCAAAGGCTTTCGACTCTGTCAATCACCACATTCTTATCGGCAGACTCAACAGCCTTGGTTTCTTAAATGACTGCCTCGCCTGGTTCACCAACTACTTCTCAGACAGAGATCAGCCCCGTCAAAACGGAGGGCCTGTTGTCCGGACCTCTGGTAGTCTCTATGGGGGTGCCACAGGGTTAATTTATCACCTTGCTCTTGCTGCTGGTGATTCTCTGATCTTCATATGTGCAGACGACAACATTTTGTATACTTCTGGCCTTCTTTGGACACTGTGTTAACTAACCTCCAGACGAGCTTAAATGCAATACAACATTCCCTCTGTGGCCTCTAACTGCTCTTAAATGCAAGTATAACTAAATGCATGCTCTTCAACCGATTGCTGCCCACACCTGCCTGCCCATCCAGCATCACTACTCTACGTGGACAACTACAAATACCTAGGTGTCTGGTTAGACTGCAAACTCGCCTTCCAGACTCACATAAGGCATCTCCAATCCAAAATTAAATCTAGAATCGGCTTCCTATTTTGCAACAAAATATCTTTCATTCATACTGCCAAACATACCCTCGTAAAACTGACCATCCTACCGATCCTTGACTTTGGCGATGTCATTTACAAAATAACCTCCAACACTCTACTCAACAAATTGGATGCAGTCTATCACAGTGCAGGCCATTTTGTCCCCAAAGCCCCATATAGAACCCACCACTGCAACCTCTATCCTCTCATTGGCTGGTCCTTGCTTCAAATTTGTTGCCAAACTCACTGGCTCCAGGTCATCGATAAGTCTTTGCTAGGTAAAGTCCCTCCTTATCTCAGCTCACTGGTCACCATAGCAGCACCCACCAGTAGCACACGCTCCATCAGGTATATCTCACTGGTCATAGCCAAAGCCAATTCCTACTTTTCTTCCAGTTCTCTGCAGTCAATGACTGGAGTGAACTGCAAAAATCACTGAAGCTGGAGACTCATATCTCCATCACTAACTTTAAGCACCAGCTGTCAGAGCAGCTCACAGATCACTGCACCTGTACATAGCCCATCGGTAAATAGAACATCCAACTACCTCATGACCCATAGTGTTATTTATTTAGCTCCTTTGCACCCCAGTATCTCTACTTGCACACTGGAATTGTGAAAAACGTATTTAAACGTTTAAATGTATTTGGCTAAGGTGTATATAAACTTTTGACTACAACTGTGCATTCTATTATAAGTTGTATTATGTTACTAGTCTCTGCTCAGTAGCCTGAACTATATGCTGCCACGTGGTCATGTGTGGAGTGCATGGAACAGCAGTTGTTCTTGTAAAAAGTTACATTTTGAAATAGAGCATCATTTTTTTTAAAAAGCAGAGTAATTCAAATGTTTTGTACATTTGTTTTGTGTCCACATGGCTTTCTCAGCTTTTCTAGTGCTAGAGGGGTATATTTATAAGTGTCTTGCCTGCCTAGCCTTGACTAGCCTGCCTAGCCTTGCCTAGACTAGCCTGCCTAGCCTGCCTTGCATAGCCTGCCTAGCCTAGCCTGCCTAGCCTATCATGCCACAGATGGTTACCAGACTTGCCACCAAAGGCCAAGCTAAATTCCTGAAGCCTTCTGCATTAGATAATGGTTATAACGTACTATATAGAAACACAGTCAGCTCCTCTCCCATCCACATCACTATACATTAGTCCTCGTCTTGTTGATGCTGATGCTGCGACAGAGTCCAGGCTCTGTCGCAGCCGTCCGCGACCGGGAGTCCCATGGGGCGGTGCACAATTGGCCCAGCATCCTGGTTAGGGGAGGGTTTGTCCGGTAGGGATGTTCTTGTCCCATCGCGCACTAGCGACTCCTGTGGCGGGCCAGGTGCAACTCATGCTGACTCTGTCACCAGGTGTACGGTATTTCCCCCGACACATTGCTGCGACTTGGCTGGGTTGTGTTTTGGAGGATGCATGGCTCTCGACTTTCGCCTCTTTCGGATCCGTACGGGAGTTGTAGCAATGGGACAAGACTGTAGAACTACCAATTGGGGAGAAAAGGAAAGAAAAACAAGTCCTAATGGAAGGTTGCCAAGGTTGTGTGGATAAGGTTTCTATTGGAGGCTGGGGGTTGGATTCCTGTCATGTAAGTGATGGGTGTGTCTGCTACAATATTCTGACTGGCAAGGATAGGTTGCCAGGTCATGGGGCACTGCCCTCCTCTTTATGAGGGCAACAGGAAGACACGTGGTGAAAAAATACAGCTGATTTTGCTTTCTCTCCAACTCTCTCTCCCTCTCCCACTCTCTTTCTCTTACTGAAGCCTGCCTCGTGTTAAGTTTCCATTCCTCCATTTATCCATCTCCTGTTTCAAATAAAACCAACAATCCACTCTGCTTATATTTAGCCTCAGAATCTGCAGCAAATTATCAGACTAATGCATGACTAGGGCTTGGGTCTCCATTTCTCAAGCCGAGAGAATAAAAGCGGAAGAGCTGTGACCAATTGTGATTTGAACCTCCTTTAGCTAAGCCACAAGACCGTGTTAGCCCACTGAGCCACAAGGCTGCTACTCATGTGTGAGGGCTTAAGAAGCAGGTTCAACCTAGGACCTTCATGTTCTCCTGTCCTTCAGAGAACCACAGTCACTCACAGCCAGACAGTCCCTCTGAACTCCCAACTCCTGACAATACCGAGGACCAGGAATACCACCACGGTCCCGGTCTCTGAATTCAAACTCCCAGCCTTTCCTGCCCTGTCAGCAGAGGAATTAGAAGCAGATCTTTGGCATAGATGAGGATGGTGTAGTGGGGAAGTGGGAGTTGCACATACTGCTACTAAAACCTACTTTGAAGGTTAGCAGATGCCTGCCTTTCAATGGGCCCCCATAAAGATACTGTAGGCTTACAGCTGGACTGAGGGCCATGATGAGGTTCTATGTGATTGTTCCAGGGGGTCTAAGGGGCCTGTTTAGGAGAGGACTGGAGAAAGCTAAAAATAAAAAAAAGTCTGTTTCCATTTAGTTTAGTAAGAAGCACCATGCCAAAGCAAAAGAGGACATTGGTAGCCTTTTCTCTGTCATTTACATGCAGCAAGCAATAATAGATTATTGACAGAGACAGTGGTTAAAATCCCCTCCTCAGGCTTTGTCCCTGTCCAGATGCGGGGGCCTACAGTCCCATTCACTGGAGCCCATCCCTACAGCCAGCCGATCTTTAACCATTGGGCTGTGTGACCAGGCAAGAAGTACCAGATAAAAGGCCCAGGGAATATCCACAGTGCTAAGAGAGAGAGAAAGAAGAACAATCCTCCTCTCTACTTCCTTTTCTCATATAAAGCAGACAACGGAGACGCATAAGAAGAGAGAACAGTGTGGAGGACAAGAGAGAATAGGTGGAGGACGAGAGAGAATAGCGTGGAGGTCGAGACAGAAGAGCGTGGAGGACGAGAGAGAATAGCGTGGAGGACGAGACAGAATAGCGTGGAGGACGAGAAAGAATAGCGTGGAGGACGAGAGAGAATAGTGTGGAGGACAAGAGAGAATAGTGTGGAGGACGAGAGAGAATAGTGTGGAGGACGAGAGAGAATAGTGTGGAGGACGAGAGAGAATAGTGTGGAGGACGAGAGAGAATAGTGTGGAGGACGAGAAAGAATAGTGTGGAGGACGAGAGAGAATAGTGTGGAGGACGAGAGAAAATAGTGTGATGGACGAGAGAGAATAGTGTAGAGGACGAGAGAGAATAGTGTGGAGGACGAGAGAGAATAGTGTGGAGGACGAGAAAGAATAGTGTGGAGGACGAGAGAGAATAGTGTGGAGGACAAGAGAGAATAGTGTAGAGGACGAGAGAGAATAGTGTGGAGGACGAGAGAGAATAGTGTGGAGGACGAGAAAGAACAGTGTGGAGGACGAGAGAGAATAGTGTGGAGGACGAGAGAGAATAGTGTTGAGGACGAGAGAAAATAGTGTGATGGACGAGAGAGAATAGTGTGGAGGACGAGAGAGAATAGTGTGGAGGACGAGAAAGAATAGTGTGGAGGACGAGACAGAATAGTGTTGAGGATGAGACAGAATAGTGTGGAGGACGAGAGAGAACAGTGTGGAGGACGAGAGAGAATAGTGTGGAGGATGAGACAGAATAGTGTGGAGGACGAGAGAGAACAGTGTGGAGGACGAGAGAGAATAGTGTGGAGGATGAGACAGAATAGTGTGGAGGACGAGACAGAATAGTGTTGAGGATGGGGACAGAATAGTGTGGAGGACGAGAGAGACAAGTGTGGAGGACGAGACAGAATAGGGTGGAGGACGAGAGAGAACAGTGTGGAGGACGAGAGAGAATAGTGTGGAGGACGAGACAGAATAGCGTGGAGGACGAGAGAGAACAGTGTGGAGGACGAGAGAGAACAGTGTGGAGGACGAGAGAGAATAGTGTGGAGAAAGAGAGAGAATAGTGTGGAGAACGAGACAGAATAGCGTGGAGGACGAGAGAGAACAGTGTGGAGGACGAGAGAGAACAGTGAGGAGGACGAGAGAGAACAGTGTGGAGGACGAGAGAGAATAGTGTGGAGGACGAGACAGAATAGTGTGGAGGACGAGAGAGAACAGTGTGGAGGACGAGAGAGAACAGTGTGGAGGACGAGAGAGAACAGTGTGGAGGACGAGAGAGAATAGTGTGGAGGATGAGACAGAATAGTGTGGAGGACGAGAGAGAACAGTGTGGAGGACGAGAGAAAATAGTGTGATGGACGAGAGAGAATAGTGTAGAGGACGAGAGAGAATAGTGTGGAGGACGAGAGAGAATAGTGTGGAGGACGAGAAAGAATAGTGTGATGGACGAGAGAGAATAGTGTAGAGGACGAGAGAGAATAGTGTGGAGGACGAGAGAGAATAGTGTCGAGGACGAGAGAGAATAGTGTGGAGGACAAGAGAGAATAGTGTAGAGGACGAGAGAGAATAGTGTGGAGGACGAGAGAGAATAGTGTGGAGGACGAGAAAGAACAGTGTGGAGGACGAGAGAGAATAGTGTGGAGGACGAGAGAGAATAGTGTGGAGGACGAGAGAAAATAGTGTGATGGACGAGAGAGAATAGTGTGGAGGACGAGAGAGAATAGTGTGGAGGACGAGAAAGAATAGTGTGGAGGACGAGACAGAATAGTGTTGAGGATGAGACAGAATAGTGTGGAGGACGAGAGAGAACAGTGTGGAGGACGAGAGAGAATAGTGTGGAGGATGAGACAGAATAGTGTGGAGGACGAGAGAGAACAGTGTGGAGGACGAGAGAGAATAGTGTGGAGGATGAGACAGAATAGTGTGGAGGACGAGACAGAATAGTGTTGAGGATGGGGACAGAATAGTGTGGAGGACGAGAGAGACAAGTGTGGAGGACGAGACAGAATAGGGTGGAGGACGAGAGAGAACAGTGTGGAGGACGAGAGAGAATAGTGTGGAGGACGAGACAGAATAGCGTGGAGGACGAGAGAGAACAGTGTGGAGGACGAGAGAGAACAGTGTGGAGGACGAGAGAGAATAGTGTGGAGAAAGAGAGAGAATAGTGTGGAGAACGAGACAGAATAGCGTGGAGGACGAGAGAGAACAGTGTGGAGGACGAGAGAGAACAGTGAGGAGGACGAGAGAGAACAGTGTGGAGGACGAGAGAGAATAGT
This sequence comes from Oncorhynchus mykiss, assembly GCF_013265735.2. Taxonomy (NCBI): domain Eukaryota; kingdom Metazoa; phylum Chordata; class Actinopteri; order Salmoniformes; family Salmonidae; genus Oncorhynchus; species Oncorhynchus mykiss. Next base: position 51,867,068 of record NC_048587.1, on the reverse strand, counting down.
GTGGAGGACGAGACAGAATAGTGTGGAGGACGAGAGAGAACAGTGTGGAGGACGAGAGAGAACAGTGTGGAGGACAAGAGAGAACAGTGTGGAGGACGAGAGAGAATAGTGTGGAGGATGAGACAGAATAGTGTGGAGGACGAGAGAGAACAGTGTGGAGGACGAGAGAGAACAGTGTGGAGGACGAAAGAGAACAGTGTGGAGGACGAGAGAGAATAGTGTGGAGGACAAGAGAGAATAGTGTGGAGGACAAGACAGAATAGCGTGGAGGACTAGAGAGAATAGCGTGGAGGACGAGACAGAATAGCGTGGAGGACGAGAGAGAATAGTGTGGAGGACGAGACAGAATAGTGTGGAGGACAAGAGAGAATAGTGTGGAGGACAAGACAGAATAGCGTGGAGGACGAGAGAGAATAGTGTGGAGGACGAGAGAGAATAGTGTGGAGGACGAGACAGAATAGTGTGGAGGACAAGAGAGAATAGTGTGGAGGACAAGACAGAATAGCGTGGAGGACGAGAGAGAATAGTGTGGAGGACGAGACAGAATAGTGTGGAGGACAAGAGAGAATAGTGTGGAGGACAAGACAGAATAGCGTGGAGGACGAGAGAGAATAGTGTGGAGGACAAGAGAGAATTGCATGGAGGATGAGACAGAATAGCATGGACTAGAGAGAATAGCGTGGAGGACGAGACAGAATAGCGTGGAGGACGTGAGAGAATAGTGTGGAGGACAAGAGAGAATTGCATGGAGGATGAGACAGAATAGTGTGGACTAGAGAGAATAGCGTGGAGGACGAGACAGAATAGTGTGGAGGACGTGAGAGAATAGTGGAGAGTACGAGAGAGAATAGTGTGGAGGACGAGACAGAATAGTGGAGAGTATGCATCATGCAGGACAGAGAGCCATCATGCAGGACAGAGAAGAGACATCATGCAGCACCGAGAAGGGATATCATGCAGGACAGAGAAGAGACATCATGCAGGACAGAGAAGAGACATCATGCAGGACAGAGAAGAGACATCATGCAGGACAGAGAAGAGACATCATGCAGGACAGAGAAGAGACATCATGCAGGACAGAGAAGAGACATCATAGATGATAGTAACAAGGAGCAGGAAGTCAACCTAATGGGGCCCATCAATAGTGTAGGCGCCTCTGCCTCTTTACCCCATCTCTTAAAATTGGATTTTCTGTTTCATATTTTTTTTTATGTTGCACAACTTTTTGCTACAATGTGCCCTAATGAATATGACCCTCAATTCTCAGTTTCACCAACCCAGTGAGGAGGAAAAAGTTCCTAAAGTGTTAGAGAGTGCTGTTTATGATCATAACATTCCTTTGTATGTGGAGATGTGTGTTCTGGGATGTTTTTGTCCTGGTATAGTAGGTATGTTTCAGTGTGTGTTCTGGGGTGTTTTTGTCCTGGTATAGTAGGTATGTTTCAGTGTGTGTTCTGGGGTGTTTTTGTCCTGGTATAGTAGGTTTGTTTTCAGTGTGTGTAGCTCCGGATGCCCACTGACTTCCTCTCTCTGACAGAGTGTTTTATAAGCACAGTTGAAAAATGTGTTTGACTGGGCCTTGGAGTCAGGAAATTAGATATTTAGAAAAAATAAAAGTGGCCCGCCCTTCAGTGCTGTTTTAGTACTTTGAACCTATTTAGGTTGAGACAGGAAGAGAGGGGCCTCTTATGAAAAGCCAAATACAAGCAACTTTACAGTACTGTGTCGTATAGCTAGAATTAGGAATGGACTGTAACTCTCTCATACAATCTAAGATATATGATAATAATCACTTAACTGATTGCCTTGCTCTGCCTGCTATAGTACACTGATCAACAGCACCCTTATTGTACACTACAAGTCATACTGAGATGATTAAATGTGCTTCTATTCACACGTACACGCAACATACAGTTCAATCTGTTTTTTAAATGGCAACAACCTGAAAAACAAACAGTTCATCCCAAAGCAACTCTTCCCTCTTTCCGCAGCAGCTGCAGTCCAGGAGCAGGCTGGCCAGGCTAGTAACAGGGATGATAATGACCATGAGGTTGTGTTTAAAAAGTAAAGGTCACCTCCAGACAATCCCGAATTGGTCAGTAATTGTGAACAGCCAACCACATCCCTGGAATCCTCTCCTCTGACGAGAACTGACAGACGCTAAGAGGTAGAACACAGGCTCTTCCATGTGGTGACTCTGACCCTGCTCTGTGTCCTATAGTTTGCTAACAAGAAATTTAGAGAGATGTTGAAAACAAGTTTTAAGACTCCAACCAAAGTTTATATAAATTTCCGACTTCAACTGTATGTGTCTGACACTGTCCGAGACCAGCAGGAGAGTAAGAAGAGGAGAAATGGAGGGATCACTACCATTTTCACTCAGACCGCAAGGGAGTCACCCAACTTCCAGCCGCTAACAAGTCATGGGGGTGGCAGCCCATCGCACAGTGACAACCTAGAGCTATTTTCCATGGCTAACTGGATCAACTGTAAATCTACAGTTTCAGTGATGAATAGCTAATCATCTCCAGCGTCTTGCACAGAGTTTGACATTTACAGCAACACAAGATCTCTTTCTTTTCCTCCCTCCAGTTTACTGTCTATCACCCCTCGCTCTTAGTTCCTTGTCCGCTCTTCTGACCTCTCCATATTCTGCCTCTCCTCTCTCTGTTGGGTCAGCCCATTCTCTTCCTCCTGCCTCCTCTCTTCTCTCTCTCCAGCCTCTCCCCTCCCCCCTCCAGACTTCTCTCCTCTCCTCTCTCTTTCCAGCCTCTCCCCTCCCATCTCCAGACTAATTTCCTCTCGCTCTCTACCCTAAACACTCTCCAGACTCCTCTCCACTCCTCTCTCTCTCCAGCCTTTCCCCACCCTTCTCCAGACTCTTCAATTCTCTCTCTCCAGCCTCTCCCCTGAGCAGACTCTTCATTTTACACCATCTAACTCCCTTCTCCAGACTCCTCTCTCTCCAGCCTCTCCCTTCTCTAGTTTGTTTTCCTCTATTTCTCCAGCCTCTCCCCTCTCCAGACTCCTCTCCAGCCTCTTCATTCCCAGACTCCTTTTCTCTATCTCTCCAGCCTCTCCCTCCCCTCTACAGACTCTCCCCTACTTTCCTTCCATCTATAGCATTTATTAGTATTGTGCAGTTCCTTGAGTATGATTGAGTATGACAATACTGGTAGACAATGATTTTGCTGTGATCTGATAGGAGTTTTATCCAGAGGTAAACAATTAATCGGCCAGAGCGTCAAGTGTGCGCTCCGAGAGTGAAACGAGATGGGTGGGGCTAAAGCTTAAGAGGGTGTGAACGATGCTGAATGGGTGTAGACAAAGAAGAGCTCTTCACTAGATACGAAAACATTAGAAGGCGATTTTCTCAAAAGTTGATCAACTTTCAAAGCAGAATTACTTTCCCATTGTTACCCAAAGGCAGTGTATGATATACAATTTTCTAGCTGTAAAAAACACAATTTCAGATTTTGCTACATAAGACCGAAGTAAGGTGGTGAGGCACATATATCCTGCTGTCATTTTGAGGTCCTAGCTGCAAGGGCGAGGGGCATAGGTCTGATCTGGAGCGGCCTATATAGGGTGTGGCCAGGGTTTGTTTGGGGGTGGTCTCAGCTGGTTGGGGTCTCTCTCTCTCTCTCTCTCTCTCTCTCTCTCTCTGACTCTCTCTCTCTCTCTCTCTCTCTCTCTCTCAAACACACCAATTACTGTTAGTTGTGGGACGCTGGTATGCTGTCTATGCTGGAGGTAGGAGGAGGGTGGGCAGGATAATAGCACAGCATAGACAATGAGATGGGGGCATTGGTGAGAATGTTGAAGCGACTATTGATCTGCGTGTGTTACAGTGCAGCTCTTTGTCTCTCTCTACAGACAGGGGCACTGGGCAGCCATCCTCACGCCTCCTCTCTCTGCCCCAGACACACAGCCAAGGAACGGAGGAGAGAAAAGGTGTGTGTGGCTTTCCCAGAAAACACCCTGGAGATGTGTGTGAGTAGCTAACAACCAACTCCCTGAGTGACACTTAATATGTTGTACAGTTGACTATTTATTTATTTCCTGTCGTTGTACAGTAATCATGTGGTTTGTATGCATTAGGCAGAGTTCAAACCAGGACTGTTGAGGTCAGAGTTCAAACCAGGACTTATGAGATCTGTTCTCACACCAATATGCTGCATTCGTCATAATCTGGAGCTAAGTAGAGGACACCAAAAAAGGCAGTGTGCTTGAGTGTGTGTGTTTGTGTGTGTGTATGTGTGTGTGCGCGTGTGCATACATGTAAAAGAAAGAGCGCGAGAGAGTGTGGGAGTGCGTGAATGACTGAGCGAGTGAGAGGCTGAGACTGTGACTGGGAAAGAGAGAGAAAGAGAGAGAGAGTTTGAGGATGGTAAACCCAGTAATGTGTCATACAGTCTAACAACCCTGTTTTCTGACATACATGAACATATTTTCTTTCAACATACAGAGCTGCCCAGCCAGAAACTTATCTCACCATCTACAAAGAACACCCACATACACCCCCATAAAGAACACCCACATACACCTCCATAAAGAACACACACATACACCCCCATAAAGAATACCCACATACACCCCCATAAAAAACACCCACATACACCCCCATAAAAACACCCACATACACCCCCATAAAGAACACCCGCATGCACCCCCAGAAAGAACACCCACATACACCCCCATAAAGAATACCCACATACACCCCCATAAAGAATACCCACTTACACCCCCATAAAGAATACCCACTTACACCCCCATAAAGAACACCCACATACACCCCCATAAAGAACACCCACATACACCCCCATAAAGAACACCTACTTACACCCCCATAAAGAACACCCACATACACCCCCATAAAAAACACCCACATACACCCCCATAAAGAACACCCACATACACCCCCATAAAGAACACCCACTTACACCCCCATAAAGAACACCCATATACACCCCCATAAAGAACACCCACATACACCCCCATAAAAACACCCACATACACCCCCATAAAGAATACCCACATACACCTCCATAAAGAATACCCACATACACCTCCATAAAGAACACACACATACACCCCCATAAAGAATACCCACATACACCCCCATAAAAAACACCCACATACACCCCCATGAAAACACCCACATACACCCCCATAAAGAACACCCACATGCACCCCCAGAAAGAACACCCACATACACCCCCATAAAGAATACCCACATACACCCCCATAAAGGACACCCACATAAACCCCCATAAAGATTACCCACATACACTCCCATAAAGAACACCCACATACACCCCCATAAAGGACACCCACATAAACCCCCATAAAGAATACCCACTTACACCCCCATAAAGAACACCCACATACACCCCCATAAAGAATACCCACTTACACCCCCATAAAGAACACCCACATACACCCCCATAAAGAACACCCACATACACCCCCATAAAGAACACCCACATACACGCACATAAATAACACCTATATACACCCCCATAAAGAACACCCATATACACCCCCATAAAGAACACCCATTTAAGCACCCATCTCTCCCCAGTTTCTCGGCTATCTCCAGCAGGACCTTCATGATTTGGAGTTGGAACCTCATAAGAAGAGGCTGTGATCTCTCCGTACAGTATTACCAATCCAGTGGAATATCATCTGTGATTGCCAAATTTCAAACAAACCATTCAAAATGTTGTGAAGGGATGTTTGCACTGAACGGGCCAAAATAAGCAAAAGGGAGATTTTTACTGCAATAAACCAAGTTGGGCAAATAATCATCAATCAAATGTGAGCCGTCTCGCATCTGTTCAGATTCTAGAGATATGGGAGAAAAATGATGCATGCTTTTTTCCATGTGGCCTTGGTTCAGCAGCTCTAACCCGGTATGACAGTAACAGTGCCTTGCATTACAACCTGTAACCTGTAATTTAAATGGATTTTTATTTGGAATTCATGTAATGGGCATACACAAATAGTCCACATTGGTGAAGTGAAATGAAAAAAATAACATGTTTCAAAAAATTAAAAACAATTAAAAATGGAAAAGTGGTACGTGCATACGTATTCACCCCCTTTTCTATGAAGCCCCTAAATAAGATCTGGTGCAACCAATTACCTTCAGGAGTCACACAGTTAGTTAAATAAATCCTCTTACGGCTATCGTCCCGCTAGTGGAACCCAAGCCGACAACATCCGGTGAAATTGGAGGATGCGCAATTCAAATAAATATTTGTAATACTAAATTCCACTTGTGTGCAATCTAAGTGTCACATGATCTGTCACATGATCTAAGTATGTATACACTTGTTCTGAAAGGTCTGCAACAACCCTAAGCAAGGGGCACCATCAAGCAAGCAGCACCATGAAGACCAAGGAGCTCTCCAAACAGGTCAGGGACAAAGTTGTGGTGAAGTACAGATCAGGAGATTGGAGTATGTCCATAGGACCACTTTAAGCAGTACACTCCACAAAGCTGGGATTTATGGAAGAGTGGCCAGAAAAAAACTATTGCTTAAAGAAAAAAATAAGCAAACACATTTGGTGTTCACCTAAATGTATGTGGGAGATGATTGTGGACTACAGGAAAAGGAGGACCAAACAAACAAAGTAGATTTGGTTACAAGGAAATTATAGGGGATGTGCCCTAGTGGGCTAAACCGGCATCGCAGCTTGGTAGACAAAGGGACTGAGAAGGGTGCGAAAGATAAGACACTACACAGTTAAAAATTCTAACAATTGAAATGCTAATCCTTTGCACATGAACACTCACTCATTAGGGAATAATTGCAATCAATATATATATATATATATATATATATATATATATTTACGCTCAGTGTGTCATCGTGAACTCTGTTGGAAAGTTTGTTTCTGTTGGAGAGTTTGTCCGCACTCTCTCTCTCTCTCTTCCGTGGTTAGAATGGATAGTTCAGAGTCCCATTCAGAAATGTTGTTAAAGAATAGATGTTTCAGCTGTTATCAGCCTTCACAGTCAATGGTATAGAATTCCTACCTGCAGACTAGTAATTAGTACCAAAGATGTGTTCTTATTCTGTCGGTATCGATAGTCTCAGAGTTTAACCACATGGTATAGTTGAAAGAATCAGCAATCTACTCAAACCTTAGCTCCCTCTGTGATGAGGTACTGGTCTCTCCTCAAACCTTAGTCCTCTCATGGTAATCAAGGTAATCTGGTCTGAATGGAATTCCTCCAGGTGGGAGTTTTATTCGTAACAGTAGGAAGGGGCTGTCCCATGACCCATGTCTGTGCTCATGGGGTGGGCCAATGATTTAGTTAAACTTTAAATGGAATTGGATTCTCTTTCATTAAACAGTTTAAAATCACATTACATAATTTCACAAGTAGTGTCATCTTTACTCATTCATTTTATACCACAATTAGATGCAAACCTCACAACGGAGACTCTTGTATTAACAGAGTTATGGTAATGTGGCTGTATTATCTCTCATGAGTTTCACAAAATTGTACAAAACGGACCAGTTCGTAGCTGGATTCTCCCCCGACCATGTACACATTCTCCAAAACATGGACATTGTTCAGTTCTCAAGTTCTATGATGTGGAAGAGGTTCCTTTGTTCTCCTGTGAAACTCCCTCTCTCTACACTCTAGCCATGAAGAGAGAGAGGTGGTGAGAGAGAGAGGGGGAAGGTGCAGAGAGAGGGAGATGGTGCTCGCTGTATCTGGTAGGCTCGTGTCACTGGGAAGCTCGCAGCTGTGCTTCCCTTTGTAGTCTGTAATAGTTTGCAAGCCCTGCCACATAAGACCAGCGTCAAAGCCGGTGTAGTATGATTCAATCTTAGCCCTGTATTGATGCTTTTCCTGTTTGATGGTTCATCACAGGGCATAGCAGGACTTCTTGTAAGGTTCCGGGTTAGAGTCCCGCACCTTGAAAGCGTCAGCTCTGTCCTTTAGCTCAGTGCGAATGTTGCCTCTAATCCATGGCTTCTGGTTATGGTATGTACATACAGTCACTGTGGGGACAACGACCTCGATGCACTTATTGATAAAGCTAGTGACTGATGTGGTGTACTCCATCGGAAGAATCTCGGAACATGTTCCAGTCTGTGATAGCAAAACAGTCTTGTAGTTTAGCGTCTGCTTCATCTGACCACTTTTTTATAGGCCTTGTCACTGGTGGTTCCTGCTTACATTTTTGCTTGTAAGCAGGAATCAGGAGGATAGAGTTGTGGTCGGATTTACCAAATGGAGGGCGAGGGAGAGCTTTGTATGCGTCTCTGTGTGTGGAGTACAGGTGATCTAGAATTTTTTTCCCTCTGGTTGCACATTTAACATGTTGATAGACATTTGGTAGAACTGATTTAAGTTTCCCTTCATTAAAGTTTCTGGCCACTAGGAGCACCGGCTCTGGGTGAGTGGTTTCCTGTTTACTTATTTCCTTATACAGCTGACTGAGTGTGGTCTTAGTGCCAGCATCTGTCTGTGGTAGTAAATAAACAGCCACGAAAGTATAGCTGAAAACTCTAGGCAAATAGTGTGGCCTGCAATTTATGACAGTATACTCTACTTCAGGCGAGCAAAATCTAGAGACTTCCTCAGATTTTGTGCACCAGCTGTTGTTTACAAATATGCAGACTTAACCATACAGAAAGCACCCAGCATAGCAGCAGCTGACCCCAACAATGGAGTGGAAGCCTTCACTTTGATAGGCCTAGGATATAGGATGCTCCAGGTGCCCAGTTTAGGGTGGGCGATGAGAGGTAAATGGTTGTTTCTGTGGTTCTATCGTTCTGAGTCAGGAAAGTGAAACCCATTCCGAGGTGATAATGCACCCTGCTCTCCCTGGCAACTGTGGCACGCTGTACTGTGGGCACATGTGATGCCCGGGGCGCTGCATGCACTGGGAGAGAGGCGGGAAGGGCCTCCTCAGGTTCCCATGTGATTCCTCTACTCGGAGAGAGAGACTGTTTGCACATCGTTATAACACTGTATATAGAAATAATATTATATTTGAATTGTTTTTATTATTTTGTAACTTATGTGATTGTAATGTTTTATGTACATTTTTATTGTTTATTTCACTTTTGTTTATTATCTATTTCATTTGCTTTGGCAATGTAAACTTATGTCTCCCAGGCCTATAAAGCCCCATGAAATTGAATTCAGCGAGAGACAAGAGAGGGAAAGCAACAGAGAGAGAGCAAGGGGAGGGGCAGAGAGAGGGTTTAGAGAGAGAGAGAGAGAGAGAGAGAGATAGAGACACAATTAGACCCAACCAAATCATGAGAAAACAAAGAGATAATTACTTGACACATTGGAAAGAATTAACAAAAAAACAGAGCAAACTAGAATGCTATTTGGCCCTAACAGAGAGTACCTGACCACTGTGACTGACCCAAACTTAAGGAAAGCTTTGACTATGTACAGACTCAGTGAGCATAGCCTTGCTATTGAGAAAGGCCGCCATAGGCAGACATGGCTCTCAAGAGAAGACAGGCTATGTGCACACTGCCCACAAAAGGAGGTGGAAACTGAGCTGCACTTCCTAACCTCCTGCCCAATGTTTGACCATATTAGAGAAACATATTTCCCTCAGATTACACAGATCCACAAAGAATTCGAAAAACAAACCCAATTTTGATAAACTCCCATGTCTACTGGGTGAAATTCCACAGTGTGCCATTACAGCAGCAAGATTTGTGACCTGTTGCCACAAGAAAAGGGCAACCAGTGAAGAACAAACACCATTGTAAATACAACCCATATTTATGCTTATTTATTTCCCTTGTGTACTTTAACCATTTGTACATTGTTACAACACTGTATAAATACATAATATGACATCTGTAATGTATTTATTATTTTAAAACGTCTGTATGTGTAATGTTTACTGTTGATTTTTATTGTTTATTTCACTTTTATAGTATATATATATATATATATCATTGACTTGAGAGAGAGAGAAGGATAAACTATTAGGCAACAACAAATTCAATCCCTTTTAGACAACTTCCCGGACTTCCCGGACAAAACATTTCACTATAATAGTGAAGGTGTAAACTTGGCAGTAGAAAAGGAAAAGTACATCAGAAATCAGTTCAATACAATTGAAGAATCCATAGAATCTAACGACTTCTGGGAAATTAGGAATAAACTAAACAAACAACAATACGAAAAGTTATCTATCCAAAATGGCGCTGTATGGATAAACCACATCTCCTGTCGTTTTGGCCCTACATCAAAGAAAACAGCAAAAACACGTACATGATCAAATTAAAATCTTAAAATCAACAATTAAAGACTACAAGAGCCCACTGGATTCTACAATTACATTGAATGAACTACAGGAAATAAAATACAAACCCTCCAACCCAAAAAGGATGGTGTTGATGGTATCCTAAATTAAATGATAAAATATACAGACCACTAATTCCAATCGGCTATACTTAAACTCTTTTACACTATCCTTAGCTTTGGCATCTTCCCAAAAATTTGGAACCAAAGACTGATCACCCCAATCCACAAAAGTGGAGACAAAGTTGACCCCAATAACTACTGTGGGATATGCGTCAACAGCAACCTTAGGAAAATCCTCTGCATTATCATTAACAGCAGATTCATACATTTCCTCAGTGAAAACAATGTACTGAGAAAATGTCAAATTGGCTTTTTACCAAATTACCGTATGACAAATCAAGCATTCACCCTCCACCCAATCTAAATGACAAACAAACAAATGAATACAATGCATAAGCCCAACCCTCTTCAACATAGTGCCTTCGGAAAATATTCCGACCTCTAGACTTTTTCCACATTTCCACATTTTGTTAGGTTACCACCTTATTCTAAAATACATCACAGTTTTTTCCCCTCATCAATCTACATACAATACACCAAATGACAAAGCAAAAACAGGGTTTTAGAATTTTTGCAATTTTATAAAAAATATAACACTGAAATATCACATTTACCTAAGAATTTAGACTCTTTACTCAGTACTTTGTTGAAGCACCTTTGGAAGATATTACAGTCTCGAGTCTTCTTGGGTATGGCGCTACAAGCCTGGCACATCTGTATTTGGGGAGTTTCTCCCATTCTTCTCTGTAAATCCTTTCAAGCTCTGTCAGGTTGGATGGGGAGCATAGCTACACAGCTATTTGCAGGTTTCTCCAGAGATGTTTGATCGGGTTCACGTCCGGGCTCTGGCTGGGCCACACAAGGACATTTAGAAACTTGTCCCGAAGCCACTCCTGCATTGTCTTGGCTGTGTGCTTAGGGTCGTTGTCCTGTTGGAAGGTGAACCTTCACCCCAGTCTGAGTTGCTGAGTGCTCTGAAGTATCTCTCTGTACTTTGTGGCGTTCATCTTTCCCTCAATCCTAACTAGTCTCCCAAAAAATACCCACAGCATGATGATGCCAACACCATGTTTCACCATAGTGATGGTGCCAGGTTTCCTATAGAAGTGACACATTCAGACCAAAGAGACCAATCTTGGTTTCATCAGACCAGAGAATCTTGTTTCTTGTGGTCTGGGAGTCATAGGTGCGTTTTGGCAAACTCCAAGTGGGATGTCATCTGCCTTTCAAGAAGTGGCTTCCGTCTGGCCACTTTACCAGAAAGGCCTGATTGGTGGAGTGCTGCAGAGATGGTTGTCCTGCTGGAAGGTTCTCCCATCTCCACAGAGGAACTCTAGAGCTCTGTCAGACTGACCATCGGGTTCTAGGTCACCTCCCTGACCAAAGCCCTTTCCGCAGATTGCTTAGTTTGGCCAGGCAGCCAGCTCTAGGAAGAGTCTTGGTGGTTACAAACTTCCATTTAAGATTGATGGAGGCCACTGTGTTCTTGGGGACCTTCAACGCTGCAGAATTGTTTTGCACCCGTTACTGCAATGGTTGATCCTAAAATGAACTGTTGGTTTTCCTAACCCTGGCTGGATTCGGATAGGAATTACACATCACTTTACAAAACAGCATAATGTGACTTGCAGGTAGGATTTCAAAATTCTGCGAAATTTCCCAGGTTGGAAGATCCCTGGAAATCACTTTAAGTAACTGTACTCAGATAAACTAAGTGCATTGAGTTTTCTGAAAAGTTTTGAATAACGACATAACATTGGGGTTCACAGTGTCCGTTGGTCACCCTGCATCACTGTCTCCTAATGAAGTGGTGACCTTGCCTCCTCCTAGTGAGGTCAGTCAGTGTCTGTGTGCATTCCCAGCGGCTGCATCCTTTAGAGTGTCCACACACCATGAGGCCCTAGCTACCACAAGGCCACCTGCGCCTAACTAACACACATACTATGAGGGCCCGCTCTGAAGCCACCAGGGGCCAACAACCTGCCTGGGACTAGCTAACACACAAAGGCATGTCCACACACACCTTGAGGGCCTGCTCCGAAGCCACCAGGATCCACTAAAACACAAAGGCATGTCACTACTGCTGACATGGCCCAGGTACCTGACATGAACACACACACACCATCCCTATGATCAGGAATAGTATCATGGGGAGGAAGGCTTAGGGTGGGTGAAAAGTAAAGTGCTGTGTTGGCTGTTGGGAATTCCTCTAAAATAAGTTTTTATTACTGCTCTTTTCTTGGGTATCTGTTCACTACCTAAATAAAGGGCTGAGTGCCCTTCTTTGCCACATACCATCACCCTTACATCCTGGCACCTCTCTGCATACCAACGTCCTGAAGGAGTTTCCGATCAGCTCACCCTACGTCCACAAAAAGGAGGGAAGGTCATTAAAACTTGACTTTTGCAAAATGGCTGACCATTCTACTCTGTGTATTTCTGTTGGATTGTGAGGCTGTGCAGATGGCTGCTTTTCAGTTCTGCTCTTGCCTTCCTTCATGAAAGAGAAGAATAGCCCTATTCTACTTCAGTACAATTTGGCTGAGTTGGGGGGAACAATTTGAAAGCTTGTGAGGAGCTCTCCCCAACCAGACATCGGCATTTGGGACAGAGAGAGAAGGGGCAGGGGTCGGAAAATGTTGGCGAACAAAAAAAGGAATGTTTCTGCATTCCACTTTTTTCCGCCTCAATGTTTATACTGGATATTGGGTTGGCCTTTTGCTTGGATACAGAGTGATCTGTGAGAGAGGAATGCAGAGAGCCAAAGTCCCAAAATCCGTTACGCTTCACACAAAATAGCTTTTTTACAGCTTTTTTACACACCGTAGGGCTTATCCTGATGCAGGAAAAGTACAATTGAACATTATACTTTCAGCCCGTCCTTCTCTGCATAACGTTGGGAAGGTCACAAAACAAAGTACCAGCTATTGTACTAAAAGCTATGTCTATCAACTCAGTATGAGGGTAAACATATTATTCCTACACAACCTCAAACTACACCACATGTGAAATCTCAAATCTCAGCCCCAGTACCGGCATCCATACAGCCCCAGTCCAGCCCCAGTAGCAGCAGCCATACAGCCCCAGTCCAGCCACAGTAGCAGCAGCCTTACAGCCCCAATCCAGCCCCAGTAGCAGCAGCCATACAGCCCCAGTCCAGCCCCAACAGCAGCAGCCATACAGCCCCAGTCCAGCCCCAGTGCAGCCCCAACAGCAGCAGCCATACAGCCCCAGTCCAGCCCCAACAGCAGCAGCCAAACAGCCCCAGTCCAGCCCCAGTGCAGCCCCAACAGCAGCAGCCATACAGCCCCAGTCCAGCCCCAGTCAAGCCCCAACAGCAGCAGCCATACAGCCCCAGTCCAGCCCCAGTGCAGCCCCAACAGCAGCAGCCATACAGCCCCAGTCCAGCCCCAGTGCAGCCCCAACAGCAGTAGCCATACAGCCCCAGTCCAGCCCCAGTAGCAGCAGCCATACAGCCCCAGTCCAGCCCCAGTCTAGCCCCAACAGCAGCAGCCATACAGCCCCAGTCCAGCCCCAACAGCAGCAGCCATACAGCCCCAGTCCAGCAGCAGCCATACAGCCCCAGTCCAGTCCCAACAGCAGCAGCCTTACAGCCCCAGTCCAGCCACAGTAGCAGCAGCCATACAGCCCCAGTCCAGCCCCAGTAGCAGCAGCCATATAGCCCCAGTCCAGCCCCAACAGCAGCAGCCATACAGCCCCAGTCCAGCCCCAACAGCAGCAGCCATACAGCCCCAGTCCAGCCCCAACAGCAGCAGCATTACAGCCCCAGTCCAGCCCAAACTGCAGCAGCCATACAGCCCCAGTCCAGCCCCAACAGCAGCAGCCTTACAGCCCCAGTCCAGCCACAGGAGCAGCAGCCATACAGCCCCAGTCCAGCCCCAGTAGCAGCAGCCATACAGCCCCAGTCCAGCCCCAACAGCAGCAGCCATACAGCCCCAGTCCAGCCCCAACAGCAGCAGCAATACAGCCCCAGTCCAGCCCCAACAGCAGCAGCATTACAGCCCCAGTCCAGCCCAAACTGCAGCAGCCATACAGCCCCAGTCCAGCCACAACAGCAGCAGCCATACAGCCCCAGTCCAGCCCCAACAGCAGCAGCATTACAGCCCCAGTCCAGCCCCAACAGCAGCAGTCATACAGCCCCAGTCCAGCCCCAGTAGCAGTAGCCATACAGCCCCAGTCCAGCCCCAATAGCAGCAGCCATACAGCCCCAGTCCAGCCCCAGTAGCAGCAGCCTTACAGCCCCAGTCCAGCCCCAGTCTAGCCCCAACAGCAGCAGCCATACAGCCCCAGTCCAGCCCCAGTCCAGCCCCAACAGCAGCAGCCTTACAGCCCCAGTCCAGCCCCAGTCTAGCCCCAAAAGCAGTAGCCATACAGCCCCAGTCCAGCCCCAGTAGCAGCAGCCATACAGCCCCAGTCCAGCCCCAGTAGCAGCAGCCATACAGCCCCAGTCCAGCCCCAACAGCAGCAGCCATACAGCCCCAGTCCAGCCCCAGTCCAGCCCCGACAGCAGCATCCTAACAGCCCCAGTCCACCCCTGACAGCCCCAGTCCAGCCCCAGTAGCAGCAGCAATACGACCCCAGTCCAGCCCCAACAGCAGCAGCCTTACAGCCCCAGCTCAGCCCCAGTAGCAGCAGTCATACAGTCCCAGTCCAGCCCCAACAGCAGAAGCCAAACAGCCCCAGTCCAGCCCCAGTAGTAGCAGCCATACAGCCCCAGTCCAGCCCCAGTAGC
Source organism: Oncorhynchus mykiss (assembly GCF_013265735.2). NCBI lineage: Eukaryota > Metazoa > Chordata > Actinopteri > Salmoniformes > Salmonidae > Oncorhynchus > Oncorhynchus mykiss. Next base: position 51,851,946 of record NC_048587.1, on the reverse strand, counting down.
AGCAGCCTTACAGCCCCAGTCCAGCCCCATCAGCAGCAGCCATACAGCCTCAGTCCAGCCCCAGTAGCAGCAGCCTTACAGCCCCAGTCCAGCCCCAGTCTAGCCCCAACAGCAGCAGCCATACAGCCCCAGTCCAGCCCCAACAGCAGCAGCCTTACAGCCCCAGTCTGGCTCCAACAGCAGCAGCCTTACATCCCCAGTCCAGCCCCAGTCTAGCCCCAACAGCAGCAGCCATACAGCCCCAGTCCAGCCCCAGTCTAGCCCCAACAGCAGTAGCCATACAGCCCCAGTCCAGCCCCAGTAGCAGCAGCCATACAGCCCCAGTCCAGCCCCAGGTGCAGCAGCCATACAGCCCCAGTCCAGCCCCAACAGCAGCAGCCATTCAGCCCCAGTCCAGCCCCATTCCAGCCCCGACAGCAGCATCCTAACAGCCCCAGTCCACCCCTGACAGCCCCAGTCCAGCCCCAGTAGCAGCAGCCATACGGCCCCAGTCCAGCCCCAACAGCAGCAGCCTTACAGCCCCAGTCCAGCCCCAGTAGCAGCAGTCATACAGCCCCAGTCCAGCCCCAGTAGCAGCAGCCATACAGCCCCAGTCCAGCCCCAGTAGCAGCAGCCTTACAGCCTCAGTCCAGCCCCAGTAGCAGCAGCCATACAGCCCCAGTCCAGCCCCAACAGCAGCAGCCATACAGCCCCAGTCCAGGCCAGGTCCAGCCCCAACAGCAGCAGCCTTACAGCCCCAGTCCAGCCCCAACAGCAGCAGCCATACAGCCCCAGTCCAACCCCAGTAGCAGCAGCCATACAGCCCCAGTCCAGCCCCAATAGCAGCAGCCATACAGCCCCAGTCCAGCCCCAACAGCAGCTGCCATTCAGCCCCAGTCCAGCCCCGACAGCAGCAACCATGCATCCCCAGTCCACCCCTGACAGCTCCAGTCCAGCCCCAGTAGCAGCAGCCATACAGACCCAGCCCCAGTCCAGCCCAATTTCTGATAGACACCTCAATGTATGGATGGACATGGTCTGACTCTCTCTGGCTTTAAAGTGGACAGAGGGAAATTTGCAAATGTAACACTTAACAAGCAATTGAAAAATGGGGGAGCAGAGTGAGCGAGACAGAGAGACAGAGAGCGAGGGACAGAGAGGCATAGAGAGAGAGGCATAGACAGAGAGAGGCAGAGAGAGAGAGAGGCAGAGACAGTGATTTACCCCTTTCCTTCCTCTCTTTATTTGTTTTTTTGTCAGGGACGCCCTGCAATCCCCTCGCCCTTCTGGAGAAAAAAATTATAATTTCCTCATGACGAAGTCGGAAGATATTCTTCTGGCTGACGATGACTTCCATGATTATGAGTCACAATACAAACATCAGATCAGGGGCTTCTAGAACCCTGACTCATTGTCCCTATGCCAAATGCACCCTATTCCCTCTTTGGTGTACTACTTTTGACCAGGGCCCATTGGGCACACACTATATGTCAAATGGAATCATGTAGTAACCAAAAAACTATTAAACAAATCAAAATATATTTTGTGTTTTAGATTCTTTAAAGTAGCCACCCTTTGTCCATCTTAATTGGGTTGAGGTTGGATGACTGTGGAGGCCAGGTCATCTGATGCAGCACTCCATCACTCTCCTTCTTGGTCATATAGCCCTTACACAGCCTGTAGGTGTGCTTTTGGATCATTGTCCTTTTGAAAAACAAATTATAGTACCACTAAGCGCAAACCAGTTGGGATGGCATATCGCTGCAGAATGTTGTGGTAGCCATGCTTGTTAAGCATAACCATTCACTGACAGTTTCACCAGCAAAGCACCCCCACACCATAACACGTCCTCCTCCATGCTTCACGGTGGGAACCACACATCTGGAGATCATCCCTTCACCTACTTAGTGTCTCAAAAAGACAAAAATCGCAAATTTGGACTCATCAGACCAACTGACAGATTTCCATCGATCTAATGTCCATTGCTCGTGTCAATGGGCCCAAGCAAGTCTCCTCTTCTTATTGGTGTCCTTTAGTAGTGGTTTCTTTGCAGCAATTCGACCATGAAGCCCTGATTCAAAAAGTTTCCCCTTGACGTTGAGATGTGTGTTACTTTAATTCTGTGAAGTATTTATTTGGGCTGAAATCTGAGGTGCAGTTAACTCTAATGAACTTTTCCTCTGCAGCCGAGGCAACTCTGGGTCTTCCTTTCCAGTGGCGGTCCTCATAAGAGCTAGTTTCATCATAGCGCTTGATGGTTTTTGTGACTGCAAAGTTCTTGACATTTTTGCATTGACTCATGTCTCAAAGTAGTGATAGACTGTTGTTTCTCTTTGCTTATTTGAGCTGTTCTTGCCATACTATGGACTTGGTCTTTTATCAAATAGGGCTATTTTCTGAATACTTCCCCATACCCTGTCACAACACAACTGATTGGCTCAATCACATTATGAAAGAAAGAAATTCCACAAATTAACAAGGGACACCTGTTAATTGAAATGCATTCCAGGTGACTAGCTGATGAAGCTGGTTGAGAGAATGCCAAGAGTGTGCAAAGCTGTCATCAAGGAAAAGGGTGGCTACTTTGAAGAATCTCAAATATAAACTATATTTTAATTTGCTTAACACTTTTTTGGTTACTACATGATTCCACATGTGTTCTTTCATAGTTCTGATGTCTTCACTATTATTCTACAATGTAGAAAATATTACAATTAAAGAAAAACCCTCGAATGATTAGGTGTGTTCAAACTTTTGACTGGTACTGTATATGTGCACTATAATTGGAATAGGGTGCCATTTGGGACTCAGACTTTCACTTGCCCTGCCTTGTTCCTTCATGATGTGCTGTCACAAAGCAGTTTTCTTAAATTTGGGGTAAAATGTCTGTGTTCCACGAACACCCCCATGCATGGTTTGATGGTTTGATCCTACTGAGTCAAGCACAGGGCATCATAAAACTGCTTGTTTGTCCAGAAATGACCACAGCCATTATATCAGCTCATACAAAAGTGTGTTTAATATTGAAGGGATATATCAAATATAATGTTATTGTATTTCCACAAAACATCATACAAGAAGAGAGTGTGGGCAAAATGTGGAGGTGTCTGTAAAACAACAAATTAGTTTGATATGGGGAAAGCATGTTTTCACACAGCCATCCAAGAGATGAAACATACTGACCACTGTATCACTCCTTCATTCTGAATTCCACTCTTCGGATATATGTAGCTACATCAGAAGCCTAACAGAGAGAGCCAGAGCCAGAACTTTATTACTCCACACTGTAACCCACCACACCACACATCATTCAACAGCACTGCGATGTACTGCCACATACTGACCTATGGGTGCGCTGTCCTATTCTAAATCACATTAATTGTGAGCGCATCAGACCCAAAGAGGCAAGCAGGGTTCATGTTTCTCAGCATGGCACTCTGTAAATATCAACAATATTGCAGTAGGGCCTTTGACTCCAAGATAGCTGTTCCGAATGGGCCCTTATTCACAAAACTTTACCATAGTTCTGAATTCACTTTTCCACAGCGCTAAACTCACTTCTCTTTTGAGAACTATTCCCTCATAACTAAGAGTTGTTTCCAAAACAGACTATGTCTGATATGTCAGATGCCTGTGATGTAGCTACAGTATGTGTTTTGGGGACAGATGACCGGAGAGACCCTGGCTGGATCCCTGGTGCTACATTGTGGCTCTGTGCCCAGCCTGGCTAGTCCAGCCCTCTCCTCTCCTCCGCTCTGCTGCGCTCTGAGTCCACACACACAGTGGCTCCAGTGGAATGTGATGACCGTGTGCTGGACAAAGCCCTACATTCATATCCTCGTGTTCCACGTCCCACTCCACTTTGGGAGCCTGGTCACTGCCGGGCAGAGAACTAGGCTAGGGGGACACAGTCAGTCCACCCTGACCCTGACTCTGACCCTGGTGCCTCCCTACACACACCCCTGCACTAGATCCAGCCTAAGCCACCTTGCCTCCCTACCTCCCCTCTCATTCAACTTCTTCCCCTTTCACCTTTGCTCCCTTACCTCGCCCATCTTCAGACTAATCCAGCTCTAAGCGATTCGGTGCCATTTCATTGAGGGAGGGTGAGGGAGGGAGTGGGGGAGGGATGGGGAAACTGAAACATGCCTCACTTAAGAATGGAAGGTTATGCTTCAGGGAGTGATCAGTGAGCTGGAGTTCATTTACGACGATTAGGGTTATGGCAGGGCGAAGAAGAAGCCCACCCGCACGCAAGAAGGTGGTGAGTGTGTGTGTGTCCACAAGGGAAAATGTCCAACATCCCCATGTGGACAAAGCTTAGGATTAGTGTTACAATTAGGGTTAGACTTAGAATTAGGGTTAGGGTTAGGGTAAGGGTTAAGGTTAGGGAAATAGGATTTTGAATGAAAATCAATCCCACAAGGATAGAAAAACAAAATGTGTGTGTGTACGCAGTAGTGGCATCTGGAATGAAACCGCTGAATAAGCACCATTCCAGATATAGGTTTGTGGCTGTTAGGACTAGGGCTGTGGCTGGTAGGGCTGTGGCTGGTAGGGCTGTGGCTGGTAGGAGTAGGGTTGTGGCTGGTAGGACTAGGGCTGTGGCTGGTAGGGCTGTGGCTGGTAGGGCTGTGGCTGGTAGGGCTGTGGCTGGTAGGAGTAGGGTTGTGGCTGGTAGGAGTAGGGCTGGGGCTGGTAGGGCTGTGGCTGGTAGGACTAGGGCTGTGGCTGGTAGGGTTGTGGCTGGTAGGACTAGGGCTGTGGCTGGTAGGGCTGTGTAGGACTAGGGCTGTGGCTGGTAGGACTAAGGCTGTGGCTGGTAGGGCTGTGGCTGGTAGGAGGAATAGGGCTGGGGCTGATAGGAGTAGGGCTGGAGCTGGTAGGACTAGGGCTGGGACTGGTAGAACTAGGGCTGGGGCTGGTAGGAGTAGGGCTGTGGCTGGTAGGACTAGGGCTGGGGCTGGTAGGACTAGGGCTTGGGCTGGTAGAACTAGGGCTGGGGCTGGTAGGAGTAGGGCTGTGGCTGGTAGGACAAGGGCTGTGGTTGTTAGAACTAGGGCTGGGGCTGGTAGGAGTAGGGCTGGTAGGACTAAGGCTGTGGCGGTCATGACATTTTGTCTCAAGGTAATTGATCGTTAATTAACTTGAACACATTTAGCATCTCCCAGCTTCCACGCATAGCCACTGAAAGTAAGCCACTACATAATAATGGCGCCGGAGGTGATAGCTGCCGATTTACAGGCTCCTAACTAACTGTGCTATTATGTTAGTTTTTTCGCGATGTTTGTAACTTATTTTGTACATAATGTTGCTGCTACCGTCTCTTATGACCGAAAAGGAAATGGATATCACACACAGCAATTACTCACCTCGAACTGGACAAAGATTGTTTCTTTAAACCTGTCTGCTCCAGTCCCCTGTCTCCTCCTGCAGCAGCTCCTACACCCCCTCGGATCATCAATGACCATCTTGCCTATACTGTGAAGCAGCTTTTGGACGTGCACCGTCAGGGTCGTGGCTGGCAGTACCTGGCAGATTGGGAAAGATACGGGCCTGAGGAGCGCTGCTTGGTACCCCGCCGTCACATTCTGGACCCCTTCTTCTTGCGGTATTTTTATACCGCACACCCAGAAAAGCCTGGTCGGGCGACACTGTCACATCTGCTCCTGCAACGCCCTCTTCTGCTCATCCTGTGTCTCCTTGACCTGCCACCACTCCCCCAGTACTCTCTCCCTCTCCCTCTCCCTCTCCCTCTCCCTCTCTCTCTCTCTCTCCCCCTCTCCCTCTCCCTCTCCCTCTCCCTCAGATTGTGTGGGCGGAGACAGGTGTGCTGGAGTCAGAGCAGAGCAGATCCCCAACAGCTGCAATCTGTCCTAAGTATTGAGAAATGGGTCCTAGCGATTGAAAAAAACGTAATATTAAGACAGTAGAGAAATAAATATAGTAGGCCTAGCCTATAGAAACCTTATGGGAACCGCCTCTTTTTTCTTTAAAAAAAAAACTTAAAAAAAATGTTACCCCTTTTTCTCCCCAATTTCGAGGTATCCAATTGTTAGTAATTACTAATATGTTCACCGTAACAGCCCTATCCAGATGTATTAATTTATCAAAAGAAAAGGTGTCTGTTGATGTGTCTGACGGCTATTACCTCTCTCTGTCTTCTTCTCCCTTGAACCATCTGTAACAGTCAGACCTATCTCAGTGTCTGGCTGACCGACTACAAATGAATGGGGGAAAAGTTTGGGTGTGAATGATGTCCTCTTCCTGAAGAGGAAGGAAGGAAGTAGGAGGATAATGATTTGCACACTCTAGAGACCAGGCAGGTGCCAAAACCTGGAGTTGATTATCCTATCTTCCCCGGGCCACCACCCAAGAACACAAACCATTTCAGTCATATTAAAGGGGCAATGAAAGATTTAACAGTGGGGTTAGGGAGAGGTGTCCAAAGGCCTGCACCCAACACACAATACATGGAAGTAAGGACATCTTTAAGATGGTTATAGAATCAAATTAAATGTACCACTGTACCAGTCTCTCTGGTAGTAGAGACCATACAGTGTGTGGTGTGTTTACTGAAATATATTTTTGTCATGGTATTACTAGGCGGTGTCAGAGGAAAGCCCCAAAAAATTGGCAACGACTCCAGTCACCCAAGTCATAGACTGTTCTCTCTGCTACCACACTGCAAGTGGTACCGGAGCACCAAGTCCATGTCCAAAAGGCTACTTAACAGCCTCAACCCTCAAGCCATAAGACTGATGAACAATTCATCAAATGGCCACCTGGACTACTTACATTGATCCCCCCCTTTGTTTTTACACTGCTGCTGCTCACTGTTTATTATCTATGCATAGTCACTTTAACCCTACCTACATGTACAAATTACCTCGACTAACCTGTACCCCTGCACACTGACTCAGTACCAGTACCCCCTGTATATAGCCTCGCTATTGTTATTTTATTGTGCTATTGTTATTGTATACCTTATTATGTTTTTACTTTAGTTTACTAACTCTTTCTTGAACAGCATTGTTGGTTAAGGGCTTATATGTAAAGTTCATGGTAAGGTCTACCTGTTATATTCGGCACGTGACAAATAAAGTTTGATTTCATTTGTATGGAAAAAAAAGTGCCATGTATGTGAAATGTATTTAAAAATAAATCAATAATACTTTTTCCATTGTTTAATGAATGTGTTGAAACTGTCACAAAACATAAACTGCTGTCTGTCTGTCTGCTGTCTCTCTGCTCTGCTCCGTATTTCCTCTGATCTGATGTAGAGCTGAGCACCCCGTGCCTCCAAGGCCTTTTCCTCCAGGCCCTCCAAAAGACACCAACATCACATGGAGGCAAAAACACTAAGATGCAACCACACATGAACTGCCATGAAGTCACACAGACACACACGTGCCATAGTGTCTCACATAACACAGATGTCTCTATTGTGTTTTATCATGAAGAGACATGGGAAATGTGGATATTGTGTTTGTAACCGACCTGATAGACAATGGAAACCAAAGAGACAAGATTTACAACATTCTTTGTATCTCTTAATAATAAGTTCTCACAAAACCCTCTGCAGTAGACCAGAAGTTAAAACAATAACCATACCAGAGGACTGTAGTCACCAAATACTATCACCCACTTATCAAATCAAGGTCATTTCACAACGTAGCTGGGCTATTGCAAGCGGGCAGACCATCCCTGATGGTTACAGCTTGCTGAGATAAAATATCCAAGGGAAATGATTGTCCCTCTGTTTACAGAACAAAGTCAGACTAAGGCTTTTACAGTATAGTACAGGATACAGTAGCTTTCTCCATATTAGTAAGTTGTTTCTGATGCTCTTATACAATAGTGGGGTGGCAAGTAGCCCAGTGGCTAGAGTGTTAGGCCAGTAACCGAAAGGTTGCTAGATCGAATCCCTGAGCTGACAAGGCAAAAATCTGTCGTTCTGCCCCTGAATAAGGTAGTTAACCCACTGTTCCTAGGCTGTCATTGTAAATAAGAATTTGTTCGTAACTGACTTGCCTAGTTAAATAAACAATATTTTCTATGTCAAAGGTTGTTATAATTGTTATATTTCAGTCTTCTGTGATGTCTATGAAGTGTAATACCTGGATGCAAACTCAAAATGTCTATATATATGACAATGGTGTCATCTTTTTTGTAAGCCCATAACCATGTGTGTGAGATGTATACTTTTGTTTTAAAGTAGATTTGTGTAAGACCACCAAGAATCACTCTGTGTGACCCTGATTTAGCCCACTGTAGTAAAAGCTTAACACTGAAAGTGTGGACCTTTATACACCCTGTAACAGTGTTACTTTTAACACTGTGTTGATTTTTCTGTGTACATAGGGAATAGGGTGCCATTTAAGACACAGGTTAGGTCCTCAGATGAGCCCAGAGAGGTCCTCTTACTTCCCCTGCAGGGCCACACCATCTGCTTGGCAGGGGAGCTCCTATAGTGTCAACAGATTTACCAGCTCACTTCCTCTCCTGTTCTCCTTCCAGGTGTGACAGCACTCTTTAAAGGCAGCCCCATGCACAATTCATGAGAGTAGATTGATTTCCTTACAATGGTGGCAGTGGGAGGGTCCAGGCCAACTGATATGTAAGTGTTGGTCTGAGGAAGCTCTGATAGTCAGCCACTCATGTAGCCAAGCAGGAAACACCAGTCTGAAGCTACACAACGGAGAGAGGAGTGAAAACATAGCAGTCAGAGAGACAACAGACCTGAGTGTGTTTTCAATGGAGCTCAACAGTGTTTAGAGAACGAATCAAACATCCTGATTCTGCCCCGGTCTATTCTTACCTGATAAGCGTGTGACATGTTTTGGGCTGTAGGATGGAGTGGTGAAGGGTTTGGCAAGGCTTAAACTGAGGCAGTGTGTTGTGTGTTTGTGTGCGTGTAAGACTGTCCAACTCCTTTCCCTAATGTGTTTGTGTAGTCCCAGTCACCCCAGGTTACTCTCACACTGTCACACACACTGGCTGACCGACGGAACTCTGAAATTCAAGCCCCTGCGTGCCGTGACTGTAGTCACCCAAGAGTGCTGGTTTTAGGTTCCGTGCTGGCGCCCATCTCTCCTCTCTCTCCAAATGCCACACGATGTCAAGTATCAGGTCTCATACTCATCAGGTACTGGCAGGGCCCAGTGAAACAAATCCAGTAAGGCCTCCCTGGCTCCCTTCACCACGCCCCGCTCAGGCCTCCCTGGCTCCCTCCACCACGCCCCGCTCAGGCCTCCCTGGCTCCCTCCACCACGCCCAGCTCAGGCCTCCCTGGCTCCCTCCACCATGCCCCTTTCAGGCCTCCCTGGCTCCCTCCACCACGCCCTGCTCAGGCATCCCTGGCTCCCTCCACCACGCCCAGCTCAGGCCTCCCTGGCTCCCTCCACCACACCCCGCTCAGGCCTCCCTGGCTCCCTCCACCACACCCCGCTCAGGCCTCCCTGGCTCCCTCCACCACACCCTGCTCAGGCCTCCCTGGCTCTCTCCAGCACACACCGCTCAGGCCTCCCTGGCTCCCTCCACCACGTTGTGTTATGATTCTATTTCAGGATTTCTCTGGATACCAAATCGGTTTACGTGTCTAGTTTCATTCTCATAGTCCCAGTACTGCAAGAACTGGTACTGAAGACAGAGACAGAGATCGAATATTACTGAGATGGTCCCCATGGGGATACAGACAGTGTTGTGATTGTTGATGTTGATCCCAATAATGTGGCTTCATTTTTAAGTTGGACTTATGGACTTGTCCTATATGACCTCATCTGTTCTATATGACCTTATCTGTTCTTTATGACCTCATCTGTTCTTTATCTGTTCTATATGACCTCATCTGTTCTATATCTGTTGTATATGACACCTTCTGTTCTATATGACCTCATCTGTTCTATATAACCTGATCTGTTCTACATCTGTTCTATATGACCTCATCTGTTCTATATGACCTCATCTGTTCTATATCTATTCTATATGACATCATATGTTATACATGACCTAATCTGTTCTATATGACCTCATCTGTTCTATATGACCTCATCTGTTCTATATCTGTACTATATGACATCATCCCTTCTATATGACCGCATCTGTTCTATATCTGTTGTATATGACCCCATATGTTCTATATGACCTCATCTGTTCTATATAACCTGATCTGTTCTACATCTGTTCTATGTGACCTATTCTGTTCTATATCTGTTCAACATGACCTCTTCTGTTCTATATGACCTCATCTGTTCCCACTCTAAAACAAGTTAAACCCCTTTAAAATGAATACTCTAAGTAACGTGTAAAACTCAATTCAAGGAGAGCCGAGTGTCTGTGGGTTTTTGCTCCACCCTAGTACTTGATTGATGAATTAAGGTCACTAATTAATAAGTAACTTCCCTCAGGTGGTTGCCTGGGTCTTAATTAAAAGGGGAAAAAAACAAAACCGCAGACACTCTGTGGAATGAGTTTAGCACCCCTGCTCTAAGTGATTGGGAGTCTGTTTGCACACCTCAGACATTCCTAGTTTGTAGTAGTTCACAACAGACCCTCGTGGTGTGGTGCACAGGGCGGGAGTGTATATATATATAGATATATATATATATATATATATATATATATATATACACTGCTCAAAAAAATTAAGGGAACACTAAAATAACACATCCTAGATCTGAATGAATGAATTATTAAATACTTTTTTCTTTACATAGTTGAATGTGCTGACAACAAAATCACACAAATATTATCAATGGAAATCAAATGTATCAACCCATGGAAGTCTGGATTTGAAGTCACACTCAAAATTAAAGTGGAAAACCACACTACAAGCTGATCCAACTTTGATGTAATGTCCTTAAAACAAGTCAAAATGAGGCTAAGTAGTGTGTGTGGCCTCCACGTGCCTGTATGACCTCCCTACAACGCCTGGGCATGCTCCTGATGAGGTGGTGGATGGTCTCCTGAGGGATCTCCTCCCAGACCTGGACTAAAGCATCCGCCAACTCCTGGACAGTCTGTGGTGCAACGTGGTGTTGGTGGATGGAGCGAGACATGATGTCCAAGATGTGCTCAATTGGATTCAGGTCTGGGAAACGGGCTGGCCAGTCCATAGCATCAATGCCTTCCTCTTGCAGGAACTGTTGACACACTCCAGCCACATGAGGTGTAGCATTGTCTTGCATTGGGAGGAACCCAGGGCCAACTGCATCAGCATGTGGTCTCACAAGGGGTCTGAGGATCTCATCTCGGTACCTAATGGCAGTCAGGCTACCTCTGGCGAGCACAAAAAATGCCACCCCACACCATGACTGAGCCACCGCCAAACCAGTCATGCTGGAGGATGTTGCAGGCAGCAGACCGTTCTCCACGGCGTCTCCAGACTGTCACGTCTGTCACATGTGTTCAGTGTGAACCTGCTTTCATCTTTGAAGAGCACAGGGCGCCAGTGACGAATTTGCCAATCTTGGTGTTCTCTGGCAAATGCCAAACGTTCTGCACGGTGTTGGGCTGTACAACCCCCACCTGTGGACGTCGGGCCCTCATACCACCCTCATGGAGTCTGTTTCTGTTTGAGCAGACACATGCACATTTGTGGCCTGCTTGAGGTCATTTTGCAGGGCTCTGGCAGTGCTCCTCCTGCTCCTCCTTGCACAAAGGCGGAGGTAGCGTTCCTGCTGCTGGGTTGCTGCCCTCCTACGGCCTCCATGTCTCCTGATGTACTGGCCTGTCTCCTGGTAGCGCCTCCATGCTCTGGACACTACGCTGACAGACACAGCAAACCTTCTTGCCACAGCTCGCATTGATGTTCCATCCTGGATGAGCTGCACTACCTGAGCCACTTGTGTGGGTTGTAGACTCCATCTCATGGTACCACTAGAGTGAAAGCACCGCCAGCATTCAAAAGTGACCAAAACATCAGCCAGGAAGCATAAGAACTGAGGAGTAGTCTGTGGTCACCACCTGCAGAACCACTCTTTTATTGGGGGTGTCTTGCTAATTGCCTATAATTTCCACCTGTTGTCTATTCCATTTGCACAACAGGATGTGAAATGTATTGTCAATCAGTGTTGCTTCCTAAGTGGACAGTTTGATTTCACAGAAGTGTGATTGACTTGGAGTTACATTGTGCTGTTTAAGTGTTCCCTTTATTTTTTTGAGCAGGGTACAGTATATATATATATATATATATATATATATATATATATATATATATATATATATATATAGGCCCCTATAACGTTCCACTCACGTTCCACTCACGTTCTAGGTTGAGGACAGTGCTTTTCCAGAAGACGTTCAGAACAGAACTCTATCCTCGGGAGGTATTTCATAGGGGGCTGATTGGCTGAATCCTTTTCATGTATTTCATGGTTCATCTTTATAGAGAGTGAGGTCATGTCGGGAGGATGTCAGGATGGGAGGCTGAAGCATGCAGCAGCGGTGGCCTTTTTAAACCTGGCTCCATGTTAATTGGTGCTACTGAAGGGAGGCCAACACGGGCCGGGAGTGAAGCTATATAATGGCATTCATTCTGTTCTAAATCTAAACCTCCCTGTTTGGGAGACCCTAGTCTGGTTGAACCAGATTGAACGCTGCGCTTACGGTGAGGCCAGGTAGCGCTCAGTCCCGGTTTAACCAGGCTATAGTAGTTACACTGTGTAAACAGAATGTGTTGACCTTGAGACCCCCCCCCCCCCCCTAAGAAAAACTGTAGTTAAACTACAGTAGATAGTATTAACCTGCAACACACTGGACAGCCTTCCTTAAAGGAGGGCTGTAGGTGAGCCAAGAGCAGGTCAGGAAAGACTAGAAGGCACAGAGTAGCACACTATCTTAATCCTAGCACGCTAGACCCATTAGAATATGTGGACAACTACAAATACCTGGGTGTCTGGTTAGACTGTAAACTCGCCTTACAGACTCACATAAGGCATCTCCAATCCAAAATTAAATGTAGAATCGGCTTCCTATTTCGCAACAAAGTATCTTTCACTCATGCTGCCAAACATACCCTCGTAAAACTGACCATCCTACCGATCCTTGACTTTGGCGATATCATTTACAAAATAGCCTCCAACACTCTACTCAACAAATTGGATGCAGTCTATCACAGTGCCGTTCGTTTTGTCACCAAAGCCCCATATAGTACCGACCACTGCGACCTGTACACTCTCGTTGGATGGCCCTCGCTTCAAACTCTCCGCCAAACCCACTGGCTCCACGTCATCTACAAGTCTCTGCTAGGTAAAGCCCCGCTTATTCTCAGCTTACTGGTCACCATATCAGCACTCACCCGTAGCACGCGCTCCAGCAGGTATATCTCACTGGTCACCCCAAAGCTAATTCCTAATTTGGCCACCTTTCCTTCCAGTTCTCTGCTGCCAATGACTGGAAAGAAAAGCAAAAAGCATATATCCCTCACTAGCTTTAAGCACCAGCTGTCAGAGCAGCTCACAGATCACTGCACCTGTACATAGCCCATCTGTAAATAGCCCATCCAACTACCTCAACCCATACTATATTTATTTATTTATCTTGCTCCTTTGCACCCCAGTATCTCTACTTGAACACATCTTCTGCACATCTACCATTCCAGTGTTAAATTGCTATATTGTAATTACTTTGCCACTATGGCCTATTCATTGCCTTACCTCCCTTATCCTACCTCATTTGCACAAACTGTATATAGGCTTTTTTCTACTGTATTATTCACTGTATGTTTGTTTATTTCTTGTGTAACTCTGTGTTGTTGTCTGTTTCAAACTGCTTTGCTTTATCTTGGCCAGGTCGCAGTTGTAAATGAGAACTTGTACTCAACTAGGCTACCTGTTAAATTAAAGTGAAATGAAAAAAATAAAAAATAAAAATGTCCATGATGTTAGTTTGTCTAATGCAAATATATAATGCAAAATGCCTAGTTTGCTTGATGCAAATTCTGAGTTTCACTTTCAAAATACAGGTAGAGCAGCATGATTTACCTGGTCATTCCAGTCACAACAGACATGTGATACCCTGTATATTTTATAACAAACTAGGTCTACAGTTCACGTTTTCCAATGCAACGAATTGCAATAAATGCTGTGCCAGTCAAAACAATGGTTGGGAAAATGCTGTACAGGAAATACACTGCCATAATCACTGGCTTTAAAAGCCCCATTAGTTCAACATTACTAGGGGAGTGTGACTCAGTGGGAATAGCTTTTAACTTTCTGATTGAGAGCAGCAGACCTGGGTTCAAATACTATTTACCATAATTTATCTGGACATAATTGATCTTGCCTGTTGCAATATATCCAATAGAAAAGTCCCAAAAGTGCAAACCCTGCCCAGCTGACACTCTAGGCGGGCTAAAGCAAATGCTCAAAGTATTTGAAAGATTTTGAATAGTGATTGAACCCAGGTGTGGAGCACAGAAGGCAGCCAGTCATCCTGTTGGCAGTTATTCAGGGCTGAGTCAGGCTGGTGGAAAAGCAAAGCGATAATGCAGTGTTATTGTAGTGAAACACAGAACCCCAGAGGAGCCAATCACATTAGAGCAAAAGTGAGAGGCTCACGCCATGGAAGACAAAACAATGAGGAGTCCAAGGGCTAAGACAACAGTCCAGCATGAGGTACTGTCTTTAGTAGGGAGAGGAGGAGAGTTGTATTGGGCTGACTGTTGGATGAGAATAGTTCTCCAGAATACAAATTGTAACTGTGAGTCCTAGCCAAAGCCACACACCTAGGCTGAAAACAGTCAAAGACTGAGCCTGGTTAAGTCGGAGGTTGTTACATCACACCGTTAGGCTACATTAACGCAACTACATGAGTGTGTCTACAATGGAAGGACCTAAATCATTCACAACTGCGGCCCTACATATTCCTCCTTGTGACATTGATATAAATGCTACTATGACACTGATATAGTTCCCTACTGTGACACTGATATAGATCATAATGTGAAACTGATATAGATCCCTACTCTGACACTGATATAGATCCTACTGTGACATTGATATAGATCCTACTGTGACACTGATATAGACCCTTCTATGACACTGATACAGATCCTACTGTGACACTGATATAGATCATAATGTGACACTGATATAAACTCAGCAAAAAAAGAAATGTCCTCTCACTGTCAACTGCGTTCATTTTTAGGTGTGTAAATGTGTAAATATTTGTACCGACACAACAAGATTCAACAGCTGAGACATAAACGGAACAAGTTCCAAAGACATGTGACTAACAGAGATAGAATAACGTTTCTGAACAAAGGGGGGGTCAAAATAAAAAGTAACAGTAAGTATCTGGTGTGGCCACCAGCTGCATTAAGTACTGCAGTGCATCTCCTCCTCATGGACTGCAATAGATTTGCCAGTTGTTGCTGTGAGATGTTATCCCACTCTTTCACCAAGGCACCAGCAAGTTCCCAGACATGTCTGGGGGGGAAGGGCCCTAGCCCTCACCCTCTGATCCAACAGGACCCAGATGTGCTAAATGGGATTGATATCCGGGCTCTTCGCTGGTCATGGCAGAACACTGACATTCCTGTCTTGCAAGAAATCACTCACAGAATGAGCAGTATGGCTGGTGGCATTGTCATGCTGGAGGGTCATGTCAGGTTGAGCCTACAGGAAGGGTACCACATGAGGGAGGAGGATGTCTTCCCTTTAACGCACAGCATTAAGAATTACTGCAATGACAACAAGCTCAGTCCGATGATGCTGTGACACACCGCCCCAGACCATGAAGGACCCTCCACCTCCAAATCGATCCCGCTCCAGAGCAAAGGCCTCGGTGCAACGCTCATTCCTTCAAAGTTTAGCGTGAATCCGACCATCACCCCTGGTGAGACAAAAACGCGACTAGTCAGAGCACTTTTTGCCTGTCCTGTCTGGTCCAGCGACGGTGGGTTTATGCACATAGGCGACGTTGTTGCCGGTGATGTCTGGTAAGGACCTGCCTTACAACAGGCCTACAAGCCCTCAGTCCAGCCTCTCTCAGCCTATTGCGGACAGTCTGAGCATTGATGGAGGGATTTTGCGTTCCTGGTGTAACACGGGCAGTTGTTGTTGCCGTCCTGTACCTGTCCCGCAGGTGTGATGTTCGGAGGTACCAATCCTGTGCAGGTGTTGTGACACATGGTCTGCCACTGCGAGGACTATCAGCTGTCCATCCTGTCTCCCTGTAGTGCTGTCTTAGGCGTCTCACAGTTCGGACATTGCAATATATTGCCCTGGCCACAACTGCAGTCCTCATGCCTCCTTGCAGCATGCCTAAGGCACGTTCACGCAGATGAGCAGGGACCATTGGTGTAACGCTTGTAATCTGGGGAAGGAGAGGAGGACCAAGGTGCAGCGTGGTAAGTGTTCATATTATTTATTGAAATATGCAACACTAGACAAAACAACAAACACAACAAACAAACAGTCCTGAAAGGTGAAACAAAAACACTAAACAGGAAACAACCACCCACAAAACACAATGGAAAACAGGCAACCTAAATATGGTTCTCAATCAGGGACAACGATTGACAGCTGCCTCTGATCGAGAACCATACCAGGCCAAACACAGAAATATAAAATCATAGACAAACTAACATAGACAACCCACCCAACTCACGCCCTGACCATACTAAAACAAAAGAAAAAACAAAGAAACTAAGGTCAGAACGTGACACTTGGCATCTTTCTTTTGGTGTTTTTCAGAATCAGTAGACATTTTTACAATGTTACGTAGATGGAAAAAAGCTGTCCTTGAAATGGTCTTGATATGTTCTTCAAAAGAGAGATCAGGGTCCAGAGTAACGCCGAGGTCCTTCACAGTTTTATTTGAGACGACTGTACAACCATTAAGATTAATTGTCAGATTCAACAGAAGATCTCTTTGTTTCTTGGGACCTAGAACAAGCATCTCTGTTTAGTCCGAGTTTAAAAGTAGAACGTTTGCAGCCATCCACTTCCTTATGTCTGAAACACATGCTTCTAGCGAGGGCAATTTTGGGGCTTCACCATGTTTCACTGAAATGTACAGTAGTGCGTCATCCGCATAGCAGTGAAAGTTAACATTAAGTTTCCGAATGACATCACCAAGAGGTAAAATATATAGTGAAAACAATAGTGGTCCTAAAATGGAACCTTGAGGAACATCAGAATTTGCAGTTGATTTGTCAGAGGACAAACCCTCCACAGAGACAAACTGATATCTTTCCGACAGATAAGACCGAACCCAGGCCAGAACTTGTCCGTGTAGACCAATTTGGGATTCCAATCTCTCCAAAAGAATGTGGTGATCGACCGTATCAAAAGCAGCACTAAGGTCTAGGAGAACGAGGACAGATGCAGAGCCTCTGTGTGACGCCATTAAAAAGTAATTTAACATCTCCACAAGTGCAGTCTCAGTGCTAAGATGGGGTCTAAAACCAGACTGAAGCGTTCCGTATACATTGTTTCTCTTCAAGAAGGCAGTGAGTTGCTGAGCAACAGCTTTTTCTAAAAATGTTGAGAGGAATGGGAGATTCGATATAGGCCGACAGTTTTTATATTTTCTGGGTCAAGGTTTGGCTTTTTCAAGAGAGGCATTATTACTGACACGTTTAGTGAGTTTGGTACACATATGGTGGATAGAGAGCCTTTTATTATATTCAACATAGGAGGGCCAAGCACACGAAGCAGCTCTTTCAGTAGTTTAGGTGGAACAGGGTCCAGTATGCAGCTTGAAGGTTTAGAGGCCGTGACAAGAGAGATATAGTACAAAAACACATGAGTGTCTCCCTTGATCCTAGGTCTTGGCAGAGTTGTGCAGACTCAGGACAACTGAGCTTTGGAGGAATACGCAGATTTAAAGAGAAGTCAGTAATTTGCTTTCTAATGATCATGATCTTTTCCTCAAAGAAGTTCATGAATTGATCACTACTGAAGTGAAAGCCATCCTCTCTTGGGGAGTCATGCTTTTTAGTTAGCTTTGTGACAGTATCAAAAATACATTTTGGATTGTTCTTCGATACTGCATGCTAGTCCGAAGACTTCCAGTTTGGTGTGACGCAATTTCCGTTCTGATTTTCTGGAAGCTTGCTTCAGAGCTCGGGTATTTTCTGTATATCAGAGAGCTAGTTTCTTATGACAAATGTTTTTGATTCTTAGGGGTGCGACTGCATCTAGGATATTGTGCAAGGTTAAATTGAGTTCCTCAGTTAGGTGGTTAACTGATTTTTGTACTCTGATGTCCTTGGGTAAGTGGAGGGAGTCTGGAAGGGCATCTAGGAATCTTTGTGTTGTCCGAGAATTTAAAGCACGACTTTTGATGATCCTTGGTTGGGGTCTGAGCAGATTATTTGTTGCGATTGCAAACGTAATAAAATGGTGGTCCAAAAGTCCAGGATTATGAGGAAAAACATTAAGATCCACAACATTTATTCCACGGGACAAAGCTAGATCCAGAGTATGACTGTGGCAGTAAGTAAGTCCGGAGACATGTTGGACAAAACCCACTGAGTCGATAATGGCACCGAATGCCTTTTGGCGTGAGTCTGTGGACTTTTCCATATGAATATTAAAGTCACCAAAAATGTCAATATTATCTGCCATAACTACAAGGTCCGATAGGAATACAGGGAACTCAGTGAGGAACGCTGTATATGGCCCAGGAGAACTGTAAAGAGTAGCTATAAAAAAATAATGTCAGAATAATAGTACAGAGAATGATTTATTTCAGCTTTTATTTATTTCATCACATTCCCAGTGGGTCAGAAGTTTACATTAACTTAATTGGTATTTGGTAGCATTGCCTTTAAATTGTTTAACTTGCTTCCCTTGAATTTTGGCACATTCCTCCTGACAGAGCTGGTGTAACTGAGGCAGGTTTGTAGGCCTCCTTGCTCGCACACGCTTTTTCAGTTCTGCCCACAAATTTTCTATAGGATTAAGGTCAGGGCTTTTTTTGGCCACTCCAATAGCTTGACTTTGTTGTCCTTAAGCCATTTTGCCACAACTTTGGAAGTATGCTTGGGGTCATTGTCCATTTGGAAGACCCATTTGCGACCAAGCGTTAACTTCCTTCCTCATGATCTTGTCTATTTTGTGAAGTGCACCAGTCTCTCCTGCAGTAAAGCACCCCCACAACATGATGCTGCCACCCCCGTGCTTCATTTTTGGGAGGGTGTTCTTCGGCTTGGAAGCATCCCCCTTTTCCTCCAAACATAACAATGATTTTTATGGCAATTATGGCCATTTTTGTTTCATCAGACCAAAGGATATTTCTCCAAAAAGTACGATCTTTGTTCCCATCTGCAGTTGTAATCTGTAGACTGGCTTTTTTTATGGTGGTTTTGGAGCAGTGACTTCTTCCTTGCTGAGTGGCATTTCAGGTTATGTCGATATAGGACTCGTTTTACTTTGGACAAAGATACCTTTGTACCTGTTTCCTCCAGCATCTTCACAAGGTCCTTTGCTGTTGTTCTGGGATTGATTTGCACTTTT
Organism: Oncorhynchus mykiss; assembly: GCF_013265735.2. NCBI lineage: Eukaryota > Metazoa > Chordata > Actinopteri > Salmoniformes > Salmonidae > Oncorhynchus > Oncorhynchus mykiss. Next base: position 51,832,498 of record NC_048587.1, on the reverse strand, counting down.
CGCACCAAAGTACGTTCAGCTCTAAGAGACAGAACGCGTCTCCTTCCTGAGCGGTATGACGGCTGCGTGGTCCCATGGTGTTTGTGCTTGCGTACTATTGTTTGTACAGATGAACGTGGTACCTTCAGGCGTTTGGAAATTGCTCCCAAGGATGAGCTAGACTTGTGGAGGTCTACAATTTTCTTTTGATTTTTTCATGATGTCATGCAAAAAGGCACTGAGTTTGAAGGTAGGCCTTGGAATACATCCACGGGTACACCTCCAACTGACTCAAATTATGTCAATTAGCCTATCAGAAGCTTCTGACATAATCTTCTGGAATTTTCCAAGCTGTTTAAAGGCACAGTCAACTTAGTGTATGTAAACGTGAGTGAAATAATCTGTCTGTGAACAATTGTTGGAAAAATGACTTGTGTCATGCACAAAGTAGATGTCCTAACCAACTTGCAAAAACTACAGTTTGTTAATTAACAAGAAATGTGTGGAGTGGTTGAAAAATGAGTTTTAATGACTCCAACCTAAGTGTATGTAAATTTCCGACTTTAACTCTATGTTAATGAGTGAGAAACAACCATTCCTAACACACACAGCATGCTAGCAGATACCCATCGACTTATATTCATTGTGCTAATGCTAGTTAGCTTTGGCTCACGAAGCTACCTCTAACTTTATTCATACTAGACGCAGAAACATGGTATCCACGAGTTCATCTGATTCTGTGGATGTATGAAAACTTTGCCAAAATACCAAAGTGATGCCTTTAATGCAGTAAGTTACTGAAACAATTACAAAAACGGTGAATAGTGCAGGTAATAGCCTAACCACCGATCAAGCAAAATTATGGACTAATGCCTAGATTCAGTCAGATCAAGCATTAACCAGCGAAAGCAGACAGCTGCATAGCGGATGTTTTGGCAGTGTTAGAGGTGGAACTGTGTTGGAGAGTCAAATCAGTGAGCAGCTGCTCTTGATCTTTGTCATGAAGCCACAGCCGCCCACTCGTGTTAGTGAGTGTCAATGTCCACTTTAGGTATAATGCCAGGAGCCAATTGTGGATTTGACTGGTCTAATGCAGTTACAACCGATATGCGGATGTCGGCTAAAGCAGATCTGCATGACTAGAACCCTAAACATTCAAATCCCTTTGCTGCAGGATTATTTTGCTGTGACAATTTAGGTCAAATTAAGAGCCTTCATCTGTACTTCCCTCGGGTCAAACCGAGCAGTTCAGCATGAGCTGGAGAGAGACATCAGCGACAAGGTGACAGCTCAGATAATAGATAAGAGATGTCACCATTTCAGGAATGCGTCAGATGTAATCAGCTACTACAAAGGGTAGTACCCACCCACTAGTTTAGGGTAGAGTGGTCGAGTGACTTGACCCTTTGTGAGTAGTACCCACACACTAGTTTAGGGCAGAGGGGTCGAGTGACTTGACCCTTTGTGAGTAGTACCCACCCACTAGTTTAGGGCAGAGGGTTCGAGTGACTTGACCCTTTGGGAGTAGTACCTACCCACTAGTTTAGGGCAGAGGGGTCACGTGACTTGACCCTTTGTGAGTAGTACCCACACACTAGTTTAGGGAAGAGGGGTTGAGAGACTGAACCCTTCTAGAGTCAGAGGCCCTACCCATTCACAAGTTTAGAAGTTAATTTTATACAGCTTTGTGATTGGAATGGAATATCTACCTATCGACAGTGTTGTGTTAAATGTTCTTAGAATATAAAGCACTCAATCCCAAACGTAACCACTACGCCTGTCTGTCTCCTGGCGTAGGACCTTCCAGTCCTCACCACTGTGGCCTTATTGTACTTATTCTCCATCTTGACCAGCCTCTCCCTGCCCGACTCATGGTCTAAGTTCACAGACGACAACATCCTTCACTCCCAGAGCCAGCGTGCGGTGTCCCACAAGCTGCGTGACAAGATTGAGATCCTGCTGAACACCACGTCCAACGAGATGTGGAACCAGTTCAACACGGTCAACGTGGCCTTCACCAACGGTATGTCAGAGCCCACCAACGCCAAGAACAGACTGCAAACACACCTGGCTAAGGTGACTAATGGTTCCCTGACCAATGACCATCAGGTTCATCTCTCATGTTCTAGTTCCTTTTCCATTCAGTTCCATTCAACTCATTGAGATGCAGTTTGGTTGTTTCTTGCTATACATCATTGTTCTTCAACATCAGGTCCACGGGGTAGTAACGAAGGCATCCTAAACTGCCTGCATACCATAGCTGATTATTTTTTGGGCTGCTGTCTATGACTTGTCTCAAACGATTGAAGAGTTTATTACATTTTTGTGAAATCTTTTATGACAATAGAGAACAAATGTTTATTATTATCTAATTGTTTTTACTGTTTAATGAATGAGGAGAAAAATAAAACTCATTTCGTGCCCTTTTACTTGAGGCTAACAATCAGTGTTTAATGGGCAGAGACATGCAAACGAAGACCATGTAAGTATTGTGGAATGATCACCCTCTCCACTGGTCTAGGCCTTATATGCACTGTCATCTTGTTATGGAAGCCAGGCATGCAAAGTAACTCACCAAACTCTGTTTACTGCTAAGATAATAGTCTTCTCAAAAGAGGGACACCAAAAATAGATATCTCTGCATTGCCTGTGTTCAGCACTTTCCACTGATACATACCCTGGGTAGTGGAGTAGTGGACACTGGAGTCCATTGTTGTTAAAATGGCTAATTGGAGGTTGCTGGGCTCTATCCACCTCAGCAGTTCTCTGGTCTTATTCATTGACAGCAGCTATGATGTGAGGCACTCAGTCTTTAATTAAGCCAGTCAGCCAGCCAGTCAGTCAGACAGGGATGGTTCTGAGGAGTGGTGGAGTGATTCATGGGAATGAGATTACATGATAATGTGATGGTGGGATGAGAAGGAGGAGGGTATTGTATACAGTACAGTGTTCTTCTGATTTGATTTAAAGTTACAGTTGGGGTTGATTTTGCTTTTATCCATGGTGACTAAAAATGTTATAGATTATAACCAGATTACACTGGGGGCTCCCGAGTGGCGCACCGGTCTAAGGCACTGAGTCTCAGTGCTAGAGGCGTCACTACAGACACCCTGTTTCACATCCAGGCTGTATCACAACCGGCCATGATTGGGAGTCCCACAGGGAGGTGCACAATTGGCCCAGCATCGTCCAGGTTTGGCCAGAGTAGGGCATCATTGAAAATTATAATTGGTTTTTAACTGGTTTGCCTAGTCAAATAAAGCTTAAATAAATAAAAATACAACCATATTATAACCAGATTACAACCAGTTCCGGTTCTAAACTGGTCTAAACCGCTAGAACTGCTCTCCTCCTAAACAACTCAAATTACTCTGTTTCCTTACTCCCTGGATCATCTCAACAAACCTTTCTCCTGTTTCTCTTTGCAGACCCTCCAGGAAATCCTCCAGACCGAGATCCTAATAGATAGCCCGAAAAAGGCCCTGAGGGACAAGGAGTGCCCCCTAATGGTGGCCCAGACCAGACTGGATGAGAGCACACGTAGGCCTAACGTGGAGCTCTGCAGGACAACCCACACCACAGGTAGGGCTTGGGCAAGTGTAGGTATTTTATAGCCAGTATGTTTTACACTTACATTCCCTCCTTTATCCTCTGTTTACCACTTCTTCAATCTGATTGTCTTGTCTGTCCCTGTCCTTGTCTCTGTCCCTGTTCCCCGTCCCTGTTTCCATCCCAATCTCCAGACTGGTGGGAGAAGTGAAGGAGATAGAGGACACCATCCACAAGCTGCGTGAGAGGCTGATGGAGGCAGAAAACACCCTGCAGAAGTTGGTGAAGACCAAGGCTGCCCTGGAGCATGACCTGTCCATCAAGGCTAACTCCCTGTTCCTGGTCAGGAGAAGTGCATGGGCATGAGGAAGAGCTTCGCCAGCACCCCATGCCTGGTGGGATACACCAAAAGCTATCACATAGTATAACTAAGGGTGGTGGGATACACCTAAAGCCAACACACAGCATTGTATACACTAAGAGTGGTGAGCTACACTCTGGCCATGACACAGTACTGTATACACTAACTGAGGCCCAGAGGCTTTCCTGGTCAAGAGCATTGCTCATAGCCAAGGAAAATTCATGGATCCCATAGAAATGAGCACCACATAAGGATTGGGTAAATTCATATACATTATTGTTTCTACACTATTGTACCGACCTGAACTGTACTGTTCTGGCTCCGCTTTTCACATTGTCCTTTCTAGATTGGTTCCAGGCAAGCCCATCTGATCTATAGTGCTCTGGCCTGGTTCTTCCTACACTGAGGAACTAGAGCAGTATAGCTCAGGAGGGCTTGGATCGGCCATAGAGAATGATAGAGGACTCTAATGGCCAAGAGCTTGATTTAGCATGGGCAGCGCCATTAAAGACTTTCACCATTTTGGAGTAGGCAACTGGGTGGGACTTCCTACGGGTTAAGGAAAGATCAATAATTCCTTCCAGGTCATCAGGAGGGATCAGCCAATCTATTATACTCTGAAGTAAACATTCCCCCCCAAAATATATTTATTGATGTTTATCAATTCTGTTTATCAAGTTTTGGAATGTTTATTGATCTTGTCTTTTCCTACTAACACTGACTTTGCGGCTAATCTCTATTAACTAAAAAGGTACTTACTATGACTGTGATATGTGGTTGTCCCACCCAGCTATCTTCCTATGAATGCACTTACTGTAAGTTCAACTTGACACTAGCAATGCTGACACAAGGATTTGTCACTGATTTCTGATATACACTATTTATACAAAAGTATGTGGACACCCGTTTAAATTTGTGGATTTGACTATTTCAGCAACACCCGCTGCTGACAGGTGTATAAAATTGAGCACACAGCCATGTAATCTCCATATACAAGAAATGGCAGTAGAATGGCCTAACTGAAGATCTCAGAGACTTTCAACATGGCATCGTCATAAAAGGCATCCTTTCCAAAAAGTCAGTTCGTCAAATGTATGCCCTGCTAGAGCTGCTCCAGTCATCTGTAAATGCTGTTATTATGAAGTGAAAACGTCTAGGGGCAACAACGACAGCCGTGAAGTGGTAGGCCACAGAACAGGACCGCCGAGTACTGAAGCAAGTAGAGTGTAAAAATTGTCTGTCCTCGGTTGCAACACTGACTACCGAGTTCCAAACTGACTCTGGAAGCAACATCAGCACAATAACTGTTCATCGGGAGCTTCATGAAATGGGTTTCCATGGCTGAGCAGCCGCATACAAGCTTAAGTTCAGTGCTTTAAATCACGCCCCCATTGGACTCTAGGAAAGTGGAAAGGCATTCTCTGCAGTGATGAATCACGCTTCACCATCTGGCAGTCCAACAGATGAATCTGAGTTTAGCGGATGCCAGGAGAACGCTACCTGCCCGAATGCCAACTGTAAAGGTTGGTGGAGGAGGACTAATGGTCTGGGGCTGTTTTTCATGGTTCAAACTAGGCCCCTTAGTTCCAGTGACGGGAAATCTTAACGCTACAGCATACAATGACATTCTAGATGATTCTGTGCTTCCAACTTTGTGGCAACAGTTTGAGATGCACTTTCCTATTTCAGCATGACAATGCCCCCTTGCACAAAGTGTTGTCCAATGAAAGATCTGGTAAGCAGGCCTGGGTCTAAGCTGTGAGGTTTACCAGATGGGACAATCTGTTTGTGACTCCACATAAATCCTACTTCTTTCACTCCATGTTAAAGTGAAGTACGACAACATCACAATCGGCACCACCAAAACTAAAGCAGAGTTTCACTACGGAAATACCTTCCAATGGGTTGACCTAAGAAGAGATAAACAAAGAGTTATCGCTGAAGAAATCCCGGTTGTTTTAAGTGTGTGTGAGTGTGTGTGTGTGTGTGTGTGTGTGTGTGTGTGTGTGTGTGTGTGTGTGTGTGTGTGTGTGTGTGTGTGTGTACGCACAAGCTTGTTTTTGTGTTAAATGATTCAGGTGTGCTGCGTTTTATAACTTTAGTTTATGTTATCCAGTGTGTGTACAGAGCTGCCCGTTTGTCACTCACACACACTGTGGAGCATTGAACCACCCTTGCTGTCTCTGCCTGGCCGGTTCCACTCTCTCCACTGGGATTCCCTGCCTCTAACCATATTACAGGGGCTGAGTCACTGGCTTACTGGTGCTCTTCCATGCCGTCCCTAGGAGGGGTGCGTCACTTGAGTGGGTTGAGTCACTGATGTGATCTTCTTGTCTGGGTTGGCGCCCCCCCTTGGGTTGTGCCGTGGCGGAGATCTTGTGGGCTATACTCGGCCTTGTCTCAGGATGGTATTTTGGTGGTTGAAAATATCCCTCTAGTCGTGTGGGGGCTGTGCTTTTGCAAAGTGGGTGGGGTTATATCCTGCCTGTTTGGCCCTGTCTGGGGGAATCATTGGATGGGGCCACAGTGTCTCTTGACCCCTCCTGTCTCAGCCTCTGGTATTTATGCTGCAGTCATTTATGTGTCGGGGGGCAAGGGTCAGTCTGTTATATCTGGAGTATTTCTCCTGTCTTAGCTGGTGTCCTGTGTGAATTTAAGTATGCTCGCTCTAATTCTCTCTCTTTCTTTCTTTCTTTCTTTCTTTCTTTCTTTCTTTCTTTCTTTCTTTCTCTCTCAGAGGACCTGAGCCCTAGGACCATGCCTCAGGACGACCTGGCATGATGACTCCTTGCTGTCCCGAGTCCACCTGGCCGTGCTGCTGCTCCAGTTTCAACTGTTCTGCTGCGGCTATGGAACCCTGACCTGTTCACCGGACATGCTACCAGTCCCAGACCTGCTGTTTTCAACTCTCTAGAGACAGCAGGAGCGGTAGAGATAATCTCAATGATCGGCTATGAAAAGCCAACTGAGACTTACTCCTGAGGTGCTGACTTGTTGCACCCTCAACAACCACTGTGATTATTATTATTTGACCATGCTGGTCATTTATGAACATTTGAACATCTTGGCCATGTTTTGTAATATTCTCCACCCAGCACAGCCAGAAGAGGACTGGCTACCCCTCATAGCCTGGTTCTTCTCTAGGTTTCTTCCTAGGTTTTGTCCTTTCTAGGGAGTTTGTCCTAGCCACCGTGCTTCTACACCTGCATTGCTTGCTGTTTGGGGATTTAGGCTGGGTTTCTGTACAGCACTTTGAGATATCAGCTGATGTAAGAAGGGCTATATAAATACATTTGATTTGATTATAATCACAGCCGTGTATATCTCCCCCAAAGAAGACACCTCGACCGCCCTGAAAGAACTTCATTTGACTCTAAGTAAACTGGAAAACACATATCCTGAGGCTGCATTTATTGTAGCTGGAGATTTTAAGAAGGCTAATCTGAAAACTAGGATGCCTAAATTTTATCAGCATATCAAATGCGCGAACCGGACTGGTAAAATTCTGGATCATTGCTATTCTAACTTCTGCGACGCATACAAAGCCCTCCCTCGCTCTCCTTTCGGCAAATCTGACCACGACTCCATTTTGTTGCTCCGAGCCTATAGACAGAAACTTAATCAGGAAACGCCCGTGCTCAGGTCTGTTCAACGCTGGTCCGACCAATGTGATTCCACGCTTCAAAATTGCTTTGAAAACGTGGACTGGGATATGTTCTGGATAGTAACGAACAACAACATTGACGTATACGCTGATTCGGTGAGCGAGTTTATTAGCAAGTGCATCGGTGATGTTGTACCCACGGTGACTATTAAAACCTTCCCCAACCAGACACCGTGGATTGATGGCAGCATTCGTGCAAAACTGAAAGTGCAAACGACTGCTTTTAATCATGGCAAGGCGACCAGAAACATGACCAAATACAAACAGTGTAGCTATTCCCTCCGCAAGTCAATCAAACAAGCTAAGCAGAGTGTGGTGTCAGGAAAATAACCTCACACTCATGGTCAACAAAACAAAGGAGATGATTGTGGACTACAGGAAACAGCAGAGTGAGCATCCCCCTATCCACATCGATGGGACAGTAGTGGAAAAGGTGGAAAGTTTTAAGTTCTACAAGCGTAAGGCACTCCAGACTACCTGCCCTTCAGGACACCTACAGCACCCGATGTCTCAGGAAGGCCAAAAGGATCATCAAGGACACAACCACTGCCTGTTCACCCCGCTGTCATCCAGAAGGCGAGGTCAGTACAGGTGCATCAAAGCTGGGACCGAGAGACTGAAAAATAGCTTCTATCTCAAGGCCATCCGACTGTTAAACAGCCATCACTAACATTGAGTGGCTGCTGCCAACATACTGACTCAATCTCTAGCCACTTTAATAATACAAAATTTAATGTAATAAATGTATCACTAGTCACTTTAAACAATGCCACTTTATATAATGTTTACATATCCTACATTTCTCATATGTCTATACTGTACTCCATACCATCTGCTGCATCTTGCCTATGCCATTCGGCCATCGCTCATCCATATATTTATATGTACATATTCTTTTTAATTCCTTTACACTTGTGTGTGTAAGGTAGTTGTTGTGAAAGTGTTAGATTACTTGTAAGATATTACTGCACCATCGTAACTAGAAGCACAAGCATTTCGCTACACTCGCATTAACATCTGCTAACCTTGTGTATGTGACCAATACAATTTTATTTTGTTTTATTTGAAGACCAAGGAGCTCTCCAAACAGGTCAGAGACAAAGTTGTGGAGAAGTACAGATCAGGGTTGGGTTATAAAAAAATATCTGAAACTTTTTACATCCTACAGAGCACCATTAAATCATTTTTTTTTTAAATGGAAAGAATATGGCACCACAACAAACCTGCCAAGAGAGGGCCGCCCACCAAAACTCACGAACCAGGCAAGGAGGGCATTAATCAGAGAGTCAACAAAGATACCAAAGATAACCCTGAAGGACCTGCAAAGCTCAACAGTGGAGATTGGAGTATCTGTCCATGGGACCACTTTAAGCCATACACTCCACAGTCCTGGGCTTTACGGAAGTGTGTCCAGAAAAAATGCATTGCTTAAAGAAAATAATAAGCAAACACATTTGGTGTTCACCAGAAGGCATGTGGGAGACTCTCCAAACATATGGAAGAAGGTACGCTGGTCAGATGAGACTAAAATGTAGCTTTTTAGCCATCAAGGAAAACGCTACACCTCTCATCCGCAAACCCAACACCTCTCATCACCCGAGAGCACCATATTTTTCATCAGCATGGATTGGGAAACTGGTCAGAATTGAAGGAATGATAGATGGTGCTAAATACAGGGAAATTCTTGAGGGAAACCTGTTTCAGTCTTCCAGAGATTTGAGACAATGACCTTAAGCATACTGCTAAAGCAACACTCGAGTGGTTAAAGGGGAAACATTTCAATTTCTTGGATTGGCCTAGTCAAAGCCCGACCTCAATCCAATTGAGAATCTGTGGTATGACTTGCTGCACATCTAGCCACTGGGATTTTTGCCCATTCTTCAAGGCAAAACTGCTCCAGCTTCTTCACGTTGGATTGGTTCAGCTGGAGCAGTTTTGCCTTGAAGAATGGGCAAAAATACCAGTGGCTAGATGTGCCAAGCTTAAAGAGACATACCCCAAGAGACTTGCAGCTGTAATTGCTGCAAAAGGTGGCTCTACAAAATATTGACTTTGGGGGAGTGAATAGTTTTGCACGCTCAAGTTTAGTTTTTTTGTCTTATTTTTTTGTTTGTTTCACACAAAAAAAAATCATAATTTTGCATCTTCAAATCGGTAGTCATGTTGTGTAAATCAAATGATACAAACCCCCCAAAAATCTATTTTAATTCCAGGTTGTAAAGCAAAAATAAATTAACAATGCAAAGGGGGTGAATACTGTTGCAAGCCACTGTATATAATTATTATTTATAGTTTTTTTTAATTAGCTTTTCCAGATGTGAGTCTTGTTAAACTAAATAATTTACTCGTTGATATTATTGAACTATATCGATATTAATGCATTGGACGGCAAAGGACGAATTGGACGCTAAAGGACCCTGAGCACAGCCAGGAGATTATCGCCGCCCCAAAGAAGAGCTGGAGGCTGCGAAGGCGGAGAGGCGCTGGTATGAGGAGGCAGCACGGCGGCGTGGATGGAAGCCCGAGAGTCAGCCCCAAAAATGTTTTGGGTGGGGGCACACAGGAAGTGTGGCGAAGCCAGGTAGGAGACCTGCGCCAACTTGCTGTACTTACCGGGGGACTAGAGAGGCCGGGCAGGCAGGTGTCCCCAGTGCGGGTGCATAGCCCGGTGCGGTACATACCAGCTCCACTTGTCAGCCGGGCTAGAGTGGGCATCGAGCCAAGTGCCATGAAGCCGGCTCTATGCATCTGGTCTCCAGTGCGTCTCCTTGGGCTGGCTTACATGGCACCAGCTTTGCGCATGGTGTCCCCGGTTCGCCTGCATAGCCCAGTGCGGGCACCGGGAGCATTCAACCAGGTACGGTTGGGCAGGCTCTGTGCTCAAGAGCTCCAGTGCGCCTGCACGGTCTGGTCTATCCGGTACCACCTCCACGCACCAGCCCTCCGGTGGCAGCCCCCAGCACCAGGCTGTCTCTCCGTCTCATCCCTACAGGTGCTCCCGCCTGTCCAGTGCTGCCGGAGCCTTCCTCCTCTCCAGTGCTGCCGGAGCCTTCCGCCTGTCCAGAGCTACCGGTTCACTTTTAGGGTTCACTGTTAAAATACCAGTCTGTTGTTTAGCATGACATGGAAACTGGACACAGCTAGTTTGTGCTGGTATCCTCCCCCAGGCCTTTGTACCGGCTATGGTAGATTTGGTGCTATTTGGACACGGGTGGTACATTGGGATCAGAGATGAGCTAATCTCAGTTACCCACAACTAAAATATTTATAATTTGTCTGTCCACGAGAGTTTGGAGATGAGTTTATTTTCCACTCATTGAATAATGTGCATCACTGTCATAATGTTGTGATAAGACAATGTTGTGATATAGAACACCACCTTGGTGTAACGGGATTCTTCCTGGGAAGGAGAGGAGGACCAAAATGCAGCGTGGTTATCTTTATACATCTTTAATGAAGATGATAAATGAACAATATACAAAAACAAGAACCGTGAAAACCCGAAACAGCCCTATCTGGTGCAACAAACACAGAGACAGGAACAATCACCCACAAAACCCAACAGGCTACCTAAATATGGTTCCCAATCAGAGACAATGACTAACACCTGCCTTTGATTGAGAACCATATCAGGCCAAACACAGAAACAGACAAACTAGACACACAACATAGAATGCCCACTCAGATTAAACCCTGACCAAACAAAACATAGAAACATACAAAGCAAACTATGGTCAGGGTGTGAAAAGGGCACTTGGTCCCTGGCCAATCTCTTCTTCTCTGTCTTGTCAGATACTCGTCTCACAACTAATACTAGGCTAGTGTACATTATGACAATGAGAAGGGGAAGGAGTGTGATGGTGAGAATAGAGTAGTAGTAGATTGTAACTACCATAACAGGGCGATGGTGAGAAGTCGAACCCTAATAAGTATTTAGCATGACATGTTTTGTGAAATAATAGGAAGAGTTGATAACAAATGTATCTTGGTCCTGAGGATGATGTGATACATTTATTTTTGATAGTTTTGTAATAATCCTAGTCCTCGTTGTGAAATATCAGCTTTCTCTTTTGGTCATGAGAAGAAAAAAAGCGTCCCAACATCAGTTACTGCAGTTGTGCTGACCGTTAGAGTGAAGAGAGAGGAAGCTTGAGACAGTCAAGATAAGATGTGTTTCTCTGTATTGGTTTCTTATCATAACTGACATTAGCGCAAGTAGTTACGCCTACTGCATTACTTATCAAATCAAACTTTATTTGTCACATGTGCGCGAGGGTAGACTTTACAGTGAAATGCTTACTTACATGCCCTTAACCAACAGTGCAGTTCAAGAAGAGTTAAGCAAATATTTACAAAGTAGGCTAAAGTAAAAAGTCATAATAAAAAGTAACACAATAAGAAGAACAATAGCGAGGCTATATACAGGGGGCAACGGTACTGATTCAGTGGGCAGGAGTACAGTTTAGTTGAGGTCATTTGTACATGTAGGTAGGGGTGAAGTGACTATGCATAGATAATAAACAGTGAGTAGCAGCAGTGTACTGTACAAAAGTAAGGGGGGTGTCAATGTAAATTGTCCGGTGGCGATTTATTAATCGTTCAACAGTCTTGTGGCTTGGGGGTAGAAGCTGTTGAGAAGCCTTTTGGTCCTAGACTTGGCGCTCCGGTACCGCTTGCCGTGCGGTAGCAGAGAAAACAATCTATTACATGGGTGACTAGAGTCTCTGACAATTTTATGGACTTTCCTTTGACACCGCCTACTATATAGGTCCTGGATGGCAGGACGCTTGGCCCCAGTGATGTACTGGGCCATTCACACTACCCTCTGTAGCGCCTTACGTCAGATGCCGAGCAGTTGCCTTACCAGGCGGTGATGCAACTTATTGTGTTACTTTTTATGCTCTCAATGGTGCAGCTGTAGAACCTTTTTAGGATCTGGGGACCCATGCCAAATCTTTTCAGTCTCCTGAGGGGGAAAATGTTTTTTCATGCCCTCTTCATGACTGTCTTGGTATGTTACGACCATCATAGTTTGTTGGTGATGTGGACACCAAGGAACTTGAAACTCTCGCTCCACTCCAGCCCCATCGATGTTAATGGGGACCTGTTCGGCCCACCTTTTCCTGTAGTCCACGATCAGCTCCTTAGTCTTGCTCACATTGAGGGAGAGGTTGTTGTCCTGGCACTACACTGCCAGTTCTCTGACCTCCTCCCTATAGGCCAGTGTGGAGTGCGATTGAGATTTCGTCTTTTGTGGATCTGTATGCGAATTGGAGTGGGTCTAGGGTGTCCGGGAGGGTGCTGTTGATTTGAGCCATGACCAGCCTTTCAAAGCACTTCATGGCTACCGACGTGAGAGCCACTGGGCGGTAATCATTTAAGCAGGTTACCTTCGCTTCCTTGGGCACAGGGACTATGGTGGTCTGCTTGAAACATGAAGGTATTACAGACTTGGTCAGGGAGAGGTTGAAAATGTCAGTGAGGACACTTGACAGTTGGTCAGCGCATGCTTTAAGTACATGTCCTGGTAATCCATCTGGTCCAGTGGCTTTATGAATGTTGACCTGTTTAAAGGTTTTGTTCAGATCGGCTACCTAGCGCATTATCACACAGTCATCCAGAACAGCTGGTGCTCTCGTGCATGCTTCGGTGTTGCTTGTCTCGAAGCGAGCATAAAATGCATTTATCTCATCTGGTAGGCTTGCATCACTGGGCAGCTCTCGTCTGGATTTCCCTCAGTAATCTGTAATAGTTTTCAAGCCCTGCCTCATCCGACGAGCATCAGAGCTGGTGTGGTAGGATTCAATCTTAATCCTGTATTGATGCTTTGCTTGATTGATGGTTCACCTGATGGCATAGTGGGATTTCTTATAAGCGTCCAGATGAGTCTCCCAGTCCTTGAAAGCGGCAGCTCTGGCCTTTAGCTCAATGCGGATGTTGCCTGTACCCCATGGCTTCTTTTTGGGATATGCACGTACAGTGACTGTGAGAATGAAGCCAATGACTGAGGTGGTGTACTCCTCAGTGCCATTGGATGAATCCCGGAACATATTCCAGTCTGTGCTAGCAAAATTTGATAAAACTGATATAAGTTTGCCTGCATTAAAGTCCCTGGCCACTAGGAGCGCCGCTTCTGGGTGAGCATTTTCTTCTTTGATTATCGTCTTATAGAGTTGGTTGAGAGCGGTCTTAGTGCCAGCTTTGTTCTGTGGTGGTAAATAGACGGCTACAAATAATATAGAGGAAAACTCTCTTGGTAGCTAGTGTGGTCTACATTTTATCGTAAGGTACTCTACATCAGGCGAGCAATACCTCGAGACTTCTTTAATATTAGACATAGACACCAGCTGCTATTGACAAATATACAAACACCCCCAGGCCCCGTCTTACCAGAGGTAGTGTCTCTGTTCTGCTGGTGCATGGAAAATCCCACTAGCTCTATATTGTCAATGTCGTCATTCAGCCACGTCTCGGTGGAACATAAGATGTTACAGTTTTTAATGTCCCATTGGTTGGATAATATTAATAGTAGGTCATCAATTTTATTTTCCAATGACTGCACATTAGCAAGAAGAATGGACGGCAGTGGGAGTTCACTCGCTCGCCTATGGATTCTCAGAAGACTGCCCGATCTGCGGCCCCTTTTCCGGCATCTTTTCTTCACGTGAAAGGCAGGGATCTGGGCCTGTTCCAGTGAAAGCAGGATATCCTTCTCGTCGGAGTCGTTAAAGGAAAAAGGTTCTTCCAGTCCATAGTGAGTTATCGCTGTTCTGATGTCCAGAAGTTATTTTTGGTCATTAGAGACGGTAGCAGCAACATTATGTACACAATAAGTGACACAAAACGCAAAAAAAACCTCACAAAATAGCACGATTGATTTGGAGAATGTAAAACGTCAAAGCCATGTTCTTCTGCGCCATCTTTTTCTATCCCTTTGTTTCTCAGTATTGACACAGGCTAATGAAACCTGTCATAAAATTACCTCATATCACTCACCAGCATACCCCACATAACTCTGTTCCATCAAACAAAGTGATATGATAAAATGTCTAACTGCAAACTGACTTTCATGGGTCATTAGCAACATTTTGAATCACGCTGGGTTAAAGAGAGATGGTCAACTCACGGAGCCTTGAGTCTGAAGATTACACAGTGAAATTGAGAGGAATGCCTGGACGATCTATATCATTGATCTGTTGTTCTCTCCTTCTGTTGAGAGAGATCAGGCGAGAGAGAGATAGGTGGGTGGGTGGGGTGAAGGGGTGACGGGAGACAGAGTTAGCAGACTGCTCTTTCCTGCTGAATCATAGCGTGGGATGATTTGAGAATTCTGCTCTGCATTTCTTTTCATTCGCTGTTGTTTATTTATATTTCTGTCTCTAAGGAGACAACAGGAAGTGTGGTAGTTAGAGGAAGATGAGGAAAATAGGGAAGAAGGATAAAAGTGGCAGTCAGGCGGGGAGAGCACAGCAGTTCCTCACACCACCGCAAACTGATTCTGATCTCAGATTATCACATTATCTTCATAAGAAGCACAAACACCTCATCTCTCTAGAGTTGCTATAGTTAGCACTGTATCCTTATAGAAAGTCACAGCTCTATGCCACAACCCTCACCTCCAGGGCGTTGATATAATTTACAGGGTAATGATTCTGTAGGTCAATGGTATTTTCATATAAAACCGAGTCACAAATGAGCATATTTCAGTGGCTGTGTCCGAAATGGCACTCTATTCCCTATGTAGTAGACTACTCTGATCAAAAGTCATGCACTATGTAGGGAGAACGGTGCCATACACATACACAGACTCCATTGGGGATTTAAGCGGGCGCTGAAGGACGGGATGTCAGTGGACATGAGTACCATCACCTCGTGCTTTGTTTGTCTGAGGAGGAAATGTAAACCTGATGACCAGACTACCTGGAGGTAATGTAAACTTGATGATCAGACTACCTGGAGGTAATGTAAACTTGATGATCAGACTACCAGAAGGTAATGTAAACTTGACAAGGAGACCTCCAGACTAGAGCTCAGGGATTGTAAACTAGTAGATTCAACACATTATGTTTCTCAGACCCCACAATATTCACCCAACCACCTCAAACACATATACTCACAAAATGTGCCAGAGATTCTTCTGCGTGCCATTGTACCCTAACACACACCATGTGCCTACAGCTTTTACTGTAAGTGGGTGTACGTTTGAGAGAGACTGCATCTCTATCTCTTTAAATAGCTGGGCAGGCCTTAACGGTCCATTGTCACACATCTGGGCTGTTTCAGAGAGACGGAGGGAGAGGGGCATATCGGGTCCAGGGGAGGAGGTGGTACGGTGATGGTGGGAGGGAAGCTGTTGAACTAACAATTAAGGTCCAACAGAGAGCAGCACGTCACACTCTGATGCCATCCCAGGACGTAGGGAGTAACCTAACAAGCAACCTAACCCTCGCCTGACCAGTAGCAATGTCCTCAGTAGTTACCATTTGTCCCTTACTCCTGACCTCCAAGGAAGGAATCACACCTGTAACCTACTGATATACTGTCCATCAATAACCCACTGTAAGTCTGGAACCTACTGCTTCACTGTCCATCAATAACCCACTGTAAGTCTGGAACCTACTGCTTCACTGTCCATCAATAGCCCACTGTAAGTCTGGAACCTACTGCTTCACTGTCTATCAATAACCCACTATAAATCTGGAACCTACTGCTTCACTGTCCATCAATAACCCATTGTAAGTCTGGAACCTACTGCTTCACTGTCCATCAATAACCCATTGTAAGTCTGGAACCTACTGCTTCACGGTCCATCAATAACCCACTGTAAGTCTGGAACCTACTGCTTCACTGTCCATCAATAACCCACTGTAAGTCTGGAACCTACTGCTTCACTGTCCATCAATAACCCACTGTAAGTCTGGAACCTACTGCTTCACTGTCCATCAATAACCCACTGTAAGTCTGGAACCTACTGCTTCACTGTCCATCAATAACCCACTGTAAGTGTGGAACCTACTGCTTCACTGTCCATCAATAACCCACTGTAAGTTTGGAACCTACTGCTTCACTGTCCATCAATAACACACTATATGCCAAGGTGCATAGAAAGAAGTTCTGGCTCGTGGTGGCCCAACGCCCTATTAAGAAACTTTATGTTGGTGTTTCCTTTATTTTGGCAGTTACCGCAAATCAAATCAAATCAAAATCAAATCAAATGTATTTGTCACATACACATGGTTAGCAGATGTCAATGTGAGTGTAACGAAATGCTTGTGCTTCTAGTTCCGACAATGCAGTAATAACCTGTAGATCAATCACTGTGAGCTAGTTTCTGACAGAGATGCAATGCTAGAATCTGATCAGATCCTGACCTGTTAACTGTCAGCTGGGAGACTGTTAACTGTCTCCCAGCTGGGTTGGCTCTGGGCCTCTGGTAAACAGATGGGGTAATGTAACACTCCCAAGCGGTTGGCACGTCCACCCACCCACACACTAACTCTTGTCAGTCTTTTACAACATTAGCATATATGGGGCTAGGAGGGTGCGCTAAGCAGCTTTTCATTTCAGGCAGTAGTGAGCTACTCTATTATCCTGGTCCCAGATCTGTGCTCTGTTTGGTAAGGCATTGATATAGATATGCTGAATTAACTGATCTGGGACCAGACTACCACTCCTTGGCTCCTCTGGGGCAGTATAATGTCTCCATATCACTGTGTGTGTGTGTGTGTGTGTGTGTGTGTGTGTGTGTGTGTGTGTGTGTGTGTGTGTGTGTGTGTGTGTGTGTGTGTGTGTGTGTGTGTCTGTAGAGCTGCTCTACTAACCTACTGAGTGTGTATTACGTGTCTGTCTGTCCCATGCTTTGTGTATGATGTCTACCCAACACACACTGTATTCAGGGCTAAAACACTGAGCTGGTGTCTTCTTCCTTATAGGCTTAACGATTGACCATTGAGTGCTGAAGTGTGTATATTTTATGAGTCTAATCTGGACCACAAAGACCCTTACACGGTAGAATTTCTAGAATATGTATTTCACATGTCTGCAGAATTCAGCCTGTCACTCACGGTGAAGCAACATCCAGTAGGTCTCAGTGCTGTAGTCTGCTACAATCTCTCACTAAGGGTGAATGAGCATCCAGTAGGTCTTAGTGCTGTAGGGTTGTTGTAGAGAGAGATGATGGTCCGGTTTCTACTCCTGCTTAATGGAGAATCTCCTCCTGAATGGAGAATCTCCAGTCCAGGAAATTGAGTTTAATCTGTGTACAGGAATAAGGCTGCTAAAGTTTTGTTTTGACTCCCCACTGCTCTTCACACCCATTACTTTATTACCCTGTTATCTGTATCTGCACCTGTAAACTTCCCTGTACACAGACGAGTAGAATCCATGCCTACGGATTTTAGAACACACTCCCCGCTCCAAGCTGAATGATTCATGTCAAACAAAGGATAACCCCAGATCCTGTCTGTATCTCAAATGGCACCCTAATTCCTACATCGTGCACCACTTTTGACCAGAGCCCTATGGGCCCCCAGCTGAATGAGTCATGTCAAACAGAAGATATGATCTGGGGCTATCCCCCAGGCCTACATCGCCCAGACGCTGCGCTACGGCTGGGTCATACCCACTCGTCCACACTTTCACACATGCTGTATGATGGGGTGAGTCAATCACAGAGCGGACCACACTGTGGACTAGAAACGAGAGAGAGGCTTGTTCCCATTCTGCGAACCAACGTTGTTTGTGTGCCTCATTTCCCAGTATTTAATCACTTTGGAGCACTTCCAACATACCTCACTGTACTGTACAGTAAGCAACGTTATATCCACCCGACCTCTCAATTTCAACATGAGATAAATGATGACGTGTATTAAAGCTGTAATAAAGTTCAAAGGCCAACAATAACTCATATTTGATGTTAAAAATATATATCTTTGTTGCTCATCAGTGTTACCATTTGGATTTGATTTAAGCCTATTCAATATATCACATATCAATATTGACTGGAGTTATCAATTTAATTATGTGTGTGAACTATATACATTTAAATAATAGTTCCATAACATTTAGGGGAAATTATTCTAAGGAATACCATCCAGAGAGATATTAATACATTATCCTCGACGACAAAAGGTCGTTATGTGTTCATGGTACCCATGTATTCAAGCAAACAATGTGTCATGAAATAACTTCCAAGCACAGTGAGTGAGTAACTTCCAGACTGCTTTCCTGTTGTGTAATTATGTACTTGACTTCCAAATGATGTATCGGAAATCCTATCACAGAGGGGCACTCCCTGACGTATCGACGCACCGATGGGCGTTGTTCTTCCATAATGAGATACTTTATAACTGCAGCGCTGCCCTTCACATCAATCTAGTCGGAAGAATTTGGAACAGTTGTTGGACTCGGGGAAACTTGCTTTGCACACTTTTCTTCGGAAAACCATTTTTTGTGGAATTATAGTCACTCTGCAGTCGCACTAAGTAAGTTATCTTTGCTTCCAACTGTGGTGAACTTTTTCGGTAGATTAAATAATCACATGCGTATGGAATATATGGCACGAACGGAACTCCAAAACGAAGCGACCTTTCCTCATTAAAATTGAAGTCCTGCGATCTTCTCGCAGGCGGGCAGGCGTTGGAAAGACTTTATTTTCCTACTAGCTATAATATCCATAAAAACATGTTTGACGGATGGATCTGTTAATTTTACATATCGACTATCAGCGTTTCGACATACAGTAGCCTTTTCTGGTCTATTATTGAATAGTTTTGCTAGATGGAGTCGAATTGTGTATTTTATTATTCATGAGCACCTATTGAGAATACACATGCAACATATACACACCAACTGGCATAAATAATTTAGGAAGTAGCCTACACAGTGCTGTTGATAATGTCCACTTATCTCTGGTTTAGTGGAACATGTTTTAGTTCCAACTGGACCTGCAGTGCTGTGTGAAAGCTGGTCTGTTCTAACCTAGATTGATTTGTTTATCATGCTACATGGAGGAAACAACAACCTGCCTTTTTAAATTATTTTTCTCACAAAGGAAAGCAGGGAAACTTACTAAGGGTGTGATTAATGCCATGCTACTCTAAAAATATTGTAGGTATACACTTGTTCATTTCTAGTGGACATGCATAAGCAACTATTACATTTAAAACATTAACAAAATGTTCAGCTAAACGTTACTTCATGTGTATTACAAGTTGAATATCAGTTGGACATAAACATGTTCTCCTTTTTAAATTCCTCTCCGATAGACATTCCACTGTGCAGATCAAGTTTCAGAGAAGGCGCTGTTCTGTGTTGAATGCAGGGCATTACAGATCCTGCAGTGACACACCCATGTCCCAGTCCCACAGAACTGGAGAGAGACCTTCAGAAACTGACTGCTCCTCTCTCTTTTCTCATTTAGCTCCTTCTGACAAGATGCTGCTCCTACTACTGGGAATCGTCGTCCTGCACATTGCAGCCCTAGTCCTCCTATTTGTGTCAACAATTGTCAACGTAAGTAAAGCTCATTACCAATCATTTCTGGAAATTAATCAAAACAGTAAAAAAAAGTCTTAAAGCGTTGACATCTCTGCTATGTGTAGGGGTTTTCTATCAGGCTGCAGTGTTCTCTTGATAATAGCAGCTCTGTGTTTATCCTCTAGGCCTGGACGACAGGGTCCACTAGCAGTTCAGACCTCTGGAATAACTGCTCTACAACCAATAGAGGATACCGCTGTGACCTGGCCAACACTGGAGGTAAAATAGAGAGACTGCCTGTACATCTGCTGCAGTGGCTAGGTTTTTTTCAGAAAGTCATCTCTCATTCTGCGTGATGCTGATGATGCCTCCTATTGTCCAATAGTGAACTAATTTTGAAGGATATACTGTAGATATCTATTTGTAGATCCTATAAATGGGGTATTCTAAATATTAGTGCATTTGACACCAAACTGGTTGAGACTTTCTTGTGTCTTGAGAATAAGTTAAGCACTGTTGGTTGACTGTAAGATCCTAGACAGTAAAACGTGGGAAGACTTCAAGTGTGATTAATAACTGGCTTAGGCCCTGAAATCCCACTCACATTAATGTTAATCATGCCCCCAATGGGAATCTGGCTCCAATGAGACCCTACTGCCATCTAGGGGTGAGAATGTGAAACTCTGTATAAATAGTCATGGTGTGATGTCCATATTCAGGCATGTATGGGTCTTTTTAAGGGTATTTTAAAGTGTTAGATCTGAGCAGCATTGTGCGTGTGCAGCAGACAGGGAGGCCTTGGACCACCCCATACAGAACACAGTGTGCTGACAGCTCTGGTCACACCCATGTATCAGATCCTGTATACAGCGAGGTCATTTAAAAAAAACAGAGACCTAGCAGCTGTTTTTTTTAGTTTTTTTTGTCTGAGACAGATTCAGACCAGAGTCAATAGTGGTTGGAGCGATACACTGCAACAACAAACAATACCATATTAAATTAGAAGTTATCATATGGATTAGAATATTTTACAATTAGCAGAAACATCAATCAATCATATTAATTTATAAAGCCCTT
The DNA here is from genome assembly GCF_013265735.2 of Oncorhynchus mykiss. Classification (NCBI taxonomy): domain Eukaryota; kingdom Metazoa; phylum Chordata; class Actinopteri; order Salmoniformes; family Salmonidae; genus Oncorhynchus; species Oncorhynchus mykiss. Next base: position 51,811,391 of record NC_048587.1, on the reverse strand, counting down.
CTTACATCAGCTGATGTCAGTGCTGTACAGAAACCCAGTCTAAAACCCCACACAGCAAGCAATGCAGGTGTAGAAGCACGGTGTCAAGGAAAACTCCCTAGAAATGCCAGAACCTAGAGAGGACCCAGGCTATGAGGGGTGGCCAGTCCTCTTCTTGCTGTGCCGGGTGGCGATTATAACAGAACATCGCCAAGATGTTCATAGATGACCAGCAGGGTCAAATGATAATAATCACAGTGGTTGTAGAGGGTGCAACAGGTCAGCACCTCGGGAGTAAATTTCAGTTTGCTTTTCATAGCCTATCATTGAGTATCTCTACCGCTCTTGCTGTATCTAGAGTTGAAAACAGCAGGTCTGGGACAAGGTACCACGTCCGGTGAACTGTTCTGTGGAACCATTACCTGAGCAGTTTAAGCTAGAGCAGCAGCACAACCAGGTGGACTGGGGACAGCAAGTAGTCATCAGGCCAGGTAGTCCTGAGGCATGTTCCTAGGGCTCAGGTCCTCAGAGGTAGAATTAGAGAGAGCATACTTAAATTCACACAGGACACCAGATAAGACTGGAGAAATACTCCAGATATAACAGACTGACCCTAGCCCCCCCCCCCAAAAAAAAAAAAAAAAAAAAACAGGCAGGATATAACCCCGCCCACTTTGCCAAAGCACAGGCCCCCCACACCAGTAGAGGAGTATCTCCAACCACAAACTTACTATCCTGAGACAATTCCGAGTATACCCCACAAAGATGATCTCTACTGTAGCCACAGGCTGGCACTTCAATCTGTCAGCTGAAGCGTGACATTAACATGACATGCATAGCAGATATGGCCTTGTGCCTCAGGATAGTCAGGACTCAACAAACTAAGAACAATTCTTAATTTTCCTCTTGAATTTTCTGTGAAAAATGTCTATTTTGAATTAATTCTATAACATAGAGTACAGTGTAACATGTTGTATGGGTTATGTGTTCTAACCATTGAGTGTAGAATGGAAATGACCGTAGACACGAGCACAACAGGGACTCTTATTATGGTAGATATTGTGGGCCCAAGGACCACACCTCACCCCAGGAAATGGCCCATGTCACAGCCTTCTGGTACGAGACAGGAAGAGCGGAAGGAAGAGAACATGTCTGTTTATCAACCGTACAGGATACATTTATAGAACCCTGATGTAAAACAAAGTGCCGAACAACGAAGTATCATGCAACATGTTATCATGTTTAGGCCTATAAATTGTGTCATATACATTAACGTATCGTTAGCCTTACTATGAGATTTGGTTTTATGTAAAGCTTTCATGGATATAAATAGAGTTTGTCGTATTGCTATACAGTGGATTGGTTTGATAGTATTGTTGGCTATTTCTCTGCTCTGGGGTGACAGACTCTTTGATAACGTCATTGAATCCATCAAACCCTGTTTCCCCAAACCTCTCATGACAAGATGTATTAGTTTCCTGGAAAGCTTCAGGTGCATCATGGGAGATGTATAAACAATCTACAAATGGATGTCGACTGAACGAACAGTTTTATAAATTTGTAAAGTGTCTGCTGTGGACTGGACTAAGTCTGAGCCACAATCATTCATTTTGAGGGTTCTTAACCAATTAGTGATGCTAAAGCAGCCTGAGCAGGGTCTCAAAAACCACTGGATTTGGGCTGAATGAAATGCTGGTTAAAAACAAGCATGCACAGTAAGTTTAGTACCTGAGACATGGAGGATGCATGGTGTATACTGGAACCTTATCTTCCTACTTGACTATGGTACAGTGTCCTTAGTATCCAATGGGGGCATGCAGGTCTGTATTTGTATTTATTAAGGATCCCCATTATTTCCTGCCAAGGCAGCAACTACTGTTCCTGGGGTCCAAAATAATTAAGGCAGTTATGTAATGTTTTTTTATAATACATTCTCAACAGATTTCACAACTCATTGTGTGTGCCCTCAGGCCCCTACTCTACTACCACATATCTACATCACAAAATCCATGTGAACATGTCTATGCGTCTGTGCCTACATTTGTGTTGCTTCACAGTCCCCGCTGTTCCATAAGGTGTATTTTTTTATTTTTGTGTTTGAAATCTAATTTTGCTACTTCCATGTGTTACTTGATGTAGAATAGATTTCTACGTAGTCCAATAATACATTTCTGTTTGGTAAATACTTTGGTAGAGCTCCAGCAGAAAACAACATGTTGTGGCATGGGTAGTGACAGCAGCAGACACAGCTAAACATGAAGTGAAAGGGAGAGAGATGTGAGAAATGGCTTTGGAGAGCTAGATGGAGAGATGCCTTAGGAAACCTGAGAGCGTATGCAAGGCTACATGCATGACCCTCTGACAAGAAATAGAGCTGCGTGGAAGTCCAGGCATTCCAGACGTAGACAGTGCTGTGGTTGTAGCGCTAACACAGAGTGGTGGGGGGGATATCTGTCAGTGGCATGTATTCATGGATGCCAAGGGAAGCCTGGCTTCCACAAAAATTTACCAAGAAAAAAAACATAAATTATTTTGTATCTTTAGTCTGTCTCTTGCGATTTGAAGGATATTTATGAAACAATGTATCTCACCGGCGAAAGCATCCAAGTGAACGAAACAGCGCCCCCCTGTCTGTGTAGCCCATCTATCTGATTCTGTCTGCTCAACAAGAGTATGACGTTGTTGCCGCCCGTAGCATTGAATGCAAGGGAAGCCAAATCGTCATTGAGCTCAGCTGTGAATGGTCCTGGCGCACCAAAAGTTTCAAGGGAAGCCACTGGATTTGGCTTCACACCAATCAAATCACTTTAGAAGCCAAATGTCATGGACAAAAAAAACTTGAATTGTTGTTGCCCTCCGGTGACTAGCTAGCTAATAGGGATTTAGACTTGTGATTTTACATAATTCTCTGTACTGGCCAATGATGATTATAACAGCAATTCTGATCCAATCATTAATGTATACATTGTGCCCCTGGATTGAGGGGATGGAAGTTCAACAGGTGTAGAAATCTAAGTTTTACTAGCTAACTAGTTTCCCATGAAAGGGAGTTAAGCTAGCGAGCAAGCATTTTAGCCAGGTAGCCTAGGACAACAAACCGTGTGTGCTGTATGACAGTCATAGACCGTTTAGGCAACATGAAAGAGGATGGCATTGGCGTTTCTCTACAAGTAGGGTGAGTCAACATTTTTACACATGAATCAGTTTCATGGACAGCCTCATCATAGTTAGCTTACATTGATTGGACTAAATTGATTTTGGTATCTTTTAGTTGTCACTGTATTGGACTAAGCATGTTGAAATCATGCTGGATTAGTGGAGGCAGCACCATTTTTCTTTGTGTCTTGCGGTAACTCTCCGTGGTTCTAAATCAATAGTTTAGTATTCTGAAATTTAGGATACATTAATGATTGGATCAGAATCGCTGTTATAATCATCATTGGCCAGTACAGAGAATTATGTAAAACCACAAGTCCAAATCCCTTTTGGATACACTTAACTTGCTTGACAATGCTGTAGGTCATGTTACATGCAATATGCTGTGTGGATGAATTTATTCTGCCACTGTCTTAATGTCTCTGCCTTAGTTCATAAGCTTTGCCTCCGTGATTATATAGGCCTAACAGGTTATAGAGCAAACAACACAATTATCACAACACCGGTTGTAAAATTGCTTTTTTTCTGGCCTGGCTTCCCCCAGTGATTTTTACCCATGCAATGCTACTGCTCAAAGTCCCTGGCTGTCATTTCAGGTTACTATAATGGGTTAATGGGGTGTTCTGTGCTTTAGTAACCTGGCCTTAGAACAGCAGTAGGTATAGTAACCAGACCATCAATATCTTATACAATGTCTTAAGGGTCTATTTGTATTATTGAGTAGCCTACAATGCTTTCAGGAACAGGATACCTAGGTACCATTATTGTGGTTGACATTCGTACCCCCTTGGAAATGTAATCAGCATAACACAAAAAAATCCCTGTAAAATCAGTAATTGTAAACTAGAGATCTGTTTTTTTGCATTGGATACTTCTCAATCCACAGATGTTGCGTCTTCGGTGAAAGGTGAGCTAGAGTTGTGGTTGTCAGACCATGAGACATCCCGAAAAACAGTCTTGTAACACAAATCTGTAGCGGCCAAACGGTTTGGCCTACAAATGAGACTCACGAACACGATGGTATTCTCCATTTTTCTCTACAACCCCCACAAGCATATTGGCTGTACCGACTTCAGACAAGTCCCAATCCGCCAAGTTCTGTCTGTTTGGGCCACACACGTATATGACCCCTCTGTGCAAAGGTGAGAGACTCTCTGTTTTGCTCTAGGATACCCATATTGATCTGAATGTCCCCTGGTACCAGTTGAAAAAGTTAATGGAAGTGTGTATATATGGACACTGTATATAGTGCCAATAATAAGGGGTTAAATACGTGTAAAAAATAAATGCAAATGTTTCCTCTTTCTTCTGTTCCATTTTTAGTGAATGTTATTCATGGGCTTATAGGTCACTTTTTTTTTTTATTTTTTTTTTATCAAATCATAAAAATTGATACTTCAAGGGGTCTTGCAAAATGATCCTTGGTATGACCTCCTTAAAACAATTCCATACAGATTAGTAGAACCCCTCCCCTGACTTAGACTTTTATGGGTTAAGTGTTCCAGGTAACTAAACAGGGCTTCTTTCCTGTCATTTCACTGATCTCCATTAAAGTCGTTTCTTTAGTGTTGCGAACTCTGCATGATTGGGCTTCTATGTTGCTGTAAATAGAAGGTGAAGTCTGATGTATAGTTGTGTGTCTAATGCATGTATCGCCAATTCATACAGTTGAAGTCGGAAGATTACATACACTTACACAAACTATAGTTGTTAACAAGAAATTTGTGGTATGGTTGAAAAACACGTTTTAATGACTCCAACAGACTCATGTAAACTTCTGACTTCAACTGTATATACTGCATAGCCATGTATAGTCCATGTGTCCTGTGTGGTCCTCTGTAGCTCTGTGTTGCATTATGCCTAAGAACAGCCCTTAGCCGTGATGTGTTGAACATGCACACCTCCCCCTCAGGCCTTATTGCTTAAATATATGATGTATAATTGACTGACAATCTCCCCCTCTCTTCCTTGCAGTGTGGATCCAGGCAGTGCAGGCCCTGATGATCCTGTCCATCATCTTCAGCTTCATCTCTCTCTTCCTGTTCTTCTGTCAGCTCTTCACCCTTCAAAAGGGAGGCCGCTTCTTCCTCACTGGAGTCTTCCAGATCCTCGCCAGTAAGTTCCCATTATGTCATTCAGGAAAACTCAACTGAAACAGACCTATTCAGAAGTTTACACTGTATAAAGGGTCCTAAAGCTTCTTGTTGTATTCAAGCAATACACCAGCAGTTCACTAAACATCCAGACTATGCACCCGCCGCACCGGGGTGGACTTTCACAGAAAGTGTTGCAACAAACAGCTTCTGCGTTGTCTGTCAGTGCACTGATATTGTCTGTCAGTTGAATAGGGTCTATTGTATTCTGCCACCTCTTCTGTTCTATTGTGTTCACCATTGGCAGCACTTTCTAATCTCCCAGGTTGGCACTGTAGACCATGCCCTTCTTTGGAGGTTTGTTAACAGTGTCCAAACGAGCTTCAACGCCATACAACACCTTCCGTTGCCTTCAACTGCTCTTAAATGCTAATAAAACGAAATGCATGCTTTTCAACCGATCGCTGCCTGCACCCGCCTGACGAGCATCACTACTCTGGACGCTTCTGACTTAGAGTATGTGGACAACTACAAATATCTAGGTGTTTGGATAGACTGTAAACTCTCCTTCCAGACTCACATTAAGCATCTCCAATCCAAAATTAAATCTAGAATTGGCTTCCAATTTTGCAACAAAGCCTCCTTCACTCATGCTGCCAAACGTACCCTTGTAAAACTGACTATCCTACGGATCCTTGACTTCGGCGATGTCATTTACAAAATGGCCTCCAACACCATACTCAGACTACATCCAGTTTGCTATCACAGTGCCATCTGTTTTGTCACCAAAGCCCCAAATAGTACCCACCACTGCAACCTGTATGCTCCTCTCGTTGGCTGGTCCTCGCTACATATTCGTCGCCAAACCCACTGGCTCCAGGTCATTTATACGTCTTATCTCAGCTCACTGGTCACCATAGCAACAGCCATCCGTGGCACGCTCTCCAGCAGGTATATTTCATTGGTCATCCCCAATGCCAACACTGCCTTTCCTTCCAGTTCTCTGCTGCCAATGACTGGAACAAATTCCAAAAATCACTGAAGTTGGAGACGTATCTCCCTCACTAACTTTAAGCATTAGCTATCAGAGCAGCTTACTGATCGCTGCAGCTGTACACAGCCCATCTGTAAAAAGCCCATCCAATGAACTACCTACCTCATCCCCATATTTGTTTTTTTTGCTCTTTTTTTTCACACCAGTATTTCTACTTGCACATCCTCATCTGTACATATCACTCCCGTGTAAATTGTAAATTTCTTCACCACTATTGGCCTATTTATTGCCTTACCTCCTTACTTCATTTGCACACACTGTATACTGATTTTTTTTTATTGTTATTGACTACGTTTCTTTATCCCATGTGTAACTCTGTTGTTTTTGTCACACTGCTTTGCTTTATCTTGGCCAGGTCGCAGTTGTAAATGAGAACTTGTTCTCAACTGGCCTACCTGGTTAAATGAAGGTGAAATAATAATAATTAAATGAAATGCCAGTGGGCACAGACACAACTGGAAATTTCAAGACTGGAAACGTAGTGGGTGAACAACAATTAACTTAACATCAACACAGAGACCGTGTCATGCCAGTTTAGTGGCAGGGCTGGGTTCTCTTGTAACTTGGAAGCAGGCCAGGGCTTTAGATGAGGAATTGAGGAATCTAACAGAGGCATGTTTGTAGTTCAATAGGAACCATGACAGTGTGACGGAACAATTGGCTGGGGGAATCCATTTGGGAAGTATGGACCCTACTCACCCCACCTCTCCTCTACTGCTGCCCAACATGGTTAATTCTAGGACTTCCATGAAGCATTGCAGATTGTGATGATGGCGTGACACACAAGAATTTGATCTTAAGAATTCATCCCCCTCCCCTTCATCTCCTGATCTCCTCCTCTTCTCATATTTTCCTCTCCTCTAGGTCTGTTTGTGATGAGTGGAGCAGTGATCTATACGGTGATGAGTCCTGAGTGGGTACCTGATTCAGAGGCCTTTGGCTGGGCCTACATCATGGCCTGGGTGGCCTTCCCTCTGGCCCTGATCAGCGGACTCATCTATGTCATCTTGAGAAAACGGGAATAAGACCCCTGTTCCCTAACCTCCACCCCACTCTCAGCATTAACAATCCCCCCCCCCCCCCAGGAGAGTAGAGTCAGAAGCTTGAGGACTGGTTTCTGACTGTGTCCACAGCCGTCTTCACCCAGGTCTTCATCGTACTGGGAGGTAACACATGATGAAACAATACTGTCAGAATTTGAAGCTGTATATAGTATCTATGGTTTAAAGTCTATTTATAACACTTTACATGTGTACATAGTATTGTTGTTGCTCCGTCAGATATTCAGACAAGCTTTGTTTTAGCTGATAAATATGTTTGTAATGATGAAATAGACGCTGTGTTTTTGAACAGTTTTCACCAAAGTGCATGTATAAAATGGAGAGCTAGAAGGATTTTCTAACTGAGCTTGCTTTACAAAAACTAAGTGGTAACATCCAAATAATGGCTTAGATGTTTAACTTTTTTTTAAATTTTGTTTTTATTTTCAACAAATGGTGCTATGTATTTCCTATTACTGATAGACATTTTCATTTTACAGTCAAATGTCTTGACTGATGAAGTAACTATAAACGTCAGGGTGAGAAGTAGACTTCAATGTAATGTGCCTAACTGCTTCGGTTTATAGAGATTTGTTTTAATTAAAAGCTTTAGAAAAACAGTCCACTGTGATTGTTCAGCTAAAAGGAGCGTTGGAGTTAGGGTGATGGAGCAGTCGTTTTTTGGTTGGAATGTCAGTATTGGAATGTCTTGCCATTGTTCCATTTGATTTCCTCTGTTTTAGACAGAGTTCAAGGATGGAGAACGAGAGATCAATGACTGCATTGACTTAGATCTGGGTTGTTGTCTTCTCTCTCACTGTAAGGCCAAGCCATGTTCACCTGTTTGTATTTCTAGCATATTTACGACCAGTAAACACGCTAGATACCAACCTGCCTCTTGGACAGAGTACTGTAACAACTAGTAGGGCATTGCAGCCAGATCAAAATGTATGTATTTTTTTTTATATCTGATTACATTATATAGATAATTCAAAGAAGGGCAAGCAAGCTCTGAGGCAGCGTACTCCAACCTGATCAAGGCAGAATAGAGGACATAATTTCTAGTATTAGCCTTGCCATGTGGGAGAAAATGGACAGAGGTCTGCAGTTGTGATACAAATGTTCCGATTCACTTTGACAAGCTGCAGTTTCTGCCACACTGAAGTACATGTTTTATGTTAATAACATGTCTGACTATTTAGTATGTAGACTTAATGAAACAAACCAAATAGAAAGCTCCTACCTATGGGGGATTTCTATGCATTTCACTATTTTATTTAGTGTATTCCTCATCACAGCATAACACTAACACCATTAGAGCTATAGTCAAGACCATTGATTAATGTTGAACTGCATGTAGCTATTTACAATCTTAATATATGTTTAAATGGTCCAGTGTCTGCCTTGAAGAGTATGGTAAACTACTGAAGAGAGGAAGTAAAAATGTACAGTGCATGAAAGAGTAATGTGGGATCTCTTCTTGTATTTGGTTGGTGTGTTATTAAAGTGAATGCAAATTCTGAACTCTCGCTCTGTGGCCATAATATAATAATACCTGCACTAGGAGCTTGGTTCTGTTCGAGAATTTTTTGACAATGTAATGAGACTTAGCATCATGCAGATTTCTCCCATCAAATAGCCTCAATCAAAATAAAAATGCGCTGTCACGTAAACAAGACAGGTCAAAGTAAAATGGCCAATATGGAATGGATAGGCACAATTGTCCAGGAGTTTTCACCCCATTTGTCATGAGCAGTGGTTTCAAGTTTGTCAATTTTTGACAAGCTGATCATAGTGAAAAATAAAATACTTCTGCATTTCCCACTTAACACGTTGCACACTACAGACCCTTGTTCGATTCCAAGCTGTATCCCAACCGGCTGTGATTGGGAGTCCCATAGGGCGGTGCACAATTGGCCCAGCGTCGTTAGGGTTTAGCCAGGGTAGTCTGTCATTGTAAATAAGAATTTGTTCTTAACTGACCTGTCTAGTAAAAAATAATAATCCATTGTGGGCCGACGTGTTAGGTTACACCCCAGTAAGCACGAGCCAACATCTTTTTGTCCCTGTCCGGGCTTTGTTTTTTTTTTTTGTGTGTTTTACAAATGGTAGACTTACAGATGGGCATTCTTAAAATTCAATTTCAGACACTACGCTACACCTCAGTAAGCATGTGACTGATTGACATGACTGATCTTAAACAATTTAGGATGTTTCTTCGCCTTGGAGCCTTGTTCTTTTTGTTTTGTTGCTAAAAAGTTTAATATTTTGCATTGATAGAATAGTCAAATTGTAAACTGCTGTTTTTTTTTTTTTTTTTAAACCTAATATTTGGTTTTGTTTATCTAGCCCTCTAACTAGGGTTGTAAAATGTGTAGAAATCCCAGTTGAAGGATTTACTCATTCCCTCCTAACGCCAGAAGTCTTCCCACTTAGAAATCTAGGTTGGAATTTTGGAAAAGTTACCAGGATTTTGCAACTATACCAAGTCACCATCAGTGACTTGCTCATTGCGGAACTGGTCACATGTAGACGCTATGCTGTTTTGCTAGCACAGACTGGAATTTGTTCTGAGATCCATCCAGTGGAATTGAGGAGTATACCACCTCAGTCACCGGCTTCAATAAGTGCATTGACGACGTCGTTCCCATCGTGACTACATACATATCCCACAGCTACTTTCAGGTCTCTCCAGAGATGTTCATGTCAGGGCTCTGGCTGGGCCACTCAAGGACATTCAGACTTGTTTTGACTGTGTAATTAGGATCGTTATCCTGTCGGAAGGTGAACCTTCACCCCAGTCTGAGGTCCGGGGCAATCTGGAGCAGGTTTTCATCAAGGATCTCTCTTTTTTTCCGTTCATCTTTAACTCGATCCTGACTAGTCTCTCAGTCTCTGCCGCTAAAAAACATCCACACAGCATGATGTTGCCACCACCATGCTTCAAGTTTCTTCCATTTAAGGAGGATGGATGCCACTGTGTTCTTGGACCTTCAATGCTACAGAAATGTAGATACCCTTCCCCAGATCTGTGATTCATTGCAATCCTGTCTGAGTTCTACGGACAATTTCTTCGAACTCATGGCTTGGTTTTTGCTCTGACATGGACTGTCATCTGCGGGACTTTATATAGACAGGTGTGTGCCTCTCTCCAAATCATGTCCAATCAATGGCATTTATCACAGGTCGACTCCAATCAATTTGTTGAAACATCTCAAGGATGATCAATGGGAACAGGATGCACCTGAGATCAATTTTGAATCTCATAGCAAAGGGCCTGAATACTTATGTAAATACAGTATTTCTGTTTTATTTTAAATACATTTGCAAATAGTTCTAAATACCTGTTTTTGCTTTCTCATTTTGGGGTATTGTGTGTAGATTGAGGATACAGTTTTACTTAATCCATTTTAGAATAAGGCTGTAACATAACAAAATGTCAAGGGGTCTGAATACTTTCCGAATGCACTGTATTTAGGTAAGGGAAGACCCCCCCCCCCATGAAATGGACAAATTAATGGCATCTTATTGCCATTGGGCGAAATACAATCGAATACCATTCAAATGGACAGCAGTTCATTCAAAGCTTATGGCGACTGGAATATGGCAAATGCCAAGTGTCATACAGCAAAAATCCCAATGATGGCGAGCGCGCTCCACCGTGAACTTTTATTTTGCTAATAGACATGGACGCAAAGGTAAAAATGTGAACTTTTAAAGTGCTTTCTGGACCGTTTCTTTTTGTGTCAATTTTACATATAACTGTATGAACATACCTTTTGACTTGTTTTATTGACTTGTCCATAAGGCCTATATTTTGTCCATTTGCCATATATGACCATATGTCAAAGGCCAGTGAACCATGGCCAAATGGCATTATATAAGTATTGAAAGTGCCAAATCAGGATGTTATGTCCATTTGCCATATATGATCATAGGAAGTCGGTTTCTGAACCCAAGTCAGTGAACCATGTCCAAATGGCATTTATGCTGACCAAATGATGTCTTTTAAAGCAATGTCTTTTACAATGGGCATTTACCATGCCCATTGTAACACTGTGTGTTATCCTCAAAGCAGGCGAAGAAGGTGTTTAGCTTGTCCGGGAGCAAGACGTCGGTGTCCACAACGTAGCTGGTTTTCCCTTTGTAATCCGTGATTGTCTGTAGACCCTGCCACATACATTGTGTGTCTGAGCCGTTGAATTGCGACTCAACTTTGTCTCTGTACTGATTTTTGCTGTGTGATTGCCTTATGGAGGGAATAACTACACTGTATTTAACAATATTCCCAGTCATCTTGCCATGGTTAAATGCGGTGGTTCTTGCTTTCAATTTTGTGCGAATGCTGCCATTATCCACAGTTTCTGGTTTGGTTAGGTTTTAATAGTCACAGTGGGAACCGCATCCCCTATACACTTCCTGATAAACTCATTCACCGTGTCCGTGTATTCGTCTGTTGTTCTCAAAGGCTACCTGGAACATATCCCACTGTTTTTCCAGCGCGACTACTACGTTAATGTGTTGATAGAACTTCGGTAGTGTTTTCCTCAAATGTGCTTTGTTCAAATCCCCAGCTACAATAAATGCGACCTCAGGATTTGTTTCCAGTTTGCATAAAGTCCAGTGTAGTTCCTTGAGGGCCGTCGTGGTACTGGCTTGAGGGGGAATATACATGGCTGTGACTTTAACCGAAGAAAATTATCTTGGGAGGTAATACTGTTGGCATTTGATTTGTGATGTATTCCAGATTAGATTAACAAAGGTATTGAGTTTCTGTACGTTTATCACAATCACACCACCATCATAAAACATACACCATCGCCTTTCTTCTTCCCGGAGTGTTCTTTATTCCTGTCTGTGCGATGTACTGGGAATCCAGCTCACTATATGGATGCAGACAGTATATCGGAGATAGGCATGATTCCAGGAAACAGAGTATGTTACAGTCCCTGATGTCTCTCTGGAAAGAGATCCTCGTCCTGAACTCTACTTAGTATTTTGTCCTGAGACTGAATATTAGCGAGTAATATACTCGGAAGTGGTGGATGGTGTACACACCTCCGGAGTTGGACTATAAGTCCCAGAGGCATCTTGGCGCAGCCTCTGGGATCAGTTCAATTGCCCTGGGGGGTACAAACAAAGGATCCCATTTGGAAAGTTGTATTTCTGGTCGGAATGCTGTTGAGTTACCACCACTCTGATATCCAAAAGTTCTTTACAGCTGTATGAAATAAAACAAAAAACGTTCTGGGTTAATAATGTAAGAAATAAAACACAAATACTGCAAGTTGCTTAGGCGCTCGAAGCAGAGCTGTGATGTCTGTCAGCCCCATCTTTCCTACAGCTGTTGTATTTGGCGCATATGACAAATTAAATTACATTTTATTTGACCCCATTTTTAAAACAGAGGTACTTCTCATGCAATAAATGAAATGGTCAGCATAGAATCAGCCCACTTGTGTAGCTCTATATCATGTTGGAGAGCGAAGTGATGACGGGTGAGTTTCCAACCATGAAAGAAGACTCCTGTAGACATCTTGGATTACAGCTGAAGACCTATACTTCACATAGTGCAGTGCCCTTGTTTTACCCACAGCTGTCTCGCGGTGTTAGCATCCATCACAAAAAGCTGCTGCCTGTCGACCCATCAGGGAATGGACTGATTCCACTCAAATGCGCTACATTCTTCCAGTTTTGTAATATGTTATACATACTATTACATTGAAAATAGTAATTCATGGAATTGAGAAGAGGGACAAAGGCAGGGTTGGTATTTTCTGTCCCAGGAAAAGCGATGACAAAAGACTTTACTGTGATTAAGCTCACAGTCAAATACTCCAGACCTACAGATGTAAGATCTGTATTTGAGATTTATAAAGTCTTCTAAAGTTTCCACATTGTAATCTGACTTGATTTGCACTTTTGAAAAGTGTATCATATCAACTGCTGAACCCAATCTAAGAGCACATTTGACGCTGTTACCAGAGAATCCACAATATACATTCAGCACCATGAACGGGGGGCGGTCAGAAATTAACCCGTATAAGTCGATCAGCACCAACGAATGCACAAAGCGGTCAAAAAACACCCTATTTTATCTGCAAATAATAGGCAATAGCCTCTATTATAAAACATAGATATATAGATCACAGCTAATGACCCAGTACATGTTCATGGAAGTTACGCACGGTGGCAAAACTGACATACTGGTATTTCAAATGATCTGCTTTCCACAGAGGCCCAAAGCAAAAACACCAGCAAATCAATCAAGTGGAGCACTCAAACAGATTGCTTAAATAGCAGCATGCCTTTTAACAGTATATGATGTGTATGTGCTTACTATTATTCTTATAGCCTAGTTAAACGTATAGGCTATGATGATGAAATGGCTCAGCGGCCGTGCACCAGAACATGGTTTCCAAAGGCAGATCAAGCATAGTCGTAGATTGGCAAGCAATGTACATTAATCTCAATAAAGCTTGATTTATATAGGCTGTCTGGGTAGCCTCCCATGTAAAAATATAAGCATACTCATTTGATGGGCATTCGACGGGCCTTGCGCTCTGCGAAGTCTTTGACTGGCATTCAAATCTGTGGTCCTGGCCCTGGTGTTTTCAATGGACAGAAGGCCCAACCCACTCAGTCTCTTCTGTCCCATGGTGCTCCTCAGGTATGATTTGAATTATTTTCAGTTTGAAAAAGGAGAGCTCTGCACTGGCTACTGTTGCAGGCAGAGTCATAAAAAGGAGTCCAGACAGGACCTCTATCATGTCCTTGAGTAGGCTGATTGCTCTGTCTTTGGCCTGTAGCATTTTGGAGACGACCTAAAACCTTAATCGGCAGAATGACTACAAAATCACTTTTTCAGTGCTGATGTATCATCCCTCCTCGTCCTTCTTGTCACTTAAAAGCACAATCTTGGTGAGGGCATTCATTACATCCACATATCTGTATCTCAGGGCAGCAAGGGACTCATATCTAGATGACCAGTGGGTGGGACACAGTCGTTTTAGAGTAACATTTTATTTTTTTGATGTAAAATCAAATATACTGCACCACTCAACATTGACCACCTCTTTATGCCGTGCCCGAAGAAGGTGGATAATAGTTCAACAGTATCATAAAACGGGTGAATCTCTGGAAGATTTTCGACAGAGTCGTTGAGAGCCAGGTTAAGATTGTGCGCTGCGCAATGCACATAAACAGCAAGCGGCTCTTTTTTGGATATTCTGGCCTGCACACCCGAATAGACCCTGCTCATGTCAGCAGCTCCATCATACCACCGCCCATGACATTTTTAAAAATCCAGCCCATTATATTCTATGCTGCCCAGGATGTTATGTTGAAGCTCAGCTGCTGATGTGTCAGCAGTCTCTGTGAAAACATGTTTTTAGAAATATTTGCAAATGTATTGGAAATCAAAAACAAAAATATCTAATTTACTTAAGTATTCAAACCCCTGATTCAACATATGTTAGAATCACCTTTGGCAGATCTACAGCTGAGATTACAGAGTCTTTCTGGGTAAGTCTCTAAGAGCTTTGCGCACCTGGGTTGTACAAAATGTGAACATTATTTTTTAAATTCTTCAAGGTCTTTCAAGTTAGTTGCTGATCAATGCTAGAAAGCAATTTTCAAGTCTTACAACAGCTTTTTTCAAGACGATTTTTAGTCAAAACTCTAACAAGGCCAATCAGGTACATTGAATGTCATCTTGATAAGAAACTTCAGTGTATTTTTTGCCTTGTGTTTTAGGTTATTGTCCTGCTGAAAGGTGAATTTGTTTCCCAGTGTCTGTTGGAAGCAGGCTGAATTAATGTTTTCCTCTAGGATTCTGCCTGTGCTCTATTCCGTTTCTTTTTATCATAAACTCCCTAGTCCTTGCCAATGACAAGCATACCCATAACATGATGCAGCCACCACCATGCTGGAAAATATTAAGAGTGATACTCAGTGATGTGTTGTTGGATATGTCCCAAACATAATGCTTTGTATTCAGGACATAAAGTTAATTTCTTTGCAACATTTTTTAAAGTTTTACTTAAGTGCCTTATTACAAACAGGATGCATGTTTTGTAATATTTTTATTTTGTATGGGCTTCCTTCTTTTCACTCCATCATTTGGGTTAGTATTGTGGAGTAACCACAATGTTGTTGATCAATAGTCAGTTTCCTCCTATCACAGCCATTAAACTCTAACTGTTTTAAAGTAACCATTGGCCTCATGGGGAAATCCCTGAGTGGTTTTCTTCCTGTCTGGCAATTCATTTAGGAAGGATGACGGTATCTTTGTAGTGACTAGGTGTATTGATACACCATCCAAAGTGGTATAAGGGATATTCAATGTCTGCTTTTTTTCTTTTGACCCATCATTGGAAATCCTCCCTGGTCTTTGAGGTTGAATCTGTGTTTGAAATTCACTGCTCGACTGAGGGACCTTACAGATAATTGTATGTGTGGGGTACAGAGACGAGGTAGTCATTCAAAAATCATGTTAAACAATATTATTGAACACCAAGTGAGTCCATGCAACTTATTATTTGACTTGTTAAGCAAATGCTTACTCCTAAACGTATTTGGGCTCGCCATAACAAATGGGTTGAATACATATTGACTCAAGAAATTTCAGTTTGAATTTGTAAAAATGTCTAAAAACATAATTCCGCTTTCATAGTATGCGGTATTGTATGTAGGCCAGTGACACCAAATCTAAATTTAATACATTTTTTATTCAGGCTGTAACACAACAAAATGTGGAAAAAGTCAAGGGTTGTGAATACTTTCTGAAGGCACTGTATATGTGTATAAGGGACACTTCATGTTTTGTGGATAATATTTACATAAATCCTGACAGGCTGATCAGATTCAATTCCAGCCTTTACTTTTTTATTTATCACCAAAAATTTTAACCAAGAAAATTGGTTAATTGGTACATTTGTGAGGTAATGCTGCAATCAGTTGGTGGTAACTTTGGATAGAGCAGACATTTCCATATCTTTTGTTAACTGCATGTGTATAATTGACAAAGATTACAAGGTCTCATTGTTGAATTAAAAGGTGGGGCTGTAGTTACATTGCCAGCAGTCTAAACACTAGGGTAGGATTTGTTATTATTATGTTTGGGCAGGGTTTTTCATGGCAGGTCTTGCTACATGTGAACATTAGACTGGCTTCTAGAGGATTAAAGACCCTCTCAAACTGAAACAGCTTCTCCAAATGCCCTGTCATTCACGTAAACAAAGAACACACAAATTCTGCTGGAGAGTATGCAAACCAGACTCTTTATCCTCAGCAAAGTACCACTTACTCTGAGAGGAACAGGTACTGCTGAGCCAAGGGAGGAGAAAGAAGAATCAAAACACTGTTTTTTTAACAATGTTGATGGGTGATGGCCTAAGAGGCAATGGTCGTGAGGTAGTCCTCCAAATGTTACCATGCAGACAGAGAAACCCCCTAAAGATAATTGTCCATCTACTGGGATGTTCAAGAGGCCCTTACAACACAGCTGGCAGTGGATAGTTAGTAGTAGAAGTGGAGTGATGGCTGAAACAATAAAGCAGAATTACACAACAGCCTTGGATTTTGTTGGCAGCATACCTGTGAGCTCTAGTAATAACAGGCAGCATTTTCTACATCAGATGGAAAATAATTCTACACAGCACACTATAAACAAATGGTTCTATATAGTTAGTGCCAAATAAGGGTTATTTGGTTTGTAACCATAGCAAATCCCTTGTTGGTGCTTTATGGAACCTTTTTATGAAGGTTCTATAAAGAACCATGCTCATAACGTTCTAAATATAACCTGTATGGTGCTATGTACAACCCTTTCATAAGGTTGTATAATGAACCATTAAAAACAGCTTCTATATGGCACAAAAAAGGTTCCACTATGGTTACAACCATTTTTGGGGTTATATAAAACCTTGTATTAAAGTTTTTTTATAGAACCTTTACAGAGAAAGGGGATTGGGGATTCATTACAAATACATGAGAAGGGGTCAAGTTCAAATGTAAACTTAAGGAAAAACATGAACTTTTCTCGCAATTCAAGTCTTGTTTTCATCTTCCATTTATTGTCATAGCTATTTGAGAAAAAAATATAGATTTATCATATATACAGTGCCTTGCGAAAGTATTCGGCCCCCTTTAATTTTGCGACATTTCAGGCTTCAAACAAAAAAAATATAAAACTGTATTTTTTTGTGAAGAATCAACAACAAGTGGGACACAATCATGAAGTGGAACGACATTTATTGGATATTTCAAACTTTTTTAACAAATCAAAAACTGAAAAATTGGGCGTGCAAAATTATTCAGCCCCTTTACTTTCAGTGCAGCAAACTCTCTCCAGAAGTTCAGTGAGGATCTCTGAATGATCCAATGTTGACCTAAATGACTAATGATGATAAATACAATCCACCTGTGTGTAATCAAGTCTCCGTATAAATGCACCTGCACTGTGATAGTCTCAGAGGTCCGTTAAAAGCGCAGAGAGCATCATGAAGAACAAGGAACACACCAGGCAGGTCCGAGATACTGTTGTGAAGAAGTTTAAAGCCGGATTTGGATACAAAAATATTTCCCAAGCTTTAAACATCCCAAGGAGCACTGTGCAAGCGATAATATTGAAATGGAAGGAGTATCAGACCACTGCAAATCTACCAAGACCTGGCCGTCCCTCTAAACTTTCAGCTCATACAAGGAGAAGACTTATCAGAGATGCAGCCAAGAGGCCCATGATCACTCTGGATGAACTGCAGAGATCTACAGCTGAGGTGGGAGACTCTGTCCATAGGACAACAATCAGTCGTATATTGCACAAATCTGGCCTTTATGGAAGAGTGGCAAGATGAAAGCC
Source organism: Oncorhynchus mykiss (assembly GCF_013265735.2). Taxonomy (NCBI): domain Eukaryota; kingdom Metazoa; phylum Chordata; class Actinopteri; order Salmoniformes; family Salmonidae; genus Oncorhynchus; species Oncorhynchus mykiss. The sequence continues at coordinate 51,793,208 of NC_048587.1, read as the reverse complement.
ATTTCTTAAAGATATCCATAAAAAGTGTCGTTTAAAGTTTGCCACCTGGGAGACACACCAAACATGTGGAAGAAGGTGCTCTGGTCAGATGAAACCAAAATTGAACTTTTTGGCAACAATGCAAAACGTTATGTTTGGCGTAAAAGCAACACAGCTCATCACCCTGAACACACCATCCCCACTGTCAAATATGGTGGTGGCAGCATCATGGTTTGGGCCTGCTTTTCTTCAGCAGGGACAGGGAAGATGGTTAAAATTGATGGGAAGATGGATGAAGCCAAATACAGGACCATTCTGGAAGAAAACCTGATGGAGTCTGCAAAAGACCTGAGACTGGGACGGAGATTTGTCTTCCAACAAGACAATGATCCAAAACATAAAGCAAAATTTACAATGGAATGGTTCAAAAATAAACATATGCAGGTGTTAGAATGGCCAAGTCAAAGTCCAGACCTGAATCCAATCGATAATCTGTGGAAAGAACTGAAAACTGCTGTTCACAAATGCTCTCCATCCAACCTCACTGAGCTCGAGCTGTTTTGCAAGGAGGAATGGGAAAAAATGTCAGTCTCTCGATGTGCAAAACTGATAGAGACATACCCCAAGCGACTTACAGCTGTAATCGCAGCAAAAGGTGGCGCTACAAAGTATTAACTTAAGGGGGCTGAATAATTTTGCACGCCCAATTTTTCCGTTTTTGATTTGTTAAAAAAGTTTGAAATATCCAATAAATGTCGTTCCACTTCATGATTGTGTCCCACTTGTTGTTGAGTCTTCACAAAAAAATACAGTTTTATATCTTTATGTTTGAAGCCTGAAATGTGGCAAAAGGTCGCAAAGTTCAAGGGGGCCGAATACTTTCGCAAGGCACTGTATCAAATATCAAAATTGATATCAAAATATAAACTTGGCAATACTTTGCAATACTAAAATATGAGTTTATATTGGAAAAATTAATGAAGGTACCTGATTATTTCCATTTGTTCTTTTTGCTTCCAAGAGTAAACGGTTTCAGTTTACATTTACAAAACATTTTGCAACAGACTAAATATTTAGCATTGGAATCCGATTAATGAATACACCCCAGTTTATGGTTTGTAGTAGTCCAACTAAGATGGACATTTAGGCATAGTTGAATCTGCTCAATAAAGTAAGTACATTGCTCCAAAAAGGGGCATGATGTCCATTGTTGTCTCAAGAGCAGTAGAAGAGAAATAGGTAGTTGTATCTATTTAAGCATGTATTTAGCCATATTAATGATGACCTAAGGCAATTGAAGTTATCCATTTAATTGTGGTGGAACAGAAATATTCCAAGAAGCAGAACTATGGTGCATGTTCCTTTGCTCAGGCGAGGTGACAAAACAACCAATGGATGAACTCTGCCAGTTCACCCTGGGTTCATAGCCCAAAAAAAGCATCCCAGCGGTCAAGACAAACTATGCCAGCGATGGATGTAGAGTCACCGCCAGCGAAGTAGCCGTGATTTGCACAGAGCTGTAGTTGGTCTCCACCGCCTAGCTCACGCAGCAATGTTGCTTCAAAAGTTGATACATGTGCATCCAGGTAGGCCTATACTTATGCGAGCCAACTTATTTGAATTACATTATTTCATATGATTTAATACATGTAATGGGTATAAAAACTCAGACTTGAGCAGTTTTTGATGAAGTCACCTTCAAATCGCTGCAGTTGCTTCTCACCGGTGAGAAGCAACTGTTTTTGATTGACACACGTGAACGTGACCAAAGAATTGACTGAAACAGAAACCAACTCTGCGTGATTCATGCATTCAGTGGATATGTACAAAATAATGTAATATTTAAGACTCTCTCTCACCAATTGATAGTACAATAAACACACATATATTTACAGTTTGTAAATGTGTGATATGGATTTTAGAGACATTTATTTCAACATTACAAAGAAAAACGTTTAGAAACAATGGCAATACTGCACAGAGCCTTGCTGTTGAAAAACCACAGCAGTGTCCAAAATTTTGGATGTCGCAGATGCACCTCCCCCGACTTCACTCCTCGACTTTTGTGTGCAGTCGTTTGCTTCGGCCTTCTCCCTCAAGACGAGCCCAAAGGAACACAGCCTATCTGGTGTGATCTACAGGGTGTTCATGCAGTAAGCCTAACGAAGATGAGAGTAGATGAAAGTTGCTGAGTGAAGTCGGGGGAGGTGAGCGACAGCCAAAAGTCGAGGCTCCGATATACAAGCTATACAAGGCTCCGATACTGGGAAGTGGTGAACAGGGAAGTGGTTCTTTCTCTCCTAAAAGTTAAATGCATAATATAGAGTCCAGTCAAACACAAGAACACATTGTTTCAGTTCATCTCACAGGACATGTAATGCAGCATGATCTGGGTTGGTCTGGTCATACTTCATAGTTTAATTCCTTGATGGGTTTTCAAGCAAGTCGAATATTCACATTCAAGACTGCATGCTTGCTCTAGTCAGGGAAAAGTAGTTAGATGTGCAGTGGTTCTTCCTTTAAAAGGTGCGGCTTACTGCAGAACAGCTTGCGGGGTGCCGCAGAATTCTATGGCACGTTATTTAAGTGTCAGCCATTGTTGACAGAATGAAACAATTTACTACAATCTGCCACCATCTACCACAAACGGTCACGACATAAACTCAAAACTTTTAAAGGAAGAACAACTGTAGCATGTTGCTGTGTCACACTAACTCTATAATACTGCAAGTCTTTCACCAAGCCAAGGAGACTGATTCCTACCATGTACTGAAGTAGAAAGCTCTACAGCAAACCATGAGCTCCCTCTACTGGTATCAACTAAAATGAGGGTGGTAGAATAGGGAGATAAAATATCTAATGGTTTTGTCCAGTATTGTAATAAGCTTTGGGTACTTTCTGATACTGATGCAGATGCGCTGATTCAGAGCAATTTACAGGAGCAATTGGCGTTAAGTGCATTGCTCAAGGACACATCAACAGAATATCAAACTGACAGTGTTAGGCTGGCATTCAATCTGATCAGGGGTTGATGACAATGCGGCTTTTAAAGCAATTTCTGAACATTGCCTTTAAAAGCTGCATTGTCTTCAACCAGCGATCACATTGAATTCTGGCCTTAAGTTTCCATACTGTGTGTATCCATCTCAGGTCTGATTTAGGTATAAAAAAAGTCTCAACAGTATAAACTTTAACTTTAGTTAATTTATTTTAAAAAATGCTCTTATGTACTCATGCTAGCCAAAAGGTTGAAGAAAAATAATACAGACTCAACAAAAGATCACTGTTTTTCTTCAAAGGTACATTAAGGAGTATCATCACTTATTAGAAAAATGAAATAAAAACTCTCCCTATGAATTGTATTTTATATTTTTGTTATGTATGTTTGTCTTGTGGGTTATTGTTTTTCTATTTTATTTGTTGTTTCCCTTTGGGTGTGTGTATAGTTTTGTGTACTGTGTGATTGTTTGGTGTTAAATATGCAAAAAAAATGAAATATTTTTATTTATATTTATTTCACCTTTATTTAACCAGCTAGGCCAGTTGAGAACAAGTTCTCAATTACAACTGTGACCTGGCCAACATAAAGCAAAGCAGTGCGACACAAACAACAACACAGAGTTACACATAAACAAACGTACAGTCAATAACACAATACAATAATTGATATAATAAATAAATTATTACCTTGCACTTTGAACTGAAATCGTTGTAATTTGTCAGAATGAGAGGTGAGTGAGGAACTGCCCATTGGTGTACAGATGTAGGATCTTCATTTGAGCCAGTTTGCTACAGCTGGAAAATAATCCTACAGCAAGAGGAAATTGGAACTATATGGATTACAATGAATGGATTTTTTTTTAGGTGTTAATACATTGACATTACAAGATGGAAATTACAACATTCAGAAGCCTTTTTAAACCTCAGATAAAACTACACATTTAACATTTCTTGCATTGCAAGAAAGTAGTTTCAGGTGAAACAGGATATGATCCTACTTTGACCGTGATATATTAACAGGATAGTTTGATAATTCTCTGCGTCCAGTTCGAAGGAAGTTAGAGGTAGTTTTGCGAGCATGCTAGCTGTTCCCATAGACTTCCAGTAATTGTGCTAAAGCTAGTTAGGAACAGACTCAGAGACATACAAATTGTATTCACAAGTTCATCTGCTTCTGGAGAAGCACGGACTCATTGCCAAAATCCTAACTATCCCTTTAAGGACTAATATAGGATTTAGATAGGAATAAACCTTGTGGGAGGGCAAAGATGACATTTGACTTTCATTTCACTGAAAACTCCAACAGCCACACCCAGTGGATTGGTACACCTCACCTGTCTACAATAGTACTAACACGTTGTTCAGACAGGAGCGAGGAGTAACATACGGAGAGGACACTATTCAAGTAAGTTACTGAATTTGATTCAGTTTTTCCCGATATTCACTTTACAAGAACATGATAAGCAAAACAGTAAACTTCTTGCAAACAATTTTGAAACAGGAATTTACATTTTTTAAACCCAGGATGGAAGTAATATCTTTGTCTATGTATTCCCGATATGCTACAAAAGGAGGAAAGGTCAGGAAGGAAGGTGACACATTTTCAGAAGATATGTCTCAAAGAGCAAGACATTCTGGTAAGCACTATCCCCTTTAACTATCTCCAGATCATTGTAGATTATGCCATAAAATACATAGCCTCAAACCTCTAACAAACTTTGGATTCCTGACATGTTCAATGCAAACAAATGAAGCAATATTTCATTTTGTTTCATTTGATTTTTAAACACGGACTACACCGAGCACCCGTGTGCGCCATCGTACGCATGTTGATTTCGTCCATCCACACCAGATGTGATCGGGACATGCAGGTTGAAATATCTAAATGAACTATGAACTGACTAGATTCATTTGGGGACAGGTCAAAACACTTGAAACATTCATGGACACTTGCTGTTGCTAGCTAATTTGTCCTGGGATACATTGGGTTGTTATTTTACATGAAATGCACAAGGTCCTTTTTTCCTTGGATCTTTGTACACTTTTGACCAACCCTGACTCACACAAAATCATTCATCCACAGATGAAAGGGTAATCCTAGTTAGTTTCAGTTCAGCTTTCAATCACCCATGTGGGTATATGCTCCTAAAACCAATGACGAGATGGGAGATTTACAGCGCGTCAAGTGCCCAAAATAAAAACAAGTTCCATTTTAGCGCCTGGCTATGCAGAAGCTCATTGATGCGGGTAGTTTGGGGGAAATTACTGAATAACATGTATCTGTAAATGTATTTTGCAATGCTGGCACCGTGAAATGCAGGCGTAACATGCATGTAAGATTGTAACATTGTAGGATGCACAACTTGCTCAAGTACAGGTTGTATCAACTGTCTTGTCATTTTGATTTCAGGGAGGGGCTTTACTGGTAGCCCTTATACCAGGAACAGGGGAAACCGTGAAGCACTGTCTGTTCATCAGGACACTAGACCACAAAGGATTAGACCAAATGGTGACTAGTCTTTGTACTACTATTTGTATTTCATGCTTAATTCAGACATTCATTCAGCGAACAACAAATATACTACATATGAATTTAAGAGAAGTATGAAGATGTTTATATGTGTCTCATATATTTGTAAGACTGAAAGGACAGCGAGGATATATATTTAATTTCGATGTAATATTGCAATGTATTATCATATCAATACAACAATTAATATAATTTTTCCTCAAATTGTGTTTTAATATTTCTTAAAAAATACATATGAATAAAAATACTGCATACAACTGTGTTTTTGCCTATTCAAAGGTGGTGGAATCTGACTACCGTTATATGGTTTAGAGTAGGTTGAAGATATTTGCATAACGTGATATATGATGATCTTACTTTATCCTATTTGACTAATTCTGGTTTTGTATACTGAATTGTTGCTTGATTGCAGGGAGCAGATTTACTAATAGGCCTAACACCAGGAACAGGGGAAACTTTGAAGACCTGTCTGTTCACCAGTTCCCTAGACCTCAAGGAATCAGACAAAACGGTAACCAGTCTTTGTATTTAATGCTTAATTCAGTGTGTACTCCATGAACAAACACAGTGCATACACATTAGAGAGAAGGAAGTTGACGAATATACAATACTATGCTGAATATAATCTGTCTTTGTTTTCAAATAATTGTGTTCAACTATGACTGTGTAGTACTGATTTAGAAAAACACCAATCATAAATATTTCTGATTATGTTAGAGATAATTATATAACGTGATAAATGTATGATGATCTTGACTTATAATGTCCTATGTGACACAGCTGGCACTCAAGGAATATTCACACCCAAAAGGCACCTGTCAAACATGATTGTCTCCCTCTTGCAACCACTGTCCATTGTAGAAGATGCTGGTTTCCAGGCATTTGTGGATGCCATAAAAAAACCTGGCACCCTCATTCCAAAGGAGACATTTTCTATTCGAAAAGACCTTCTCAGAATGTACAATAAGACGAGGCAGAAGGTAGAGCAATCCCTTGCCTTGGCTCATGACATTGTCTTAACAGCTGAACTGTGGGTTGCAAGAGCAGAAGAGTCCTATCTGACAGTGACTTGCCATGTCATCGACAGAGAATGGAACCTCAATTCCTACGTATTAGAAACAACTAAAGTCCTGGGTGAAGATACATCAGTCGACATAGTAAAACAACTGTTAGGAATTGCAAACGACTGGGGAATAAAAGAAAAGATTCACACCGTGGTGACAAACATAGATGGATCCATGAGAGAAGAGATTTCTAGAAATGGATGGACACACATTCCTTGCTTTGCCCACACTTTAAACCTGGTGTTCAAAGATACATTGATGAAGGATCCTGTTCTTGAGGCAATGCTGAGGAAGTGTCAGAAGATTGTGAGGTTCTTCCACAACGACATAGAAGCTGAGAAAAAGCTAAAAGAGGCTCAACTCCAACAACAGTTGCCTCATCATGGCCTGATCCAGTATGTTGGTGATGGATGGTTCTCTTGCTTCCACATGCTGAAGAGACTTGCTGAGCAATACATGGCTATCAACATGGTGCTTAGCCAAAGGCAAGAGTTCGACCTCTGTCTTAATGGATCTGACATAACTAAAGCCTCCAGTGCGGTAGCAGCCCTTCAGCCGTTCAAAGATGTGACAGAGGAGATGTCACAGAGATGTAAAGACATCTCTAATAATCAGCAGTACTACCTCCTCTCCAACAGCATTCCTCTGGTCGAAGAACTTCAGACCAAAATCAGCAAAGAACAGAGGGGAAACGATGTAGCTAATCACTTAGCCAAGCAATGCAAAATTCATTTTGGTGATTTGAAGAAGAGCCAACGACTAGTCCTTACCACAGCCCTGGACCCAAGGTTCAAAAACCTCATACTGAATGTCAACGACAGTGAAAGTGCTAATCACTTCCTAACTAAATTGCTTAAAGATCTCAAAGCGATTTCATCTCCACTGATAGTTTCATCCGATGTACCGAACTTAGTTCAACTGCTGAAACAGTACAGTGAACACAGCTCAATTCCAGAGATGGAAAACCCACTTGCATGGTGGAGATTTGAAGGATCTGTGAAATTCAAGGATCTGAGCAGGGTAGCCCTTAGAAACCTTGGTGTGGTTTCTACAGCGATCCCCTTGGATAGGGCTTTCCATGAGACAGATAAAATGTTCTACAGCAGACGAAGTTGCCTTGAGCCAGAGAATATCAACATCATACTGTTTCTGAACAGCAACTACACTCCTTAGTTGTGAAGAGGGTCAGTAGTGGTCACATGGTTATCTTTTAAATTAGAACAAATTATGGTCTAGCGATCTGAGCTGCTTCCTCTAGAATTGATATTGCGCTGCCATTATGCTTTTTAATCAAGCCCATTCCTCTTTCAGCACTCTCTTACCTTGCCTATCTGATAAACAATCATCAAATCAAATCAAATGTATTTATATATCCCTTCGTATACCAGCTGACATCTCAAAGTGCTGTACAGAAACCCAGCCTAAAACCCCAAACAGCAAGCAATGCAGGTGTAGAAGCACGTGGCTAGGAAAAACTCCCTAGAAAGGCCAACACCTAGGAAGAAACCTAGAGAGGAACCAGGCTATGACGGGTGGCCAGTCCTCTTCTGGCTGTGCCGGGTGGAGATTATAACAGAACATGGCCAAGATGTTCAAATGTTCATAAATGACCAGCATGGTCAAATAATAATAATCACAGTAGTTGTTGAGGGTGCAAAAAGTCAGCACCTCAGGAGTAAATGTCAGTTGGCTTTTCATAGCCGATCATTAAGAGTATCTCTACCACTCCTGCTGTCTCTAGAGAGTTGAAAACTGCAGGTCTGGGACAGGTCCAGTGAACAGGTCAGGATTCCATAGCTGCAGGCAGAACAGTTGAAACTGGAGCAGCAGCACGGCCATGTGGACTGGGGACAGCAAGGAGTCATCATGCCAGGTAGTCCTGAGGCACGGTCCTAGGGCTCAGGTCCTCCGAGAGAAAGAGAGAATTAGAGAGAGCATACTTAAATTCACACAGGACACCCAATAAGACAGCAGAAGTACTCCAGATATAACAGACTGACCCTAGCCCCCTGACACATAAACTACTGCAGCATAAATACCGGAGGCTGAGACAGGAGGGGTCAGGAGACACTGTGGACCCATCCGATGCTACCCCCGGACAGGGCCAAACAGGAAGGATATAACCCAACCTACTTTGCAAAAGCACAGCCCCCACACCACTAGAGGGATATCTTCAACCACCAACTTACCATCCTGAGACAAGGCTGAGTATAGCCCACAAAGATCTCCGCCACGGCACAACCCAAGGGGGGGGCGCCAACCCAGACAGGACATCACGTCAGTGACTCAACCCACTCAAGTGACGCACCCCTCCTAGGGACGGCATGATAGAGCACGAGTCAGCCAGTGACTCAGCCCCTGTAATTAGGTTAGAGGCAGAGAATCCCAGTGGAGACAAGGGAACCGCCCAGGCAGAGTCAGCAAGGGCGGTTCGTTGCTCCAGAGCCTTTCCATTCACCTTCACACTCCTGGGCCAGACTACACTCAATCATATGACCCACTGAAGAGATGAGTTTTCAGTAAAGACTTAAAGGTTGAGACCGAGTCTGCATCTCTCACATGGGTAGGCAGACCATTCCATAAAAACAATAAAATATGTAAAGAGTTGGACTGCCCCACTCCTTTAAAACAAGATAACAACTTAGAACTTACTGTATATAAGAACATTGTGAAATGAATGTGAGCCATACTCAAATGAAAAGAACAATCTAAAGGTGAAAACATTCCATGGATTGTGACTGCCACCTAGTGGAGGAGAGACTATCTGGTCTTAGATTTTTTTCCCCCAGTATATTTGGTTTTATCCTATCCTTCCAGACAATACAAGATAACAATGTGACACGGTATGAACAGAAACTATCATAATCTCTTGTTATTGTGAGGATGAGTTGAGAATCATGATGGGTTGATGTTTAAGGCAGCCAGTCCTGTAGCTTGGATGCTCTGGCAGAGTGGCCCTTATACCCACAGTAAACAGAAACAGACAAAAGCAGAGATGTCATACACGTCATACTTCTTTTCAAGGTCAAATTGGCTTCTCTCTACACCTGTAATACATAAGAGAGAGAGCTTATTTTCAGTTTTACCTTGAGATTCCTATTTTGAAATCTGAAGGTACAATTTTGGTTGAGTAAATCTTCAGTAAAAGTAATTGTTATATAGTCATATTGTATGTACCAAGAATAAATATTGAGTGATATTATTGTACATTTAGCAAATATACTGTCTGCTACACAATATGAATAAATGTACATTTTAAAATGTTCATCAGTAAATGTACATTTTAAATGTATCTCAATGCATTCCTGTCTTTATTCCAGTAGGCAGTTTTATTAATAACATCTGTTGGAAAAAGTTTGGATGTTGCCTCACACATACCTACGTATTAACTAAATGAAGGAAGTTTATTTTAAAATGATTCATAAATATTATCTTGATAACCCCCAAGTTTAAAAAAACGTTTAGGGCTAGGCGTCCCGCTAGCGGGACAACTTCAGGGGAAGCTGGAGGGAGCTCAATTCAAATAAATAATCATAAAGATTATGGATATTAAACATTTAGGTACATACAGTATAAGTGTCATATATCGGTTGAAAGCTAAATTCTTGTTAATCTAACTGCACTTGCCGATTTACAGTAGCTTAACTTCAGTGAAAAAATGCAATATGATTGTTTGAGGACGGCACCCCACGTCAAAATATTTTGCCACCGGCTCAGTTTTCATAAATTCACAAATAGCGATTAAATGTTCACTTACTTTTTGAAAATCTTCCTCTGATTTGTCATCCAAAGGTTCCCAGCTATAACATGCAGTTTAATTTTGTTAGATAAAATCCTTCTTTATATCCCAAAAAGTCTGTTTAGTTGGTTTCGATTTGAGTAATCCACTCATTCAACATGCAGAGAAAGAAATTTGTTTCAACAAGTCAAAATAAGTTTCTAGTTACTTCTCAGATACCCTACAATGTAATCAAACTATAATATTTTTACAGAAAGAAGTATGTTCAATAGGAAACTGATTTTAGCAGGTGCGTCGTGTCTTCATGGCACACGCAAACACAAATTTTCAAGACTGTGTCCCTGTACCAAAACCGATATTTCCTATTCGTTTTTGAAGTTACAAGCCTGAAACCTTGAACATAGACTGCTGACACCCTGTGGAAGCCTTCGTAATTTCCTCCAGGGAGCTAATTTTCAGTATGACCTTATACTTGCCATTGTAAGACGATGGTCTCTCAAAAATGAAATATTCTGGTTGGTTTTTCTTTGGATTTTCTCCTACTATATCTATTGTGTTATAGTCTCCTACATTTCTACAAACTTCAAAGTGTTTTCTTTCCAATGGTACCAATTATATGCATATCCTGGCTTCAGGGCCTGAGCAACAGGCAGTTTACTTTGGGCACGTCATTCAGGCGGAAATTGAGAAAAAAGGGGCCTAGCCCTAAGAAAAAAGACAAACTCAAATTGTACATTTTGTAATGGCGACCCAGAAACAGTGTTGTATCTTTTTTGTCATTGTATTCAGGTAAAGAATCTGTGGCAAGACATCAGTAGATATATGATTCGTCATATTTATGAAGATTTTACCCTATTATTGAGAGTCTGATTGGATTCTTTACAGTACCTACAATAAAAACAATTGAAAATAATTGTACATAATTAAGGTCAACATTATTTTGGCCAAATGTTTTACCTTACAAAAGGAAAATTATCAATATTTTAAGACACATACTCTACTAAAAAAAAAGCTGTTAGAATTATAAATGTGCCCGTAAAGTGTTATTGTAGCCCCTAGCTATGACCCTGGTCCCACCCCAGATAGACAGAGCCTGTCTGCATTCCTGTATTCTGTAACTGTTAGCTTACCTGTGTAATATTGACATTAGCTCAGAACCACTTGTGTTTCAAACATGGTCCTGATTCCCTACCCTTGGCCCGACCCCAGATAGATCCTGCCTGCATTCCTGATTTCTGTAATTGTTAACTTACCTGTGAAATATTGACATAAGCTCAGAACCACTTGTGTTTCAAACATGGTTCTGTTTTATCAATTGCTGTGCTGATCAATAGACAGTTCATTACTTATGCCAAAATAATACATATCTTAAAGTTATGTTTGATAACTATGGTGACGCAACAATAATACACATTTACAATAGGCCTATATCTAAAAATATACACAGTCAAATGACATATGCTGTGTATATCAGAGCTCTGATAGGTTGAATGACGTCCCCCGGAAGTTGTCATAATTACTGTGCCAGTCTATGGAAGGGGGTGAGAACCATGAGCCTCCTAGGTTTTGTTTTGAAGTCAATGTACCAAGAGGAGGATCAAAGCTAACTGTCCTCCAGCTACACCATGGTGCTACCTTACCGAGTGCTGCTTAGGCTGCTGTAGATCTTCATTGCAAAACAGTGTGTTTTTATAAATAATTTGGTGACATGAATATATTTAGCATAGTTATATCTAAAAAGGATAGCTTTTTTAAACATTTTATTATTTCGATTTTTATGAAATTCACTGAGGATGATGGTCCTCCCCTTCCTCCTCTGAGGAGCCACCACTGGTAGGGATGGCGGGCGTCTCACAGATGAGGGCAACGACCTCTTCCTTGAGAGTCTGAAAGCTGGGCCCTCATCGACAAAGCGTCTCATGTGACCAGTACAATTTGATTTGAGAGATCCTTGAGGAAAACCTGCTCTAGAGCGCTCAAGACCTAAGACTGGGGCAAACAGGACAACGACCCTTCCAACAGGACAATGACCCTAAGCACACAGCCAAGACAATGCAGGGGTGGCTTCGGAACACCTGCCGCCCCATCATTATTATATTGTATGATTCAGTGCAAAACGCCTATCACATTATTCAAAATTGGTTCAAAAAAATAAAAAAAGGTTATGCATGCCAACATAATAAGCAAGAAACAAGAGTAGGCAAAGTGATCGTGTCAGTGAAAAATTATATCAAACATTTTACCATTGCAACATTTGATTCACCGTGGTTGTTTGAAACGCCTATACATTTCACAGCTGGTGATGCCTCTTCGCGATTGGTTATTCCCCATAATTTGCAACATGTCAATTAGTGTCATCGCTATCTTTCCTTTCCTCAAACTCGTGAGATAAACTTTTATGAGTGAATTTTACTCAGTGCCTTATCATCATCCTAAAACTTTTTCTTTGTTGTTGTTGTCTTAAAACTGGTTTTAACAGGATTCCTAGGACCTTATCTGCAACACTTTGTAGATACGGGCCCTGGTCTCTCCTCCACTCTAGCAAGATGCACACAGTAGTACACACCACCACACTCACTGCCACTTGCCTGCCCTCCATGAAACCAAAGGCTCTTTTAAGAGCCACCTAGTATATTAAAATATTTGTGTGTGAGGAAAGGATGAGGGATGGGGCTGTCAAAACTGTTAACCACTTAAATGTAACTAAATGTAATTAAATGTAATCTACTTAATCCCAAAAAGTAATTTATCATGAGAGGGCCATAAACAATAACTAGTAATGCTGCATACTCAAAAAAAAGTTAAAATCTCACCTTTTATGGTACTTTTTATTTTTTATTGCTGAGTTGTAGTCACTTTTGAGGACACAAGCTCAAGTACACAGTACAAATATTATACAATTTGTAACGGCTGTCAGCTCCTGACTCACGGGCGGCTCTGGCAGCTCCTGACTGACGGGCGGCTCTGGCAGCTCAGGACAGACGGGCGGCTCTGGCAGCTCAGGACAGACGGGAGGCTCTGGCAGCTCAGGACAGACGGGCGGCTCTGGCAGCTCAGGACAGACGGGAGTCTCTGGCAGCTCAGGACAGACGGGAGTCTCTGGCAGCTCAGGACAGATGGGAGACTCTGGCAGCGCTGGACAGGAGGGAGAAGCTGTAGGGAGGAGATGGAGGGACAGCCTGGTGCGGGGGGCTGCCACCTAAGTATGATTCTCAATCAGAGACAACTAACGACACCTGCCTCTGATTGAGAACCATACCAGGCCAAACGCAAACACAACATAGAAAAGGGAACATAGAGAATCCACCAAACTCACGCCCTGACCATACTAAAACAAAGACAAATCAAAGGAACTAAGGTCAGAACGTGACACAAATATGAAATATTTTATGATGTATTCCCTATTCAACAAAACTGTATTAATTAGGCTTGATGCTTTCTAGATATAGTATAATCAAATTAAAAAGCGACTAACAATAAGATTTCACCTTCATTAACTGTAAAATACATATTTGTATGTTTAGTGTTAGAGAAAATGTATATGTATAAAATGTATATACGTCTTTTCTAAAGGTCTCTCTTGATCAAAATGTCTGCCCCCATCGCTGTGAACGTCTTCGAGTTCTAGCTTACCCTCTTCAACTTGTTAGGAAAGGACCCGTCATCTCATATTAATCTTTTCCGACTATGACAAACAAAGTGTTTTACATGAATAAATCAATCTCTGAATGCAGGGGCGCAACTTTCACAGGGGATAGGTGAGGACATGACCCCCCACATTTTGAAATGGCATTTTTTCCCCACTAGTTTTATCATTGCACTGTGATATAAAAGAGTGGCACTAGTGTGCTTTTGGACCATGCAGATACCTCAAAGCATTTCAGCTGGCTGGATTTAGGACTAGGCAGACAGACATGCGAACAGAGGAAACTGTTGTCTGTGTGTGTTGTGCTTTTTCTCTGAGTTTTATTAAAAGCAACCAGAGAATTGATGTAGCTGGCGAGGTAACTGCTGTTTGACTTGACAGAAAAAAATATGTATTCCCAGTGCTAAGCCAGTAGTGTAACTGACATATAACGTTAGCTAATGCTTCATCCCCTCTCGACTGAAGTTCTGTCTGAAATGAATGAACTAGCAATCTAACGTTAGCTAGCTAGTAGTTACCACAGCCAGTTCAGCTCTAGCTATCTGTCAGCTAGCAGTGTCTAACAGTTGCTGTGTGTATAGAAATGTTTTGTAGCCTTTGTTTTGTCCCATTTCAACAGAAGTACATTTACTTTGCTAGTTTTTGTAGCTACCATAAGAACTATCCAAAAGTTGGCTAACATTAGCTAGCTAGTTCACTAACTTTAGGTATAACATTTTTTTTGGCTTCAATCATACTAGACCTGAATCAAATGATGAAACCAGCGGCCAACGATTAAAGACCAATATTCTGACATTTTGTAACATGGCAATGTGAGTTTTTATCAGTCAGTATAGCAATGTAACATTTTTTATCTGTCAGTTTCCATAGGTAATTCCCTACTTTTCACACGGACACTGTATAAATAGCTCTACAGGCTTCGCTGTCATGCTGCACGGTCAGTACAAAACACTATTGGATGGTGACAGGTGTTCCAGCAGGGTCAGACATCCAGGGAAGATCAGGCTATGGAGCGCAGGTGAATTCTGCAGTATATTAAAACAATCAGTAAATAGATACAGAGTTCCATCTTGAGTTGATGGGTAGGCTTCAGTCTGAGATCTGAGAATAATGGTCATTTCAATTATTGAACCATTGATTTTATTCTTAGATAATAATTTTCATTGGTAATTATTTGCCATGCCTCATGTGAGCAGGATCAGATGGTGACTGTTCTCAGCAGGATCAAAAATGTAATGCTCTGATCCAGTGAAAGCATCATAAAATATTGGATTACTTCTTGTCCCTTGCTCAAATAGCCGACAGTTGTGTCTGTCCCGAACTCACTGGCGCGGGAAACTCTGAGGGCCCAGAATATTTTATACAATGTTTCAAATTTGCAAGCACAAGTTTCTGGGCGACACAGTTGATAGTTGATACAATGTTTCAAGTGTGTTGCAGACAAAACATGTGTAGCCAATGTAATTTATAGGATATGTATTTTGCTCTAAAAATTATTGAACACACACAACAATGGTGTATAGGTACTTTGGAAAAAAAGACAAGAATGCAATTTTTATATAAACAGAAAAAAGCTGACAGAAACAGAAAATACCCAGATTTATAGGTACAAAATAAATAATACAAAATAAGATATACAGAACAAGGACAGGAAAACTGATATTACCTCCCACATCCACCCCTCATAGGATATGTATTTTTATCAGGATGGCAGCCTGCAGGCTGCAACATTTTTATGTGTTGTAGGCATTTTTACATAGTTGCCAATGGCAATAAAAGTTACATATAGATTGGTATAATTGTCATTTAGATTTAGATAGAATGTAGATTAACCACAGACATGATTTTGAGATACAAAGACTATTATAAATTACATGTAACTGTTCCACTAAAATGTGCAAATAAAAATCATAACTGGTACGCAGATTGGTAGAAATGGTAAGATAAATTGTTGCTCCAAATATAAAAGGTTGCCAATTGCTGGTGTAGCCTATTACTGGCAACTTCAGGAGCTTAATGGCAGAATCTGCAAAGGCCAGCATCAGCGGGAGAATAAGGGTCGAGAACAGGTATTTTTCTTCTGGTTAGGATATATTGATCTCTGGCTCATTCTTGAGTCATTTGTGTGTCTTAATTATTTAATCAAACAGCATGCTTAATTAAAGCATCAGAAAAGGTCAGTACATATAGTTAATTTTAATAAAACACAGCAGGTGTTTCTATATATGGAAAAATACACGTTTAAAAATATAAACCAGTCGATTCTGAGGGAGGACCACCAGACTCCCTGCCAGGTTATGTCCTTCCCACTTCTAAAACCAAAGTTGCGCTCCTGTCTGAATGGGCTACCGTGATAAAAACCACTCTCTCCTGCTGCTCTACGATGTTTGCAGGCATGTCCTTTGTCAGTAGCTGTAACGTAGGGTCCAGTCAGGAGTTGATGGACAGTTGGACCAGCAAATTAAATGGTAGGAGGTTCAAGTGGTTTCAGATTTCACATCCGTCACACAGGCTCAGAATATATACACTGTGTCCATGGGAACCAGGGCTATCCATTTTTATGTACGGTGTCCACAAATCGATTTCTATACGAAAATATTGATCGGAACTGGTACCAAAACCGCGCAGGATGTGTGACTGTATGTAAGTACCTACCTTTTGACTGTATCATTACTTGTTGTAACAACAACACAACATCATAACAAACCTTCTGACATTAGACTACATGGCCCAGTACCACTAAAACTACATCCCCCCAGAAGGCTGAGTGATACTTCCATCCTCTCCATGGATACAGAATCCCCTGTTGTAAAATTGTCTGACTATGACTGCAGTGATGAACAGGGTACTCAATGGAGTATGCCCAGTCATAGTAGCCCACTGATTCAAAGGATAAAGACAGAAAAGATCACTACATTCACTAGTCACCATGTATACTCTAATTTCTCTATCATGCCACCCAATGTGACCCCTATCACACCTCACAGTCATACCACACCATCATATCTCATTCCAGAGATGGGTTAGAGACCTATTGTACTGGAAATAGGATCAGGGTTGCACTTTTTGGACACCCTTGTATCTCTCCTGTGGCCATGAAGGAACCTTCACGTGTAGCCATTCCTGCACTGTCTGCGTATCCATAACCTGAACACTATGACCCTCTTACAGTGGCTTGCGAAGGTATTCACACCCCTTGGCATTTTTCCTATTTTGTCGCCTTACAACCTGGAATTAACATGGATATTTGGGGGATTTGTGTATTTTGATTTACACAACATGACTACCAATTTGAAAATTCAAATATTATTTATTGTGAAACAAACAAGACGTAAGACAAAAAAAAAAGAACTTGAGCGTGCATAACTATTCACCCCCCCCCCCACCCCCCTTCACCCCATTTGCTATGAAGCAAATATGCACACACCACTTTTCCATTTTTAAAAAAATAAAAAATTTAAACGTGTTCTTTTTTTCATTTCACTTCACCAATTGGGACTATTTTTTGTATGTCCATTACATGATATCCAAAATCTATTTAAATTACAGGTTGTAATGCAACAAAATAGGAAAAACCCCAAGGGGGATGAATACTTTTGCAAGGCACTGTATCTCTGTCGCTACTGTGGCAGCCTGGAGAAAGCAACGTGAGGGGAGAGAAATTAGGTTTCTTCAGTGCACTCAATGTAAAATGTGCTACCTGACGCAAGGGGGCAGTAGATACTAAAACCAGCTCGTGATGGTGGTTCAGCGTGATGACAGAGCAGAAGAGAGCTCACATCATAATGCAAGCCACTATTTATAGGGATTATATATGTGTGTCTCTTCATTGGCCTGGGCTATTGTTTGCATTCAGGACCAGGTTGATTTTATTGCTCTCAGTTTGTCAGTGTCAGAGTAGCCACTAATTTCTGTCATGTGTGTGGTATTGAAAAATATTCAGTTAATGTCTGCTATAATGTAAATGACAGAATTGCTAAAAGGCCAATTTTGTCTTTCCCAGACCCGGCTAAATAATGTACCCCATGAGTGAAAATCCTAAAAACTTGTCTGCTCAACTGTATGCCAGTACACATATGCATTTATAGATGCATGCAATGCTATATTGTAAAGGGGATTTTTTTCACTCCCCTGGCAGCACCCCCAACAGCTGTCTGTGTCTGTCTAAACGCAGCCAAAGAGACTTTTGATATAATCCACGCATACACACGTTTAGTCGTCCTTCAAAAAGTTTATCCTGATCCAATGCACAAACAACAATTGCAGACTACAAATACAGGGATACAGCAATTATAGAGCAAAAAAGTAGGATTTTCCTATCTTCATCAGCCTAACTCACTTCATCTGGTTTGTGTCTTTTCAACCTCATAGCAATTGAGCTTCCCTGAGGTTACAGTGCTTTCAGAAAGTATTCAGACCCCTTGACTTTTTCCACATTTTGTGGAAAAAGCCTCCTCAGCCTTATTCTAAAATTGATTGAATCGTTTTTTTACTCATCAATTTACATGCAGGATATGTCATAATGACAAAGCAAAAAATGGTTTTGACAGTTTTGCTCATTTATATAAAAAACATTTAAAAAAACATTTAAATAAGTATTCAGACCCTTAACTTAGTACTTTTTTGAAGCACCTTTAACAGTTGTCCTGTTGGAAGGTGAACCTTCGCCCCAGTCTGAGGTCCTGACTGCCCTGGAGTAGTTTTTCATCAAGGATCTCTGTACTTTGTCAATCTTTGCCTCGATCCTAACTAGTCTCCCTGTCCCTGAAAATCATCCCCACAGGATGATGCTCCAACCACCATGCTTCAGCGTAGGTATGGTGGCAGGTTTCCTCCAGATGTGAAGCTTGGCATTCAGGCCAAATAATTTAATCTTGGTTTCATCATGTGCCGTTTACCTGAGGAGTGACTTCCGTCTGGCCACTCTACCATAAAGGCCTAATTGGTGGAGTGCTGCAGAGATGATTGTCCTTCTGGACGGTTCTCCCATCTTCACAGAGGAACTCTAGAGCTCTGTCAGATTGACCATTGGTTTTCTTGGTCACATCCCTGACCAAGGCCCTTCTCTCCCCCTATTGCTCAGTTTGGCCGGGCGGCCAGCTCTAGGAAGAGTCTTGGCGTTTCCAAACTTCTTCCATTTAAGAATGATGGAGATCACTGTGTTCTTGGGGACCTTCGATTCTGGCAAAAGGTTTTGGTACCCTTCCCAAGATCTGTGCCGCAACACAATCACGTCTCGGAGCTCTATGGACAATTCACTCGACCTCATGTCCGATCAATTGAATTTACCAATCAAGTTGTAGAAACATCTCAAGGATGATCAATGTAAACAGGATATATAGTTGAAGTTTATACACATCTTAGCCAAATACATTTAAACTCAGTTTTTCACAATTCCTGACATTTAATCCTAGTAAAAAATTCCCTGTCTTAGGTCAGTTAGGATCACCACTGTAATGATCTTCGTCTTCATCGGATGAGGAGTAGGAAGGATCGGACCAAAACGCAGCGTGGTAAGTGTCCATGCTTATTTATTATAACAGAACACGAAAATACAAAATAACAAAGTGAATGTAAGAAATGAAAATCGAAACAGTCCTGAAAGGTGAAAACACAAAACAGAAAACAACTACCCACAAACACCAGGTGGGAAAAGGCTACCTAAGTATGGTTCTCAATCAGAAACAATGATAGACAGCTGCCTCTGATTGAGAACCATACCAGGCCAAACGCATAGAAAAGAAAACGTAGAAAAACAACGTAGAATACCCACCCCAACTCACGCCCCGGCCAAACCAAAATAGAGACATAAAAAAGGAACTAAGGTCAGGGCGTGACAACCACTTTATTTTCAGAATGTGAAATGTCAGAGTAATAGTAGAGAGAATGATTTATTTCTGCATTTATTTTTTTCATCACATTCCCAGTGGGTCAGAAGTTTACATACACTCAATTAGTATTTGGTAGCAATGCCTTTAAAATGTTTAACTTGGGTCAAACGTTTTGGCGAGCCTTGTACAAGCTTACCACAATAAGTTGGGTGAATTTTGGCCCTTTCCTCCTGACAGAGCTGGTGTAACTGAGTCAGGTTTGTAGGCCTCCTTGCTCGCACACGCTTTTTCAGTCCTGCCCACAGATTTTCTATAGGATTGAGGTCAGGGCTTTGTGATGGCAACTCAAATACCTTGACGTTGTTGTCCTTAAGCCATTTTGCCACAACTTTGGAAGTTTGCTTGGAGTCATTGTCCATTTGGAAGACCCGTTTGCGACCAAGTTTTAACTTCCTGACTGATGTCTTGAGATGTTGTTCAATATATCCACATAATTTTCCACCCTCATGATGCCATCTAATTTGTGAAGTGCACCAGTCCCTCCTGCAGCAAAGCACCCCCACAACATGATGCTGCCACTACTATGCGTCACGGTTGGGATAGTGTTCTTTGGCTTGCAAGTCTCCCCCTTTCCCCTCTAAACATAATGATGGTCATTATGGCCAAACAGTTCTATTTTTGTTTCATCAGACCAGAGGACATTTCTCCAAAAGGTACGATCTTTGTCCCCATGTGCAGTTGCAAACCTTAGTATGGCTTTTTTTATGGCAGTTTTGGAGCAGTGGCTTCTTGTTTACTGACAGATTAAACAGCATGATCATTACACAGGTGTACCTTGTGTTGGGGACAATAAAAGGCCACTCTATAATGTGCACACAACACAATGCCACAAGTGTCTCAAGTTTTAAGGGAGTGTGCAATTGGCATGCTGATTGCAGGAATGTCCACCAGAGCTGTTGCCGGAAAATGTCTTATTAATTTCTCTACCATAAGCCGCATCCATTGTCATTTTAGAGATTTTGGCAGTACATACCACGTGTATGGCGTTGTGTGGGTGAGCGTTTTTCCGTTGTCATTATTGTAAACAGAGTGCCCCGTGATGGCGGTGGGGATATTGTATGGGCAGGCATAAGCTACGGACAACGAACACAAGTGCATTTTTTTGATGGCAATTTGAACGCACAAAAATACATGACGAAATAGGGAGGCCCATTTTTTTAAAGGTATTTGTGACCAACAGATCTGTAATCCCAGTCACATGAAATCCATAGATTGCCTGCGTTGCCATGCAGGCTTCCAACTCAATCATCAAGTTTGCAGACGATACTACAGTGGTAGGCCTGATTACCAACAACGACGAGACGGCCTACAGGGAGGAGGTGATGGCCCTCGGACTATAGGGTCAGGAAAATAACCTCTCACTCCTCGTCAACAAAACAAAGGAGATGATTGTGAACTACAGGAAACAGCAGAGGGAGCCCCCCCCCCCCCCCCCCATCCACATCGACGGGACAGTAATGGAGAAGGTGGAAAGTTTTAAGTTCCTCGGCGTACACATCACAGACAAACTGAAATTATCCACCAACACAGACAGCCTCAGGAGGCTGAAGAAATTTGGCTTGTCATCTAAAACACTCACAAACCTTTACAGATGCACAATCGAGAGCATCCTGTTGGGCTGTATCACCGCCTGGTACGGCAATTGCACCACCCTCAACTCCAAGGCTCTCCAGAGGGTAGTGAGGTCTGCACAACGCATCACATGGGGGCAAACTACCTGCCCTGCCGGACACCTACAACCCCCGATGTCACAGGAAGGCCAAAAAGATCATCAAGGACAACAAAAACCCGAGCCACTGCCTGTTCACCTATCATCTAAAAGGCGAGGTCAGTACAGGTGCATCAAAGCTGGGACTGGGAGACTGAAAAACAGCTTCTATCTCTCAAGGCCATCAGACTGTTAAACAGCCATCACTAACATAGAGAGGCTGTTGCCAACACACAGACTCAAATCTATGGCCACTTAAATACATGGATTTAATAAAGGTATCACTCGTCACTTTAAATAACGTCACTTTAGTGATGTTTACATACCCTACATTAAACATCTCATATGTATATACTATATTCTACACCATCTACTGCATCTTGCCTATCGCTCATCCATATACAGTGCCTTGCGAAAGTATTCGGCCCCCTTGAACTTTGCGACCTTTTGCCACATTTCAGGCTTCAAACATAAAGATATAAAACTGTATTTTTTTGTGAAGAATCAACAACAAGTGGGACACAATCATGAAGTGGAACGACATTTATTGGATATTTCAAACTTTTTTAATCAAAAACTGAAAAATTGGGCGTGCAAAATTATTCAGCCCCTTTACTTTGAGTGCAGCAAACTCTCTCCAGAAGTTCAGTGAGGATCTCTGAATGATCCAATGTTGACCTAAATGACTAATGATGATAAATACAATCCACCTGTGTGTAATCAAGTCTCCGTATAAATGCACCTGCACTGTGATAGTCTCAGAGGTCCTTTAAAAGCGCAGAGAGCATCATGAAGAACAAGGAACTCACCAGGCAGGTCCGAGATACTGTTGTGAAGAAGTTTAAAGCCGGATTTGGATACAAAAAGATTTCCCAAGCTTTAAACATCCCAAGGAGCACTGTGCAAGCGATAATATTGAAATGGAAGGAGTATCAGACCACTGCAAATCTACCAAGACCTGGCCGTCCCTCTAAACTTTCAGCTCATACAAGGAGAAGACTGATCAGAGATGCAGCCAAGAGGCCCATGATCACTCTGGATGAACTGCAGAGATCTACAGCTGAGGTGGGAGACTCTGTCCATAGGACAACAATCAGTCGTATATTGCACAAATCTGGCCTTTATGGAAGAGTGGCAAGAAGAAAGCCATTTCTTAAAGATATCCATAAAAAGTGTCGTTTAAAGTTTGCCACAAGCCACCTGGGAGACACACCAAACATGTGGAAGAAGGTGCTATGGTCAGATGAAACCAAAATTGAACTTTTTGGCAACAATGCAAAACGTTATGTTTGGCGTAAAAGCAACACAGCTGAACACACCATCCCCACTGTCAAACATGGTGGTGGCAGCATCATGGTTTGGGCCTGCTTTTCTTCAGCAGGGACAGGGAAGATGGTTAAAATTGATGGGAAGATGGATGGAGCCAAATACACGACCATTTTGGAAGAAAACCTGATGGAGTCTGCAAAAGACCTGAGACTGGGACGGAGATTTGTCTTCCAACAAGACAATGATCCAAAACATAAAGCAAAATCTACAATGGAATGGTTAAAAAATAAACATATCCAGGTGTTAGAATGGCCAAGTCAAAGTCCAGACCTGAATCCAATCGAGAATCTGCGGAAAGATCTGAAAACTGCTGTTCACAAATGCTCTCCATCCAACCTCACTGAGCTCGAGCTGTTTTGCAAGGAGGAATGGGAAAAAATGTCAGTCTCTCGATGTGCAAAACTGATAGAGACATACCCCAAGCGACTTACAGCTGTAATCGCAGCAAAAGGTGGCGCTACAAAGTATTAACTTAAGGGGGCTGAATAATTTTGCACGCCCAATTTTTCAGTTTTTGATTTGTTAAAAAAGTTTGAAATATCCAATAAATGTCGTTCCACTTCATGATTGTGTCCCACTTGTTGTTGATTCTTCACAAAAAAAAATACAGTTTCATATCTTTATGTTTGAAGCCTGAAATGTGGCAAAAGGTCGCAAAGTTCAAGGGGGCCGAATACTTTCGCAAGGCACTGTATTTATATTTACACATTCTATTCGTCCGTTTACATTTTTGTGTATTTGTGTGTATAATGTAGTTGTTGTGAATTTGTTAGATTACTTGTTGGATATTACCGCATAGTCGGAACTAGAAGCACAAGCCTTTTGCTACACTCGCATCAACATTTGTATTTATTTTTTCACCTTTATTTAACCAGATAGGCTAGTTGAGATCAAGTTCTCATTTACAACTGAGACCTGGCCAAGATAAAGCAAAGCAGTGTGAACAGACAACAACACAGAGTTACACATGGAGTAAACATTAAACAAGTCAATAACACAGTAGAAAAAAAAGAGTCTATATACATTGTGTGCAAAAGGCATGAGAAGGTAGGCAGTAAATAGGCCATAGGAGCGAATAATTACAATTTAGCAGATTAACACTGGAGTGACAAATGATCAGATGATCATGTGCAAGTAGAGATGCTGGTGTGCAAAAGAGCAGAAAAGTAAATAAATAAAAACAGTATGGGGATGAGGTAGGTAAATTGGGTGGGCTATTTACAGATGGGACTATGAACAGCTGCAGCGATCATCTGCTAACCATGTGTATGTGACCAATAACATTTGATTTGATTTGATAATGGAGAACATGTAGACCTTTTGTCTCACTAATAGATGACTCAAATCAAATCAAATTTTCTTTGTCATACGCTCCAATTACAACAGGTAGACCTTACCATGAGATGCTTACTTATTAGCTCTAAACCAATAATAATTCAATAAATATAATTAATAAAATATTTACTAAACAAACTAAAGTAAATAAACTCAAATCAATCAAACAGTAACAAGAAATGTACATAACAGTAACGAGGCTATATACCGGGGGTAAAGGTACTGAGTCAATGTGCGGGGGAACAGATTAGTGGAGGTAATTTGTAAAGAGGGGGAGGTCAGGGGGGGTGTCAATGTAAATAGTCCAGGTGGCCATTTGATTAGTTGTTCAGCAGTCTTAGGGCTTGGGGGTAGAAACTGTTGAGGAGCCTTTTGGTCCTAAACTTGGCGTTCCGGTACTGCTTGCCGTGCAGTAGCAGAGAGGATAGTCAATGACTTGGGTGACTGGAGCCTTTGACAATTTTTGGGGCCTTCCTCCAACACCGCCTAGTACATAGGTCCTGGATGTCAGGAAGCTTGTCCCCGGTGATGTACTGGGCCCTACACACTACCCTCTGTAGCGCCTTACGGTCAGATGCCGAGCAGTTGCCATACCAGTCGGTGATGCAACCGGTCAGCATATTCTTGATGGTGCAGCTATAGAACCTTTTGCAGATCTGGGGACCCATGCCAAAATCTTTTCAGTCTCCTGAGGGGGAAAAGGTGTTGTCGTGCCCTCTTCACAACTGTCTTGGTGTGTTTGGACTATGATAGTTTGTTGGTGATGTGGACACCAAGGAACTTGAAATTTTCGACCCACTCCACTTCAGTCCCGTCGATGTTAATGTTCGATCATCATCATTATAGTCCCCGATCATCTCCTTTGTCTTGCTTACGTTGAGAGAGAAGCTGTTGTCCTTGCACCACACAGCCAGGTCTCTGACCTCCTCCCTATAGGCTGCCTCAGTGTTGTTTCGTTAGCAAACAATGATGGTGTTGGAGTCGTGTTTGACCACGCAGTCGTGGGTGAACAGGGAGTACAGTAGGGGACTAAGCAGGCACCCCTGACAGGTCCCAGTGTTGAGGATCAGCATGGCAGATATGTTGTTGTCTACCCTTGGGGGCAGCCCGTCAGGAAGTCCAGGATCCAGTTGCAAAGGGAGTTGTTTAGTCCCAGGGTCCATAGCTTAGTGATGAGCTTTGTAAGCACCATGGTGTTGAACGCTGAGCTGTAGTCATTGAACAGCATTCTCACATAGGTGTTCCTTTCCAGGTGGGAAAGGACATTGTGGAGTGGGATTGAGATTGCATCATCTCTGGGTCTGTTGGGGCTGTATGTGAATTGGAGTGGGTCTAGGGTTTCTTGCATGATGGTATTGATGTGAGTCATGACCAGTCTTTCAAAGCACTTCATGGCTACCGATGTGAGTGCTACGGGGCTGTAATCATTTAGGCATGTTACCTTCTCTTTCTTGGCCACAGGGACTATGATGGTCATTTTGAAACATGTAGGTATTACAGACTCGGCAAAGGAGAGGTTGCTAATGTCAGTGAAGACTCTTGCCAGTTGGTCCGCGCATGCTTTGAGTACACGTCCTGGTAATCCATCTGGCCCCGCAGCTTTGTAAAAGTTGACCTGTTTAATGGTCTTGCTCACATTGGCTACGAAGAGCGTGATCACACAGTCGGCCGGAACAGCTGGTGCTCTCATGCATGCGTCAGTATTTATTGTCTCGTAGCAAGCATAAATGCATTTAGCTCATCTGGTAGGCTTATGTCACTAGGCAGCTCGCGGCTGTGTTTCCCTTTGTAGTCCGTGATAGTTTTCAAGCCCTGCCACATTCGACGAGCGTCGGAGACTGTGTAGTAGGATTCAATCTTAGTCCTGTATTGACACTTTGCATGTTTGATGGTTTGTCTGAGGGCATGGTGGGATTTCTAGTAAGCTTTCAAATTAGTGTCCCTCACCTTGAAAGCGGCAGCTCTAACCTTTATTTCGGTGCGGATGTTGCATGTAATCCAAGGCTACTGGTTGTGAAATGTACCTACGGTCACTGTGCACTTATTGATAAAGCGGTGACTGAGGTGGTATACTCCTCAATGCCATTGGATGAATCCTGGATAAATCCCGGAACATATTTCAGTCTGTGCTAGCAAAACAGTCCTGCAGCATAGCATCCGCATCATCTGACCACTTCCGTATTGAGCAAGTCACTGGTACTTCCTAATTTAGTTTTTGCTTGTAAGCAGGAATCAGGAGGATAGAATAATGGTCAGATTTTCCAAATGGAGGACGAGGAAGAGTTTTGTATACATCCCAGTGTGTTGAGTAAAGGTGGTCTAGAGTTGTTTTGTCCTCTGGTTGAACATGTGACACGCTGGTAGAATTGTGGTGGTGAATAGACGGCTACGAATAATATAGATGAGAACTCTCTTGGTAGATAATGTGGTCTACAGCTTATCATGAGGTATTCTACCTCAGGCGAACAATACCTTGAGACTTCTTCAATATTAGATATCGTGCACCAGCAGTTATTGACAAATATATACACACACACCCACCACTTGTCTTACCAGACGTAGCTGCTCTGTCCTGCCGAAACATGGAGAAGCCAACCAGCTCTATATTATTTGTGTCATCGTTCAGCCATGTCTCGGTGAAACATAAGATATTACAGTTTTTACTGTCCCTTTGGTAGGATAGTCATAATGATAGATCGTCCAGTTACAAGGCACCCCGCCCTCTGCCTCCTTTTTCTGTCTGTCTTTTCTTCATGCTGATGATGGGGATTTCGGCCTTGTGTCGACAAAGCAGTATGTCTTTGTGTCGGACTCATTAAAGAAAGAATCTTTGTCCAGTTTGAGTTGAGTAAATCGCTGTTCTGATGTCCAGAAGCTATTTTTGGCCATAAGAGACGGTAGCAGCAACATTATGTACAAAATGAGTTGCGAACAATGTGAACAAAAAAAAAAAATAGCACAGTTGGTTAGGAGCCCGTAAAATGGCAGCCCTCCCCTACGGTACCATTATTACCTTAATGGACCTATTGTCTCATTAATGGACGACATGTTGGCCTAAATCAGAGATGCTAAATATAAAAAGTCTGATGCTTCTAAACCATATATCCCAATCTGACTGTGTAGGTGCCTCGTATTTATCAGTCTCAGCAAGAAAAAATAAGCTTGACAATTTTCTGGGATTAACGATCTGTGCTGTATTTGGCAGACAAAAGCTAACACAATAGATTAGATTATACAATGCACTTAGATTATACAGCTATTCTAGCCTGTCTATGCTTAACGAATGTCCTTACCAATGATCTGTATAGCAGTTATAATTTAAACTTGAGGTTTATTTGGTAAGAAACACAGATTGGCTGTATTTTTAGGTCGAACTGTATGTGAAGTGTGTGGACTTGATGGAGAGGAGCATCTCTGGCAACACAGAGTGTGAATACCAGCGTTTTACACAAGTTCCACCTCAGCCCCTTATGCTGCTAACTGCATAAATAAAACGTGAACTGACTTGTTCAAGTATTTTCTCTATGAAACAGGTTCCCATAGGGACAGATAGACAACATAACACAACACAGAATACGAAATAAGCCACAACACCGCTCCCTATAAAGATTACCAACTTTCTTTTTATTGAAAAATATAGCTGGTATTTCAAAAGAGGAGGACGTGTGAGGGAGGTAAATACACTGAACGAAAACATAAACACAAAATGTAAAGTGTTGGTCCCATGTTTCATGAGCTGAAACAAAAGATCCCAGAAATGTGGGATGGGGTGGTATATCAAGAAGCGGATTAAACAGCCTGATCAATACACAGATGCACCTTGTGCTGGGGAAAATTAAAGGCCACTGAAATGTGCACATAATACAATGCCACATATGTCTCAAGTTTTGAGGAACCATGCAATTAGCATGCTGACTGCAGGAATGTTCACCAGAACTGTTGCCAGATAATTTAATGTTAATTTGTTTACCATAAGACATCTCCCATGTTGTTTTAGAGAATTGGGCAGTATGTCCAACCGGCCTCACAACCGCATACGGCGTTGTGTAGGCGAGCGGTTTGCTGATGTCAACGTTGTGAACACAGTTCCCCATGGTGGTGGTGGGGTTATGGTATGGGCAGGCATAAGCTACAGTTGAATTCATTTCATTTTAAATCGATGGAAATTTTAATGTACAGCGATACTGTGACGGCCCATACTGAGGCCCGTTTTTTTTTAAGGTATCTTTGACCTTCGCAGTCATGAAATCCATAGATTAGTGCCTAATGAATTTATTTCAACTGACTGATTTCCTCATGAACTATAACTCAGTGAAATCTTTGAAATTGTTGCATGTTACATTTATATTTTTGTTCAGTATATATATATATATACAGGAGAAAGAAAAAGAAAAGTAGCACATACCTGGCATAAAAACTAGCCACAGAGTAGAAAAAAATGAAACACTCTCCAGCTGAACCTTTAAGCCAGTTCTTTTTCACAATCCCTTCCCCTTGTATGACTCTTTTCTCCCCCTCATACATGCCCCCATCCCCATCCCCATCATGGATGGCACCATTAGTATTTATCTACTTCACTTCAGTAGCAAATAAAATGGGGGTGGACAGGTATGAGTGTTTTGATAGAAAATTAAAAGGTTGTTTATAAAGTGTCCCAGCATTGGTGAAGAACAGCTAAGCGATTGCAACAGTTTAACCCACTTTCCATAGACATATTCTACAACAATGGAACAAACAACTGAGTTTAAAACAATAAGAACATAACAAAGAAATCCTAAATTTGGCCCATTTACAAATGAACAGCGTGAGAGGCCTGAGATTTAAGTTCCCTGTACTGCTGTAGCCCGTAAATGTTTCCTTCAGACATCAAGACTCAATATGACATGTCAGAGGATGATTACATACATACTTGGCACATTTCCACCTGGTCATTTTAATCTCTGAACAGATCTCTCTTTAATACAGACATGTACACATGGAACTTACATAGCATGAACATTTGGGTGAGTGATGTCACATCCTGCCTGGCATTAGGTTCCTCCCCTGACCTAATACCGTTGGATAATGTGTTCCCCCCTCCAAACAACCAACCAACATCATAACAGGGAACAAAAACAGTGATCCCCAGTGTCACATATGGCACAAATGTAATTTTCTCTCACTCAAGCATAAAGTCAATAGATTATGACAACTGGGAACTCTGAGGAAAAAACTAGGTCAAATCACAACATCAGTGATCTTCCGGTCAGAAAATAAAGTCAGTTTTGGAAAGATGCCCAAGTTTCCGACTTGGATGACTGTTCAAAATGATTTTCCCAATCAGACTTAGTTCAGAGATTCCCAGTTGTTTGGGCATTGGTCAAAAGTAGTGCGCTATATAGGGAATAGGGTGCCATTTGGGATGCAAATACTGTCGGAGGAATCTAAAGGGAAAGGGAACAGGCGCGCCTGTCTTTTCCTTTCCCAAACATATGACTCATGAATGGATGAGTCGTTGGTTTGGTTACCGACCGATCAGCCAACTAAGTTCATGAATGACAGGGTGGAGGGAAGTCAGAGGGTGTGCTGATTCAATCTGCTCCTACAGTATGTTTATGAATGAGAGGGAAGCCAGAGGGTGTGCTGATTCAATCTGCTCCTACAGTATGTTTATGAATGATAGGGAAGCCAGATGGTGTGCTGATTCAATCTGCTCCTACAGTATGTTTATGAATGAGGGGGAAGCCAGAGGGTGTGCTGATTCAATCTGCTCCTACAGTATGTTTATGAATGAGAGGGAAGCCAGAGGGTGTGCTGATTCAATCTGCTCCTACAGTATGTTTATGAATGAGGGGGAAGCCAGAGGGTGTGCTGATTCAATCTGCTCCTACAGTATGTTTATGAATGACAGGGTGGAGGGAAGCCAGAGGGTGTGCTGATTCAATCTGCTCCTACAGTATGTTTATGAATGAGGGGGAAGCCAGAGGGTGTGCTGATTCAATCTACTCCTACAGTATGTTTATGAATGAGAGGGTGGAGGGAAGCCAGAGGGTGTGCTGATTTAATCTACTCCTACAATATGTTTATGAATGAGAGGGTGGGGGGAAGCCAGAGGGTGTGCTGATTCAATCTGCTCCTACAGTATGTTTATGAATGAGAGGGAAGTCAGAGGGTGTGCTGATTCAATCTGCTCCTACAGTATGTTTATGAATGAGAGGGAAGCCAGAGGGTGTGCTGATTCAATCTGCTCCTACAGTATGTTTATGAATGATAGGGAAGCCAGATGGTGTGCTGATTCAATCTGCTCCTACAGTATGTTTATGAATGAGGGGGAAGCCAGAGGGTGTGCTGATTCAATCTGCTCCTACAGTATGTTTATGAATGAGAGGGAAGCCAGAGGGTGTGCTGATTCAATCTGCTCCTACAGTATGTTTATGAATGAGGGGGAAGCCAGAGGGTGTGCTGATTCAATCTGCTCCTACAGTATGTTTATGAATGACAGGGTGGAGGGAAGCCAGAGGGTGTGCTGATTCAATCTGCTCCTACAGTATGTTTATGAATGAGGGGGAAGCCAGAGGGTGTGCTGATTCAATCTGCTCCTACAGTATGTTTATGAATGACAGGGTGGAGGGAAGCCAGAGGGTGTGCTGATTCAATCTGCTCCTACAGTATGTTTATGAATGAGGGGGAAGCCAGAGGGTGTGCTGATTCAATCTGCTCCTACAGTATGTTTATGAATGAGAGGGTGGAGGGAAGCCAGAGGGTGTGCTGATTTAATCTACTCCTACAATATGTTTATGAATGAGAGGGTGGGGGGAAGCCAGAGGGTGTGCTGATTCAATCTGCTCCTACAGTATGTTTATGAATGAGAGGGAAGCCAGAGGGTGTGCTGATTCAATCTGCTCCTACAGTATGTTTATGAATGATAGGGAAGCCAGATGGTGTGCTGATTCAATCTGCTCCTACAGTATGTTTATGAATGAGGGGGAAGCCAGAGGGTGTGCTGATTCAATCTGCTCCTACAGTATGTTTATGAATGAGAGGGAAGCCAGAGGGTGTGCTGATTCAATCTGCTCCTACAGTATGTTTATGAATGAGGGGGAAGCCAGAGGGTGTGCTGATTCAATCTGCTCCTACAGTATGTTTATGAATGACAGGGTGGAGGGAAGCCAGAGGGTGTGCTGATTCAATCTGCTCCTACAGTATGTTTATGAATGAGGGGGAAGCCAGAGGGTGTGCTGATTTAATCTACTCCTACAATATGTTTATGAATGAGAGGGTGGGGGGAAGCCAGAGGGTGTGCTGATTCAATCTGCTCCTACAGTATGTTTATGAATGAGAGGGAAGCCAGAGGGTGTGCTGATTCAATCTGCTCCTACAGTATGTTTATGAATGAGAGGGTGGGGGGAAGCCATAGGGTGTGCTGATTCAATCTGCTCCTACAGTATGTTTATGAATGAGAGGGTGGGGGGAAGCCAGAGGGTGTGCTGATTCAATCTGCTCCTACAGTATGTTTATGAATGAGAGGGAGGCCAGAGGGTGTGCTGATTCAATCTGCTCCTACAGTATGTTTATGAATGAGAGGGAAGCCAGAGGGTGCGCTGATTCAATCTGCTCCTACAGTATGTTTATAAATGAGAGGGAAGCCAGAGGGTGTGCTGATTCAATCTGCTCCTACAGTATGTTTATGAATGAGAGGGAAGCCAGAGGGTGTGCTGATTCAATCTGCTCCTACAGTAGCCAGGTCTGCGTAGCAGAATGGCGAGAGGAGAGTAATATTGTCACTTATAACTAGTGTTCACCTATTACTGATACCCTCCTCCCTTCAAACTCCTCTCTTTCTCTTGATCCTACAAGCCTGGGGTGTGTACGGGGGAAGAGATGACCACATAGATATGACAGTCTACTTTACGGTCACTTCTCTTGTTCACAACCACCATCTCTGCTCCTGTGAGTTATGTATTTGTTTCCATTGGTTTCTAAACATTTGTACAATAAAAGCACTACTGGTCATGAAAGCTTCTACAAAAAGGCCATTTATTTTCAAAATTTTCATTTTTTTGCTTTTAATAATAAGTCAAGTTAATTTAAAACATTTACATGGAAACAAAACAAAGATTTGTTGTGTACAATAGTTAGTGTTTTAGGGAGTGAGCTGTTGCTACACCTTGGCAGTACTTGCAGGGGATATATGACTGAGTCCATTGATCTAAGCTAAAGTGCCATGGACTCACGGCCAAACCCAAACCTAGCCTAATCAACTCCAAAGCTAAGGCTTAAGCTGGCTCACTGAGTAGGCTAGTTTGTTAGGCTTTAGAACAACTAAAGATCACCAAAATCCAACCTTTAACTAAATTCCTCCAATCAACACGGTGACTTAAAACAGTGCACAATATGATCGACCCCTTATTAGAAGAAGTTATTAGGTAACAAACGAAACAAGCTAACTGATCATTTAGGACTTCAGAGTGTGTTGGCTGTATAGAGTATGTCTAGTGAAGAGTACAATAAAGCAGACTAATGGTTGGAATAATGAACAACCAAGTTGTGCCATTGATTAAGAACCTGAAGACCAACTTATCAATTCTGTATGTAGTAAACATAGGAGAAGCCACCTTTATTTACCCTTTGAACATTAACAAAACCAATATTTTAACTGCAGCTCACCTCACTCAACACACACATACACATACAATCCAGTCAATGCCCCAAAGAATGCTGGGATACATTTAACTTCCTTTCTCCAAAGCAGTATGGGAAATATACAGTTCAGGCCGTGACCTCACATGACTCTACACCCCACGCATTACACCTAAACCTGGGTGATCAACAGTTCATGCTTCGACCTCTGTGACCTCTGTCAATCTCCATATGTCCGCTTTAAAAGAATGTGACAATCAGTGTCATGACCGCTGGTTGGTTTTCCCTTACCTAATAATGTGCAATAAGGAATATGCTAGTACTGTAAACAGGACTGTAGCTATGGTAACCATGAAGGGAAATCCTCTGAATGGAAAGACAATGGTGGCGTGGGTGGGATATGGTTCATGTTGAATATGAGTGGATATAAGGGTTGATCCCCTTATAAGGAGAAACACACTTTAATGACATATTGGAACTGTGGGATTAGATCATCATAATGACAGATCACAGTTCTACAAAAAAGAATCCCTCAAACCAATAACTGGTGTCTCAGAGTTACAGTGTGTGTGTGTGTGTGTGTGTGTGTGTGTGTGTGTGTGTGTGTGTGTGAGAGAGTTAGTGGTCGACACGGAATTCTGTAATGGGCTGGAGGAATGGACTCATGGGACAGGCATTTTCGTTTCCATTAACAGTTGGACACACACACACACACACAGGAGTAAATAAGGCTAAATAACAGATGGTGTATGGGTATTCCTGATCCAGGAGGTATAGCAGAACAGGATGTCCCCATATAGAAGTTCTCAGGATAGATCCATATGTGGGGATTTTTCCAGTCTTTATCGTGCTCCCAACCCCTCCCAGACTTATTATAGCATTAAACTCATGAAAAAGAATTGTCTCCTTCGGGGACCTCACAAACCACATTCTGGTGTCCTTATTAACCACGTTCTGTGGTGGTGACATTACAGCGCTGTTCTGTTTTACACCCTGATCTCATCATCATCCTCGTCCATGAAGGAGAAGTCTTTATCGTCCTCCCCTCCAGCCCCCCGAGAGCTGTACTTGGCGCTGTCCGTGTCCCCCTCCTGCAGGTGGTGGAGTGGTTTCTCCTCAAGAGCGGCAGAGCCGGAGGAGGACACGGAACAGCTGTCCAGGTGGCTGTGGTAGTTCCTGCGAGGGGTGTAGAGGGGGTCGGCCATGACCTTCGGCTGAGGATAGGTGCGTGGGGGCCTGACTGGAGCCTGTAGATCCACCTGGTCCTCGATCTCATCCTCCGTGGTGGGAGGGCTAAAGGGGGGTGACCCGCGGCCCTCACTGCCCTTCCCCTCCTCGTACCCCAGGTCGTCTTCCTCCCAGCCCTTCTTTTCCATGACGCTGAGGATGTCCCCCAGCATGGAGGGTCCCAGGTCAATGTGAAATGACATGATGGACTCCGCGTGCTTCATCCCACCACCCCGATGATGTGATGGGGGCAGGTCAGTCAGTTCTCCAAAGTTACGCTCGTCAAACTCCAGATCCAGCATCGCCATGGCCGAGGCACCGTTGACTGGTTTGCTGATTCCATCGACCTCGGGCAGCTTCTTCAGAGGGCTGGAGGAGACGCTCTTGGGCATCTGCTGACCACCGCCCATCCTGACCACGTCCTCGTCATTGAGGTAGGGCAGGGAGATGGCGTTCTTCACAAAGTTTGGCGAGCCACCGGGGGGCGCCAACGAGTTGTTCTTGTACATGTCACCGCGGTTCACCGACTGGGAGCGCTTGCTGCTCCTGAAGGTTCGGGACAGCAGGCCTGGTTTGTGTCCAGGGGAGCTCTGCTGGACCTCTGGAACCTGTTCTTTAGGGGGCTCCCCAGACCGGGTACTTAGGAAAGAGGTGTCCCCGAAGGCGTCCCCGCCACGACCCACATGCATGGTGTGTCTGAAGTCCCCCAGAGGGGCGCTGATCATCTCCGCAGTCAGGTCGGCCCGGGAGCGACGCTTGGACTGGTTCGAGGTTAGCTGCTTGAGAATAGGCATGGTGATGTCTGATGAAGTCTGATTTAATACGCAACAAGACCAGAAACACCTGATTGGTGCTGAGAGTTATGTGATGGTTGTGTCTTTCTCACATTTAATTGTAAACTGTGTTGTCAAGGCAAGGTTTGAACCAGGTCTCTAGAGTACCCAGCCATTGTGGTCCTTCAAACAGCTACGGTGAGTTCTGGTCCAGATAATCCACAAATCAACCTAAGGGAAAAACAGAAGAGAGGACACATTAAAATCACATTGCAAGAACCATGCAAACCAACTCAGATCCTCAAAGTTGGCATGGAAATGAACTATAACACAGAGTAGCTTTGTAATGTTATTCCTTCAGAGAATAAGCACATGACACATGACAGTAAACAATCTATTTCCAATAGCTGCTGGCTGCGTCTGCGGCCAGAATCAAGACAACTTTCTTCTTCTATGCCGCTCTGCCTCAAATGTGGAAACTTTTGTTGCCAGGCCGGGGCTTTGAAATTAAACCTCCAGTTGAGTGGTTCCAAACTCTAGGGGGACAAAAGGTAGGTATTCTGGAATGAAGTAGAGGGGGTGGGGGGACTTAAGTTCTTTCTCACTTAACTGGAACACTAACCTTTCTCTGCCTGAACTAAAAGTACTTTTTAAAAACAGGGGAAACACACGTTTCAAGTCATCGGAACACATTTTTCATGCAAATACGTGTCTTTAATAGAACTTCCAAGTTCCCATAAGTGCTGAAATATTGTTTAAAAGCGGCAGCCGGAATATTAATCAGTTGGGCTTTTCAATTTTTAGGAGACGGCCGTCTGTTATCTGGGGTCCCTGCTTCCAATACAGTACTCTGTTCTACTGCCGCAGCTCTGCAATTCCCATTTGGGCCCGTGCCTGCCTCTCTCCCCCTCTCTGCGCCTCTCTCTCTCTCTCTCTCCTATATTACCCTACAGTCATAAAATACTGGGAGCTTGAGGGGGCTCCAGCTGCCAGGAATAAAGAGCAGATGAAAAAAAACTAAGAAGACAGTATGGTTGGAACAGAATGATACAGTTAGTTATTGACAGTCGATACATTTCTTCTGCAGCTTGGATTAATTTAGAGCAACAGCTCAGAAGCATCAACTGTCAATAACTAAATGTATCGTTCTATTCCAACCCTTGTCACTGACTGACTGAATCATTCTGTTCTAACCCTTCTGTCAGTGACTGACAATCGCTGTTCCAACCCTTCTGTCACTGACTGACTATCGTTCTGTTCCAACCCTTCCGTCACTGGCAGATTGAAACTCTCTCTGAGTCTCTCCTGCTTGATCTCGGATTTTTCGCTCTCTCACGATTTCCAGACATCTTTAAGCCAAGGGGACGTTTGAAGCTTGTACTCTTTTCACCCGGCCGTTCTTCTGCAGGTACTGGTTTGTGTGTAAATAATGACCTAAAGAATTTCACGCCCATCAGAGCCTTCTTAGATCTACCCCATTAAGCTACATACGGTCCATGTGTCACCGGTCACTTGTATTATTGCAACACTCAACACACTGATCACTGTGTTCAGAACTTAAGTTGTGATTAGAGTCAGGGGCCCTGATAAGTCTACAGCCCTGCCATGAGGATATCATTTACTGCTTACACGCTTTGGATTTCACAGCAGACACTTTGATCTGCAAACTGGCAGCATTTTGACCTATGACTCAATAAGCCTGATGATATGGGCCATTTCAGAAGCCGATGATACGGGTCGTTTCAAGAGTGTCTGCTTACCTAGGCCAATCTGTCTTCGTGTCACCATTGACCCCGCAATGAAATAAGATCTCAAAACATAATGGTTTGGGGTGGACAGTAGCAAAGTTGGCAGCTTTTAATGGGATAAAAGTTACTGTCCCCAGATAGGCCAGCAATAAGGACGAGTAGGCCTAGGTGACGTCAACAAGGGTTTCAATGTTGCTGCTAGTCTGCCATCCAATCATTCTCATGTTTTAAAACCACAGCGCACGCGTGCACACACACGACGACACACCCTTTAGTCTATGTGTATTCGTGTATTCATACCCTGTGGATGAATGGGGCCTCAGGCAAAAAGCAACGTCACCCTTGAAAACATTTACATCTCCGACAACAAAGGCCCATTCAACTGAAAAGGCAACTGTATCAGCAGAGAGAACAGAGGGGTTTTTGAAAGATGATATGTTAACCCAGTTCTTCTCCTTTCAAAGGACAAAACGTCCCTAAGGACAATTCAATGATCTTCTTGTCTGCCTACTGTGGTTTAACCTCTTTATTCAGTACCTTCAGAAAATCTGTCCTCAGTCATAAGGATTGTTAGTGTGTGGGGAGAGGTTTTGCACCCTCAACAAAGAATTCCCCTTCAGACAAACACAAGGACAACTGTATTGAATAAGACTGAGCATGAATGACTGAACAAGGGGTTTGGAGAAGTAGAAAGTTTATAATGGAATTTACATCTTCACCTTTTCACCAACAACTAAAACACTAGCCATTATGAAGAGCTAACTGCTCCAAAACAACCATGTAAATGAGCTCAGCCATCACCGCTTTCAAGGGTCACAATTGTGCAACCGCACATTGTGCTGTTGTGGCTAAGGAGGTCCCTTAAGGAGGACAAGCTTACTTTACTGCAGAGTGATCCGTCACTACCTATTACATTATTACACAACTCACTATGCATGAGACCACAATCCTCCATATGCCAGCCCGTCTGCCTCTCCTCTATATGCCAGCCCGTCTGCCTCTCCTCACACACACACACACACACACACACACAACCCCATAATGACAAATGAATTACAGAAATACACTATATATACACACAAAAGTATGTGGACACCCCTTCAAATTTGTGGATTTTGGGTATTTCAGCCACACCCGTTGCTGACAGGTATATAAAATCGAGCACACTGCCATGCAATCTCCATAGACAAACATTGGCTGTAGAATGGCCTTGAAAAGATCAGTGACTTTCAACGTGGCACAGTCATAGGATGCTAACTTTCCAACAAGTCAGTTCATCAAATGTCTGCCCTGCGAGAGCTGCCCTGGTCAACTGTATGGATGACTCTGGGTTTTGCAGATGGTCTGGGGCTGTTTTTCATTGTTCAGGCTCAACCCCTTAGTTCCAGTGAAGGCCATAATAAAGTGCTACTCTGCCTTTTTAACAACACTAATCAACAAGGCAGGTCCTTCAGGCCCTAGTTTTGTTGCACAGCTGGCCCTTAAATGTACACATTAATAATATGCGTGCCAATCTCTTCTGGCTCAAAGTGGAAGAGATATTGACTTCATCACTACTTGTTTGTGTAAAAAGTGTTGACAAGCTGAATGCACCAAGCAATCTGTTTAAACAACTAGCACACAGGAAAGACACCCATGCATACCCCACAAGATATGCCACCAAGGGTCTCTTCACAATCCAAGTCCAGAACAGACTATGGGAGGCGCACAGTACTACATAGAACCATGACTACATGGAACTCTATTCCACGTCAGGCAACTAACCGATACAAGCAGCAGTAGAATCAGATTTAAAAAACAGATTAAAAATACACGTTATGGAAGAGTGGAGACTGAAGAGACACACACACACAGGAACAAACACATGCACTCTACACACATACATTGTAATATTGTTGTATGGTGGTATTATACATTTTCTATTGTAGATATGTAGTGGTGTAATATTGTTGTATGGTGGTATTATACATGTTGTATTGTATATATGTAGTGGTGTAATATTGTTGTATGGTGGTATTATACATTTGTATTGTAGATATGTAGTGGTGTAATATTGTTGTATGGTGGTATTATAGATGTTGTATTGTAGATATGTAGTGGTGTAATATTGTTGTATGGTGGTATTATACATGTTGTATTGTAGTGGTGTAATATTGTTGTATGGTGGTATTATACATGTTGTATTGTATATATGTAATGGTGTAATATTGTTGCATGGTGGTATAATATATATGTAGTGGTGTAATATTGTTGTATGGTGGTATTATACATGTTGTATTGTATATATATGTAGTGGTGTAATATTGTTGTATGGTGGTATTATACATGTTGTATTGTATATATGTAGTGGTGTAATATTGTTGTATGATGGTATTATACATGTTGTATTGTATATATGTAGTGGTGTAATAATGTTGTATGGTGGTATTATACATGTTGTATTGTATATATGTAGTGGTGTAATAATGTTGTATGTTGTATTGTATATATGTAGTGGTGTAATATTGTTGTATGGTGGTATTATACATGTTGTATTGTAGATATGTAGTGGTATAATATTGTTGTTGTATGGTGGTATTATAAATGTTGTATTGTATATATGTAATGGTGTAATATTGTTGTATGGTGGTATTATAGATGTTGTATTGTAGATATGTAGTGGTATAATATTGTGGTATTATACATGTTGTACTGTAGATATGTAGTGGTGTAATATTGTTGTTGTATGGTGGTATTATACATGTTGTATTGTATATATGTAGTGGTGTAATATTGTTGTATGATGGTATTATACATGTTGTATTGTATATATGTAGTGGTGTAATATTGTTGTATGGTGGTATTATACATGTTGTATTGTATATATGTAGTGGTGTAATATTGTTGTATGGTGGTATTATACATGTTGTATTGTAGTGGTGTAATATTGTTGTATGCTGGTATTATACATGTTGTATTGTAGATATGTAGCGGTGTAATATTGTTGTATGGTGGTATTATACATGTTGTATTGTAGTGGTGTAATATTGTTGTATGGTGGTATTATACATGTTGTATTGTATATATGTAATGGTGTAATATTGTTGTATGGTGGTATTATACATGTTGTATTGTATATATGTAGTGGTGTAATACTGTTGTATGGTGGTATTATACATGTTGTATTGTATATAGGTAGCGGTGTAATATTGTTGTATGGTGGTATTATACATGTTGTATTGTAGTGGTGTAATATTGTTGTATGGTGGTATTATACATGTTGTATTGTAGATATGTAGCGGTGTAATATTGTTGTATGGTGGTATTATACATGTTGTATTGTAGTGGTGTAATATTGTTGTATGGTGGTATTATACATGTTGTATTGTATATATGTAGTGGTGTAATATTGTTGTATGGTGGTATTATACGTTGTATTGTAGATATGTAGTGGTGTAATATTGTTGTATGTTGTATTGTATATAGGTAGTGGTGTAATAGTGTTGTATGATGGTATTATACATGTTGTATTGTAGATATGTAGTGGTGTAATATTGTTGTATGGTGGTATTATACATGTTGTATTGTATATATGTAGTGGTGTAATACTGTTGTATGGTGGTATTATACATGTTGTATTGTAGATATGTAATGGTGTAATATTGTTGTATGGTGGTATTATACATGTTGTATTGTATATATGTAGTGGTGTAATACTGTTGTATGGTGGTATTATACATGTTGTATTGTAGATATGTAATGGTGTAATATTGTTGTATGGTGGTATTATACATGTTGTATTGTATATATGTAGCGGTGTAATGTTGTATGGTGGTATTATACATGTTGTATTGTAGATATGTAGTGGTGTAATATTGTTGTATGGTGGTATTATACATGTTGTATTGTATATATGTAGCGGTGTAATATTGTTGTATGGTGGTATTATACATGTTGTATTGTAGTGGTGTAATATTGTTGTATGGTGGTATTATACATGTTGTATTGTAGATATGTAGCGGTGTAATATTGTTGTATGGTGGTATTATACATGTTGTATTGTAGTGGTGTAATATTGTTGTATGGTGGTATTATACATGTTGTATTGTATATATGTAATGGTGTAATATTGTTGTATGGTGGTATTATATATATGTAGTGGTGTAATATTGTTGTATGGTGGTATTATACATGTTGTATTATATATATATGTAGTGGTGTAATATTGTTGTATGCTGGTATTATACGTTGTATTGTAGATATGTAGTGGTGTAATATTGTTGTATGTTGTATTGTATATAAATGTAGTGGTGTAATAATGTTGTATGATGGTATTATACATGTTGTATTGTAGATATGTAGAGGTGTAATAGTGTTGTATGGTGGTATTATACATGTTGTATTGTAGTGGTGTAATGTTGTTGTATGGTGGTATTATACATTTGTATTGTAGATATGTAGTGGTGTAATATTGTTGTATGGTGGTATTATACATGTTGTATTGTAGATATGTAGTGGTGTAATATTGTTGTATGGTGGTATTATACATTTGTATTGTAGATATGATAATATATAATAATATTGTTGTATGGTGGTATTATACATGTTGTATTGTGGATATGTAGTGGTGTAATATTGTTGTATGGTGGTATTATACATGTTGTATTGTATATATGTAGTGGTGTAATAATGTTGTATGTTGTATTGTATATAAATGTAGTGGTGTAATAATGTTGCATTGTGTATAAATGTAGTGGTGTAATAATGTTGTATGTTGTATTGTATATAAATGTAGTGGTGTAATATTGTTGTATGGTGGTATTATACATTTGTATTGTATATATGTAGTGGTGTAAAAATGTTATATGATGTACTGTTTTATCTTTTGTTTTATATGTAATGTTAGTGCCTTAATGTGTTAGACCCCAGGAAGAGTAATGGGGATCCCTAATACATAGAAAGAGGGCTGTCAAACAGGGCTAATACATACAAACAAGGCAAATACATAGAAAGAGGGCTGTCAAACTGGGCTAACAAAGAAATAGGGTTATACATAGAAATAGGGCTGTCAAAAGTATTGCATAATGTAGAGAATAGGGTGCCATTTGGCAGTGGTTCTTAAACTTCTCTTTGGGGACCCCCAAACAATTGTGTTGTAGCCTTGAACTAGCACACCTGATTCACCTAGACACAGACGTGATGATTAGTTGAATTAGGTCTGCTAGCTGTGGAACAGAACAAATACATGGAACGTCTGGGGCTCCAGAACCAGTGCCATATGGGACACGTCTCAGTCCCTGCCTATTGGGCTCAGAGGGGAAAACAACACAACTGCTACACTAGAGGGGGAATGGAATACATTAGAAAACCATACATTGGATGTGATGCATCCTTAGAAAACATTCATACTTAGGAAAAAAGACCTGTGTGTACTCCTTTAATAACAACTATCCCACTATCCATAGCCACAGTCAAAATTGTCTATCGTAAAAATTCATGAAAACAAAAATTAATTTAAGTTTAGGGTTAGGCATAAGGTTAGCAGTGTGGTTAAGGTTAGGTTTAAAATCAAACTTTAAGAGAAATTGTAGAAATAGACAGGGTTTATGACTTTGTGGCTGTGGTAACTAGTGACCACCTTTTACAGATGTAAAAGGTTGTCACTAGTTACAGATGTAGGATCTTAATTTGATCACTTTAGTTGCTGTGAATTTCCCTGCACCGCAAGAAATTAACATTTGTAGTGCATTTTAGTTTTAAAAAGGTGTCTAAAGTTATCAAAATCCACTTTGAATACATTGATTTGCCCTAAAAAAAATAATTGATCAACCCCTACAAAAATTCCCATTAATTTGAATCAACATAATAAATCACATTTCCTGGAAGCTACAGTACATACACAATCCACAAGCAATTCAAAACAACCTTCCAAACTGCTTGCTTATTTGTAGCCCCTTCATTGGGGTGGCAGGCAGCCTAGTGGTTAGAGCGTTGGACTAGTAACCAAAAGGTTGCAAAAAGGTTCTGCCCCTGAACGTGGCACTTAAGCCACTAAATCTGTATGCCGTCATTGAAAATAAGAATTTGTTCTTAACTGCCTAGTTAAATAAAAGGTTTTAAAAAAGCTGTGCAATTTACTAGGGCCGGGACGATATTTTTTCTATGGTAAAAAAAGAAAACACGAAGCAGACTCGACTCTTTGGCCATTAAAAACCTGCTGTATGTAAAATAGTGTGATATAGGTTGACAAATAAATATCAAAAATAAACATAATTATGTTTGTTTCCAACATAAGGGCTGCTTTAAATTTTTTTTCCCCTTGTCGCGGCACTAATGAATAGCACGATACTGGTATCGTCCCGGCCCTTCAGTTTACGTTGAGCATTAACTAGACTGCAAGAAAAATACTAGTGAAAATGAAAGCCATTTGTTTCTTTGCCTGGGACGTCATGCATGGGTTTGAGTAGTCACTGGGGATTCCACTGAGCCCAGCTGTA
Organism: Oncorhynchus mykiss; assembly: GCF_013265735.2. Lineage (NCBI taxonomy): Eukaryota > Metazoa > Chordata > Actinopteri > Salmoniformes > Salmonidae > Oncorhynchus > Oncorhynchus mykiss. Next base: position 51,750,144 of record NC_048587.1, on the reverse strand, counting down.
TGGCCCATAATATAGTGTTCTACACACAAATACACAGTGGTTCTAAGAACACCGCTGGGGGCTGGATTATATCAAAGTGATCTTTCAAATGCTGCTCACAGCTGGACTAGTCAAGAAGGCCAGGCAGCCCATGCTAGCTAGCATTCCACAGCTACACTCCAGACTTAAAGAAACACACATGACATCACAAATCTGTGTTTAACTTCAAATATGGTCTCCAAATTAATTTCAGCAACTACTTAAATGAGAGAAGTAATAGGATGTGCGCTCTATTTTGCCCTTCTTCAAATCTGTGTTTTGAATCTGAGCATCATGCCAAAGCATTAGCCCAGCCAGCGATGGTGTCTTTATGTAACAAACTTTAAGCACTCAAAGCATCATGACACCAGATCCAACTGGCAGTAAGGTCTATGAATGATTAACAGCATCTTATTTCGCCCTCAGCCCCAGGGCACCGACAGAGAGGATATTTTGTCCTCATAGCATGGTTCCAAGGAACTGTCGTGGATGCATAACGTGCAGGGTCGGCTCTAGGCTTTTGCAGGACCCAAGAGAGACTTGGTGGGCAAAACATTTTAGTGCCCCCCAGCCTTGATGGCGGAGAGAAAAACACATGTTTTAAAGTGAATTTCCTGCAATTCTACTAATTTTGCCATGACTTAAGCCATGTTAATGATATCTGATGGAGGTCAGGGCCCTGCGTGTCTGGTCGGTATTCTTAGTGGGCTCGGTCCCTCAGTGACTGCTTATGCCAGGTGCCAGCTCTGGTAACGTGGCCAGCCCAGTACAACTAGGCGTGTCCCTGTACTGTGAATCAGGCACATCTCCATCGACCTCTTACTCTGCTAATCCTCCTGGTTCACAAGCCACAATCCTCCAACTATGTTCCACACATATTACGCTCTTCACACCTCTCTCTTCCTCAGAGTATGCACACACATAAGAGGTTTTGGAAATGTCATCCATGTAGCCAAGTCAAGTCAATCTTCAGTCGCTCCTTCCTTTCACAGCTAGACTACCTAGGAGAGAAACAAGCACACACTGCAGTCCAAAACCATGCTAGTTTTATTTTGGGGTCCTTTTAATTTTTCAAAGGAAAGACAGAGAGAGAACATTACTTATTCACTAGGCGGAAGGGAGGGAGGGTACTGGTTGTGTAATGTAAATAGAGTTAGTGGATCTTACACAACTGCAGAGTCACTAACATACTGTATGCCCAGTTAGATATTCAATTCTAACTGGGCATAGTCACATTTTAGTTTATATTTACAATATCATAAGAAAGAAATAAACAGCTGACATGCTTGCGCCATAAGTTGCTAGCTGTATATCACCACAAAAATCAAGTTTCCTTTCAGTGTTCCACAACCATCACTCATACCACATGTTCCCAATGTGTCAGACATTTGTGCAAATATTTCAAATCAAATTGTATGTCACATGCGCCGAATAAAATTATAGACCTTACCGTGAAATGCTTACTTACAAGCCCTTAACCAACAATGCAGTTAAGAATAATCTAAGAAAATAAACTTTTTTTTTTTACAAAAAAGTAAAATAGCAACAAAATGACAATAACGAGGCTTTATACAGGGCGTACCGGTACAGAGTCAACGTGCAGGGGAACACGTTAGTCCAGGTAATTGAGGTTAGTCCAGGTAATGTAGATGTAGAAAATGGTGGGGTAAATTGACTATGCATAATAAACAGCAAAAAAAAGGGGGGGGGGGCAGTGCAAATTGTCCGGGTAGCCATTTGAATAGCTGTTCAGCAGTCTTATGGCTTGGGGGTAGAAGCTGTTGAGAAGCCTTTTAGACCTAGACTTGGCGCTCCGGTACCGCTTGCCGTGCGGTAGCAGAGAAAACAGTCTATGACTAGGGTGGCTGGAGTCTTTGACCATTTTCAGGGCCTTCCTCTGACACCGTCTGGTATAGAGGTCCTGGATGACAGGAGGCTTGGCCCCGGTGATGAACTGGGCCATACGCACTACCCTCTGTAGAGCCTTGCGGCCGGAGGCCGAGCATTTGCCATACCAGGCAGTGATGCAACCAGTCGGCATGTTCTCGATGGTGCAGCAATATAACTTTCTGAGGAGCTGAGGACCTATGACAAATCTTTTCAGTCTCCTGAGGGGGATTGGGCATTATCGTCGCCTCTTCACGACTGTCTTGGTGTGTTTGGACCATGATAGTTTGCTGGTGATGTGGACACCAAGGAACTTGAGGCTCTCAACCTGCTCCACTACAGCCCTGTCAATGAGAATAGGGGCATGCCAGGCCCTCTTTCCTGTAGTCCACGATCATTTCCTTTGTCTTGATCACATTGAGGGAGAGGTTGTTGGCCTGGCACCACACTGCCAGGTGTCTGACCACCTCCCTATAAGCTGTCTCATCGTTGTCGGTGATCAGGCCTACCACCGTTTTGTTGTTGGCAAACTTAATGATGGTGTTGGAGTTGTGCTTGGCCACGCAGTCATGAACAGGGAGTACAGGAGGGGACTAAGCACGCACCCCTGAGGGTCCCCCATGTTGAGGATTAGTGTGGCAGATGTGTTGTTGCCTACCCTTACCAACTGGGGCGGCACGTCAGGAAGTCCAGGATCTAGTTGCAGAGGGAGGTGATTAGTCCCAGGGTTCTTAGCTTAGTGATGAGCTTTGAGGGCACTATGGTTTTGAAAACTGAGCCTATGAATAGCATTCTGACGTAGATGTTCCTTAGAGATTGTGTCATCTGTGGATCTGTTGGAGCGGTATGCAAATTGGATTGGGTCTAGGGTTTCTGGGATGATGGTGTTCATGTGAGCCATGACCAGCCTTTCAAAGCACTTCATGGCTACAGACGTGTGCTACGGGCCGATAGTCATTTAGGCAGCTTACCTTTGTGTTCTTGGGCACAGGGACTATGGGGGTCTGCTTCATGGGCTAACACTGTAATTCTGTTAACATGCATAATGTAATATACCATGTCTAAGTTATTATCACATGTGGACGGTGCCTTGTTCTGTTCATGTGCTTCATTGTACTGGTAGGGTCTGGAGGAACCAGGTTACCGGAGGATGACCATTCGACTGTGAAGTCTTAAGTCCTGCTAAACTTCCCACCTAAAGCTTGTAGACTCAAGCCCGTGCGTTCATTACTGTTGATTTGGCTAAATATTTAAGGCTACGTGACTAAAAAAAAAGTCTCTCTATATTCCAAAAGATATAACCATGTATTCTTACTACTAGAGTGAAACACTACAACTAGACTAATCCATTTTTTCAAAGATGGCGTAGCAGTGGAGACGTGTTTTGTTCGTCCTCTCGTGCAGTTTTGTATTTTTCGTCTTTTTTCATATATTTCAATTTTATCCGTTTTAGTTCAATTATACAGTGCCTTGCGAAAGTATTCGGCCCCCTTGAACTTTGCGACCTTTTGCCACATTTCAGGCTTCTGTTGTTGTTGTTTTAGCTGATTAGCTGTTGTTGTCTCACCCGTTGTTGTCTTAGCTAGATTTCCAAATCAACACCTGTGATTACTTTATGCCTCGCTATATGTCTCTCTCATATGTCAATATGCCTATACTGTTGTTTAGGTTAGTTATCATTGTTTTAGTTTACAATGGAGCCCCTAGTTCCACTCATACCTCTGATACCTCCTTTGTCCCACACATGCGGTGACCTCACCCATTATAACCAGCTTATCCAGAGATACAACCTCTCTTATCATCACTCAGTGCCTGGGCTTACCTCCACTGTACCCGCACTCCACCATACCCCTCTCTGCACATTATGCCCTGAATCTATTCTACCACACCCAGAAATATGCTCCTTTTGTTCTTTGTCCCCAACACTCTAGGCAACCAGTTTTGATAGCCTTTAGCCGTACCCTCATCATAGTCCTCCTCGGGTGATGTGGAGGTAAACCCAGGCCTTGCGTGTCCCCAGGCACCCTCATTTGTTGACTTCTGTGATCGAAAAAGCCTTGGTTTCATGCATGTCAACATCAGAAGCCTCCTCCCTAAGTTTGTTTTACTCACTGCTTCAGCACACTCCGCCAACCCTGATGTCTTTGCCGTGTCTGAATCCTGGCTTAGGAAGGCCACCAAAAATTCTGAGATTTCCATACCCAACTACAACATTTTCCGTCAAGATAGAACTGCCGAAGGGGGAGGAGTTGCAATCAACCACAGAGATAGCCTGCTAAGTTCTGTCATACTTTCCAGGTCTATACCCAAACAGTTTGAACTTCTAATTTAAAAAAAAATAACCTCTCCAGAAATAAATCTCTCACTGTTGCCGCCTGCTATCGACCTCCCTCCGCTCCCAGCTGTGCCCTGGACACCATTTGTGAATTGATTGCCCCCCATCTAGCTTCAGAATTTCGTTCTGTTAGGTGACCTAAACTGGGATATGCTTAACACCCCAGTAGTCCTACAATCTACGCTAGATGCCCTCAATCTCACACAAATCATCAAGGAACCCACCAGGTACAACCCTAAATCTATTAACATGGGCACTCTCATAGACATTATCTGACCAACTTGCCCTTCAAATACACCCCCACTGTTTTCAATCAGGATCTCAGCCTCATTGCCTGTATCCGCTATGGGTCCGCGGTCAAGCGACCACCCCTCATCACTGTCAAACGCTCCCTAAAAAACTTCTGCGAGCAGGCGTCACGGATGCCTGGTTATTCTTTAAAAGTAATTTCCTCACCATCAAAGATAAGCATGCCCCGTTCAAAAAATGCAAAATTAAGAACAGATAAAGCCCTTGGTTCACTCCAGACCTGACTGCCCTTGACGAGCAAAAAAACATCCTGTGGCGGACTGCAATGGCATCGAATAGTCCCCGCGATACGCAACTGTTCAGGGAAGTCAGGAACCAATACACGCAGTCAGTCAGGAAATTGGCATCCTATAGCTCTAACTCCCAAAAATGTGGGACACTGTAAAGTCCATGGAGAACAAGAGCACCTCCTCGCAGCTGCCCACTGCACTGAGGCTAGGAAACACGGTTACCACTGATAAATCCATGATAATCAAAAATGTCAATAAGCATTTCTCAACGGCTAGACATGCCTTCTCCTGGCTGCTCCAACCCCGGCCAACAGCTCTGCTCCAAACCCGGCCAACAGCTCTACCGATCCTCGACTTCGGCTATGTCATCTACAAAATAGCTTCCAATACTCTACTCAGCAAATTGGATGCAGTCTATCACAGTGCCATCTGTTTTGTTACAAAATCACCTTATACCACCCACCACTGCGACCTGTATGCTCTAGTTGGCTGGCCCTCGCTACATATTTGTCGCCAGACCCACTGGCTCCAGGTCATCTATAAGTCTATGCTAGGTAAAACTCTGCCTTATCTCAGTTCACTGGTCACGATAACACCAACCCGTAGCACACGTTCCAGCAGGTATATCTCAACGATCATCCCCAAAGCCAAAACCTCATTTGGCCGCCTTTCCTTCCAGTTCTCTGCTGCCAGTTACTGGAACGAATTACAAAAAATAAAAAAAAAATAAAAAAAAAAATAAAAAAAAAAAAAATCGCTGAAGTTGGAGACTTTTATATCCCTCACCAACTTTAACCTTTTTGGGATAGGGGGCAGCATTTTCCCTTTTGGATGAATAGCGTGCCCAGAGTGAACTGCCTCCTACTCTGTCCCAGATGCTAGTATACGCATATTATTATTAGTATTGGATACAAAACACTCAGAAATTTCTACAACTGTTTGAATGATGTCTGTGAGTATAACATAACTCATATGGCGGGTGAAAACCTGAGAAAAAATGTGGGAAATCTGAGGTTTGTAGTTTTTCAAAGCTTGGCCTACAGAATACACAGTGTCTTTGGAGTCAAGTTGTACTTCCTACGGCTTCCACTAGATGTCAACCGTCTTTAGAAACTTGAATGAGGATTCTACTATAAAGGAGGGGCTCATGAGACCTGTTTGAGTCAGTTGTCTGGCAGAGTGTCTCAGGCTCGTGACGCGCGCTTCCGACAGAGTTAGCTCTCGTTCCAGTGGTTTTCTACAGACATAGGAATTCTCTGGTTGGAACATTATTGATGTTTTATGTTAAAAACATCCTAAAGATTGATTCAATACATCGTTTGACTTGTTTCTACAACCTGTAACAGAACTTTGAGTTTTTGTCTGGACGAAGTGCTCACGCCTCATGAAGATGGATTCCTGGGCTGAACACGCTAACAACAAGTGGCTATTTGGACATAAATGGACTTTATGGAACAAATTATTTATTGTCAAACTGGGATTCCTGGGAGTGCCTTCTGATGAAGATCATCAAAGGTAAGTGAATATTTATAGTGTTATTTCTAACTTCTGTTGACTCCAAAATGGCGGATATTTCTCTGGCTGGATTGGGCTCTGAGCGCCGTTCTCAGATTATGCTTTTTCCGTAAAGTTCTTTTGAAATCTGACACAGCAGTTGCATTAAGGAGAAACATATCTTTAATTCTGTGAATAACACTTGTATCATTTACCAATGTTTATTATGAATATTTCTGCAAAATCACCGGATGTTTTTGGAATCAAAACATTACTGCACGTAACGCGCCAATGTAAACTGAGATTTTTGGATATAAATATGCACATTATCGAACAAAACATACATGTATTGTGTAACATGATGTCCTATGAGTGTCATCTGATGAAGATCATCAAAGGTTAGTGATTAATTTTATCTATATTTCTGCTTTTTGCGACTCATATCTTTGGCTGGAAAAATGGCTGTTTTTTTGGACTTGGCGGTGATCTAACATGTTAGATGTTATGTTGTGCTTTCGCTGTAAAGCATTTTTGAAATTGGACATGATGGGTAGATTAACAATAAGTTTATCTTTCATTTGCTGTATTGGACTTGTTAATGTGTGAAAGTTACATATTTCTTAAATATATTTTTGAATTTCACGCGCTGCCTTTTCAGCGGAATGTTGTCGAGGGGTTCTGCTAGCGAACACCTGCACTAGAAAGGTTAAACGTCAACTATCTGAGCAGTTGCAGTCCATCTGTAAATAGCCCACCCAATCTACCTACCTCATCCCCATACTGTTTTTATTTTATTTACTTTTCTGCTCTTTTGTACACCAGTGTCTCTACTTGCACATCATCATCTGCTCATTTATCACTCGTGTTAATCTGCCAAATTGTACTTATTCGCTCCTATGGCCTATTTATTGCCTACCTCCTCATGCCTTTTGCACACACTGTATATATACTTTATTTTTTCTACTGTGTCATTGACTTGTTTAATGTTTACTCCATGTGTAATTCTGGTGTTGTTGCCTGTGTCACACTGCCTTGCTTTATCTAGGCCAGGTCGCAGTTGCAAATGAGAACTTGTTCTCAACTAGCCTACCTGGTTAAATAAAGGTGAAATAAATCAAATAAAACCAATGAGATTATCCCCGTTTTGTTTAACTTTGAACTGATAAATCCCCCATCCCTCCCCCATCGTTCACACGAGAAACGTCTCACTGTTAACTCAATCTCACCCCCTTCAACTCACAACACTGCATCCCTGTCTAACCTATTTACCCATCATCCTCTACTCTGAGCACAGTGTGAGCTCATGACCTCGTCCTCTTCTCTTCACCAGGCCCTGGGCAAAAACCATGCAGCTTACACTACAGGTTAAGTATCTGTTTTGATGCATAGACCTATTCCTTCCTGCAAGTTAAATACAAACCATCCAATTTCCAGGAAATGTCCAACCATATCCTATATATAGTGAATTCAGGGTGATGTACGTGGGCAGCGTTGTAGAATGATGTCAATATAATTTCAATTATATTCTGATAATGGCCATGTAAACAGAACAGTCATTCTGGACACAGGCTAACCCACTGCTTCAGTGTCACATGTACAGAAATAATTATCATAGTCACCATAACCCGTTGTTCCAGTTTCTCTTTATAACCAATGGGTTGGTATGTTATCTGATAGGGCGGCCTTCATATGACTAATGAGAGTGAGAAAGCGCTACGGAAGGAGAAAGAAAGAAAAATGGAGAGATACCCCACCGTATATTGTGAAATGCTGTTGTTGTCAGATCCTGATCCACACTGAAGCATCTAACTATCAGCAAACAGACTCTCCTGGAGGGAGGGAGGGGGGACGGTGGAAGGAGTGAGGGTGGGATGGTACTACTTTGCCATCTTTCACTCCCTGCCCAGAAGGAGTGCATGCCAACGCTGTGAACCAACACAGTCTTTTACACAGGCTGTCCTCCAAGCCCTGCATGGAGCATTTCCAAACTGTCATTAGCCCCTACAGAGAGGCACAGAGGGGGATTGTGTGTGTGTGTTATTAATCAGTGAACCCCCCCCCCCCCCCCCCTCCCCCCATCAGAGAGGACTGATGGGCTCTCCTCTATCCCAGCAGCAGCCGAGAGAATACAGGACAGGCTCAACAGGCTAACAGCTGCTCCACAATAGATTGAGAGAGCTTCTATTGAGGATCATTTTATATGAAAGGAGAGGCTGTGCCCCAAACCTCATTACATTGGAACAGATGCCCATACCATTGCTAGAATTAGTCTACAGTTTCCATTCACTCCTGTAGTAGGAAAAACACCATCATGACAATGTGCCATTTCCCTCAACCCTAGGTGTACTTTGTGCCTACAATATTACTGGACAATGGAACACTGATTGGAGCTAATTTATTTAAAAAATAAATAATAATTCTTCCAGATGGGTGAGCCATTCGCAAACAGAGTGCTCACCCATGATGGCTCTGCCTGTCTGCACCCCAGAGGGCTCACCCATGATGGCTCTGCCTATCTGCACCCCAGAGTGCTCACCCATGATGGCTCTGCCTATCTGCACCCCAGAGTGCTCACCCATGGTGGCTCTGCCTATCTGCACCCCAGAGTGCTCACCATGACGGTTCTGCCTATCTGCACCCCAGAGTGCTCACCCATGACGGCTCTGCCTATCTGCACCCCAGATTGCTCACCCATGACAGCTCTGCCTATCTGCACCCCAGAGTGCTCACCCATGACGGCTCTGCCTATCTACACCCCAGAGTGCTCAATCATGACGGCTCTGCCTGTCTGCACCCCAGAGTGCTCACCCATGACGGCTCTGCCTATCTGCACCCCAGAGTGCTCAATCATGACGGCTCTGCCTGTCTGCACCCCAGAGTGCTCACCCATGACGGCTCTGCCTATCTGCACCCCAGAGTGCTCACCCATGACAACTCTGCCTATCTGCACCCCAGAGTGCTCACCCATGACGGCTCTGCCTATATACACCCCAGAGTGCTCAATCATGACGGCTCTGCCTGTCTGCACCCCAGAGTGCTCACCCATGACGGCTCTGCCTGTCTGCACCCCAGAGTACTCACCCATGACGACTCTGCCTGTCTGCACCCCAGAGTGCTCACCCATGATGACTCTGCCTGTCTGCACCCCAGAGTGCTCACCCATGATGACTCTGCCTATCTGCACCCCAGAGTGCTCACCCATGATGACTCTGCCGATCTGCACCCCACAGAGTGAGCAGAGCGGCAGCTGGAGAGAATGTGTCAAATCACCAGAAAGATTAGCAGATACCAGCGTAGCACAGGGCAGAATCTGTTCAGCCAACGCAGCAGTTACTGCTGACAAACAAACACACACAGTTACAGTGGAACTCGGAGCTCTGACCAAGCAGCTTTCTCTCTCTAATTGACAAGATAATAAACAGCGAGGTACTCGCTTTCACAACACCAACAGCATACCACCCTGCATCCCACTGCTGCCTTGCTTCTGAAACTAAGCAGCGTTGGTCCTGGTCGGTACCTTAATACAGATTAAGGTATATAGAATACGGCCATAATACAGATTCACAAGCTGAAACACACCACAGTAAATATGCTGGTCTTATTTGTTTGAACCCTTATTTACCTAGGCAAGTCAGTTTAGAACAAATTCTTAATTATAATGACGGCCTACCCCGGCCAAACGCTACCCCGGCCAAACGCTACCCCGGACAATGCTGGGCCAATTGTGCACCGCTCTATGGGACTCCCAATCATGGACGGTTGTGATACAGCCTGGAATCTAACCGGTGTTTGTAGTGACGCCTCTAGCAATGAGATGCAGTGCCATTAGACCGCTGCGCCACTCGGGAGCGGTGATCCGAGTGGTACGAACACATCACAGTAAATATGTTGTCTGAGTGAGAGGCTGGCACAAACACAACACAGTAAATATGTTGTCTGAGTGAGAGGCTGGCACAAACACATCACAGCACCGTAACACGCATCGTTAGGTTGATTACATTCACTGACTGGTGTCTTTTCACGGCTGACTGAGTCAGTTTGTGTGTGTTTGTGTGTGTTTGTGAGAGAGAGAGACTCTTTCCCAGCAACTTTACAGGAACGCCCAGTTCAGGGCATTTGGCAGAGGAGGACGGGGGCATAGGACACATTTGCTAAAGGAGGACGGGGGAATAGGACACATTTGCTAAAGGAGGAGAGGGGAATAGGACACATTTGCTAAAGGAGGACGGGGGAATAGGACACATTTGCTAAAGGAGGACAGGGGAATAGGACACATTTGCTAAAGGAGGACGGGGGAATAGGACACATTTGCTAAAGGAGGACGGGGGAATAGGACACATTTGCTAAAGGAGGACGGGGGAATAGGACACATTTGCTAAAGGAGGACGGGGGAATAGGACACATTTGCTAAAGGAGGACGGGGCATAGGACACATTTGCTAGGGGAGGACGGGGGAATAGGACACATTTGCCAAAGGAGGACGGGGCATAGGACACATTTGCTAGGGGAGGACGGGGGCATAAGACACATTTGCCAGGGGAGGACGGGGGCATAAGACACATTTGCTAAAGGAGGACGGGGGCATAAGACACATTTGCTAGGGGAGGACGGGGGCATAAGACACATTTGCTAAAGGAGGACGGGGGAATAGGACACATTTGCCAAAGGAGGACGGGGGCATAAGACACATTTGCTAAAGGAGGACGGGGGAATAGGACACATTTGCCAAAGGAGGACGGGGGCATAAGACACATTTGCTAGGGGAGGACGGGGGCATAAGACACATTTGCTAAAGGAGGACGGGGGCACAAGACACATTTGCTAAAGGAGGACGGGGGCATAAGACACATTTGCTAAAGGAGGACGGGGGCATAAGACACATTTGCCAGGGGAGGACGGGGGCATAAGACACATTTGCTAAAGGAGGACGGGGGAATAGGACACATTTGCTAGGGGAGGACGGGGGCATAAGACACATTTGCTAGGGGATGACGGGGGAATAGGACACATTTGCTAAAGGAGGACGGGGGAATAGGACACATTTGCTAAAGGAGGACAGGGGAATAGGACACATTTGCTAGGGGAGGACGGGGGCATAAGACACATTTGCTAAAGGAGGACGGGGGCATCGGACACATTTGCTAAAGGAGGACGGGGGAATAGAACACATTTGCTAAAGGAGGACGGGGGAATAGAACACATTTGACAAAGGAGGACGGGGGAATAGAACACATTTGCTAAAGGAGGACGGGGGCATCGGACACATTTGCTAAAGGAGGACGGGGGAATAGAACACATTTGCTAGGGGAGGACGGGGGAATAGAACACATTTGCTAAAGGAGGACGGGGGAATAGAACACATTTGCTAAAGGAGGACGGGGGAATAGGACACATTTGCCAAAGGAGGACGGGGGCATCGGACACATTTGCTAAAGGAGGACGGGGGAATAGAACACATTTGCTAGGGGAGGACGGGGGAATAGAACACATTTGCTAAAGGAGGATGGGGGAATAGGACACATTTGCTAAAGGAGGACGGGGGCATCGGACACATTTGCTAAAGGAGGACGGGGGAATAGAACACATTTGCTAGGGGAGGACGGGGGAATAGAACACATTTGCTAAAGGAGGACGGGGGAATAGAACACATTTGTTGGAGGACGGGGGAATAGAACACATTTGCTGGAGGACGATGGGGGAATAGGATCCATATGAGCCAGTGGCCTTGGTCAAGCCAGACCCTGCTGAACAAATACATTGTACACTTTGCTAAAGGAGGACGGGGGAATAGAACACATTTGCTAGGGGAGGACGGGGGAATAGAACACATTTGCTAGGGGAGGACGGGGGAATAGAACACATTTGCTAAAGGAGGACGGGGGAATAGGACACATTTGCTAGGGGAGGACGGGGGCATAAGACACATTTGCTAGGGGATGACGGGGGAATAGGACACATTTGCTAAAGGAGGACGGGGGAATAGGACACATTTGCTAAAGGAGGACAGGGGAATAGGACACATTTGCTAGGGGAGGACGGGGGCATAAGACACATTTGCTAAAGGAGGACGGGGGCATCGGACACATTTGCTAAAGGAGGACGGGGGAATAGAACACATTTGCTAAAGGAGGACGGGGGAATAGAACACATTTGCTAAAGGAGGACGGGGGAATAGAACACATTTGCTAAAGGAGGACGGGGGCATCGGACACATTTGCTAAAGGAGGACGGGGGAATAGAACACATTTGCTAGGGGAGGACGGGGGAATAGAACACATTTGCTAAAGGAGGACGGGGGAATAGAACACATTTGCTAAAGGAGGACGGGGGAATAGGACACATTTGCCAAAGGAGGACGGGGGCATCGGACACATTTGCTAAAGGAGGACGGGGGAATAGAACACATTTGCTAGGGGAGGACGGGGGAATAGAACACATTTGCTAAAGGAGGATGGGGGAATAGGACACATTTGCTAAAGGAGGACGGGGGCATCGGACACATTTGCTAAAGGAGGACGGGGGAATAGAACACATTTGCTAGGGGAGGACGGGGGAATAGAACACATTTGCTAAAGGAGGACGGGGGAATAGAACACATTTGCTGGAGGACGGGGGAATAGAACACATTTGCTGGAGGACGATGGGGGAATAGGATCCATATGAGCCAGTGGCCTTGGTCAAGCCAGACCCTGCTGAACAAATACATTGTACACTCAGACACAGTGTCACCTCTAATTGATAGAGACAAATACTGAGTCTGCAGCTGTTCAGAGAGCACTGTGGTAGTTAATACCAAATCTATGCCAGCCATGATATTGCAACCCTTGTCTACCTGCATACCTCTCTCACCACTGTCTCTTTCTGTTTCCCTGTCACTATCCTCCTATCTTTCCCTATGGGGGTTTGGCATTCAACTAAGGAGCAGGTCTGATTTCCCAGAAATAATTAACGGTTTATTTTTTACTTAAGACAGCGAGTTTCCATGCAGAAAAGCCTTGGGAGAATGTCTTCATGTGCGTTCACAAGTATGTATGCCAGGGCTATTCTAGTATATTCTTACGGGGGGCAGACTTTAAACATTTTATTTACAGGGAGGCCAAACATTTTCTACATGGGATAACTTTTCCAAAGACCGTTATAAAAAGCATTGCACAAAAACACAACTATAATCTTATGAAGCCCTTTTATTCTATTAAAATGTAGTTCAATTTTAAGTGCTTTAAGATTAGCTTAATTCAGGGCATCAAATGGTTTAAATAATGGAACATATTTGTACTTAGAACACAGTTGACCTGCATCACATTAATTAATTCCTACTGCCCTGTCTGTTTTACATGAATCTTTTGTTTTTATTTAAACATAGGAAACCTTTTATGGATGGCATATCTCAGTTGACCAGCATTACATTCTCTTCTGTTTTCTATTTCTTTATTTTCTGTCTTTTTTTTTAAACACATAGAAACCTTTTATGCATGACATCTCTGCAAAAGCTGGTCAACTGAGATAAGTCTCCCCCTTCCCCCATCAGTAGAGAATTTGTCCCTTATAACAAACTGCACCCTCCCCAAGGGGACTTCAACTCATCAAATCTCGTTGCAAATCTAGCTTTCAGTTCATCTAAAAACTCAGACATCTTGGGAGTGATCTGTACTGATGACTGAATATAGTTGCACAGTCTAGGGAAATGGAGCATTTTGTTTTGGCTCTAATCAGGAGGAGAAAATAACATTTATTTAGAAAATAAGTACATTCTTCTATTGTGTCAAAAACTGTTTTATCCCTCCCCTGTAGTCCCAAATTAAGTCTATTCAATTGAATGAAGAAGTCACTAAAAAACATAATCTGATATGAACTCCTAATCAAGCATTTTTGCTTGTGGCGGCAGTCGAGGAGCAGAGCAACTATCTCCTCCCTAAGCCCACCATAAGCTGCTGCTCTAGAGAGCACGATTACCCTTGCTTAGCCACCGAACATCAGTGTGTAAAAGTAGATCATGACGCTCAGCAGACTAGGAAACGTATATAGGCCCTGACGTAGGCTATAGGAGAGCAATAAAGGCTTGGCACAGTTCCCTCCCTGACAGTAGCGAACACACACAGCACGGAGTGTGAGTGTGTTTGAGCAAAGTGAGAGCCAGAATCGCTAATCTTGATCACATAATAAGGTCGGACGTTTACATACTGAGTTTAAATGTATTTGGCTAAGGTGTATTTAAAGTATTTCCTGACATTTAATAGTAAAAATTAACTATTTTAGGTCAGTTAGGATCACCACTTCATTTAAGAATGTGAAATGTCAGAATAATAGAGATATTGGTGTATTTTAGCATTTATTTATTTCATCACATTCCCAGTGGGTCAGAAGTTAACATACATTCAATTAGTATTTGGTAGCATTGCTTTTAAATTGTTTAACTTGGGTCAAATGTTTTGGGTAGCCTTCCACAAGGTGAATTTTGGCCCATTCCTCCTGACAGAGCTGGTATATCGGAGTCAGGTTTATATGCCTCCTTGCTCGCACACGCTTTTTCAGTTCTGCCCACTAATTTTCTATGGAATTGAGGTCAGGACTTTGTGATGGCCACTCAAATACCTTGACTTTGTTGTCCTTAAGCCATTTTGCCACAACTTTGGAAGTTTGCTTGGTGTCATTGTCCATTTGGAAGACCCATTTGCGACCAAGCTTTAACTTCCTGACTGATGTCTTGAGATGTTGCTTCAATATATCCACATAATTTTCCAACCTCATGATGCCATCTATTTTGTGAAGTGCACCAGTCCCTCCTTCAGCAAAGTACCCCTACAACATGATGCTGCCACACCCGTGTTTCACGGTTGGGATGGTGTTCTTCGGCTTGCAAGTCTCCCCCTTTTTCCTCCAAACATAACAATGATCATTATGGCCAAACAGTTCTATTTTTGTTTCATCAGACCAGAGGATATTTCTCCAAAAAGTATGATAATGTGCAGTTGCAAACCGTTGTCTGGCTTTTTTATGGCGGTTTTGAAGCAGTGGCTTCTTCCTTGCTGAGCGGCCTTTCAGGTTAGGTTGACATAGGACTCGTTTTACTGTGGATATAGATACTTTTGTACCCGTTTCCTCCAGCATCTTCACAAGGTCCTTTGCTGTTGTTCTGGGATTGATTTGCACTTTTCGCACCAAGTACGATCATCTCCAGGAGACAGAACACACCTCCTTCCTGAGCGGTATGACGGCTGCGTGGTCCCATGGTGTTTGTACAGATGAGCTTGGTACCTTCAGGCATTTGGAAATTGCACCCAAGGATGAACCAGACTTGTGGAGGTCTACAATTTTTTTTCTGAGGTCTTGGCTGATTTCTTTTGATTTTTCCATGGTGTCAAGCAAAAAGGCATGGAGTTTGAAGGTAGGCCTTGAAATACATCCACGGGTACACCTCCAATTGACTCTAATTATGTCAATTAGCCAATCAGAAGCTTCTAAAGCCATGACATCATATTCTGGATTTTTCCAAGCTGTTTAAAGGCACAGTCTATGTATCATCTTTTTTTTGTAAACTTTTGACCCACTGGAATTGTGATACCGTGAATTATAAGTGAAATAATATGTCTAAACAATTGTTGGAAATATTATCTTGTGTCACGCACAAAGTAAGATGTCCTAACCGACCAAAGAATTTGTGGAGTGGTTTAAGAACTAGCTTTAATGACTCCAATCTAAGTGTATGTAAACTTCCGATTTCAACTGTAAGTAGTTACAGTGACTTCAGAAAGTATTCACACCCCTTTACTTTTTCAAAATGTTGTAGTGTTACAAGGCAAAGCAGAATGAACCAGGTTTTCCTCTAGGATTTTGCCTGTGCTAAGCACTATTCTGTTACTTTTTGTCCTAAAAAACTCCCTATTCCTTGCCGATGACAAGCGTAACATTGTGTTGGACTTGCCCCAAACATATCGCTTTGTATTCAGGACATGAAGTGAATTCCCTTGCCACATTTTTTTGCAGTTTTACTTTAATGCCTTATTGCAAACATGATGCATGTTTTGGAATATTTTTATTCTGTCAAGGCTTCCTTCTTTTCACTATGTCATTTAAGTTAGTATTGTGGAGTAACTCCAATGTTGTTGATCCATTCTCAGTTTCCTCCCATAACAACCATTAAACTCTGTAACCATTGGCCTCATGATGAAATCCCTGAGCTGTTTCCTTCCTCTGGGACAAATCACTCACTCAATGGTAAACCTGGTTTAGATCTATAGCAAGCTGTCAAAGTTAAAACAGACTCAATCATTGCTAAAATGGAAATAGGTTTGTCCATGATAGGTTGTTGCTCTGCCTTCTTGACACATCAGTCGACCAGACAGGTCCTACAGGCCCTAGTTTTGTCACCCCTGGACCACTGCCCAGCTGTGTGGTCATGTGCGGCAAAGAAGGATATAGGTAAATTGCAGTTGATCCCGAACAAAGCAGCACGTATCACACTTAGATGTACACGGAAGGAAAGTGTCAGTAACGTGCATGTCAGTCTCTCATGGCTCAAAGTTGAGGAGAGATTGACTGTATCACTATTGGTCTTTGTGAGAGTGTGTTGAATGTACAGTACTGAACTGTCTGTTCAAGCAGATGGCACACAGTTCAGACACTCATCGGTACAACACAAGACATGCAACCAGAGGTCTCTTCACAGTCTCCAGGTCAGAGGCTGGGAAGCACAGTATTAAAATAGAACCATGACTACATGGAACTCTGCCAACCCAGGTAACTAAACTAGCAATACAACCAGATTTTAAAAAAAAACTGATAAAATAACACCTTACTGCACAAAGGTGACTTGTACTATATATATATATTGTATTGTAATTTGCACTATACTATGTATTAGACCTAGATATTGTGTGTATGTACTGATATGTAGGCTGTGTGAGACATTTTAAATTGATGTATTTCAGTCCTTGACTAATAACGTTCAGTACTTTGTATTATGACATGTTTCATGTGGGCCACAGGAAGAGTAGCTGATGCTTTTGCAGCGGCTAATGGGGATCCTAATAAACACCAATACCAATTCAAAAAGCACACGGAGTGAGTCCATGCAACTTATGATGTGACTTGTTAAACACATTTTTACTGCTAGACTTATTTAGGCTTGCCATAACAAAGGGATTTAATACTGATTGACTAAATACATTTTAGCTTTTTATTTTTCCATTTGTAAAACTTTTCAAATTAACAATTCCACTTTGACATTATGGGGTATTGTGTTCAGGCTAGAGACACAAAATAATTATAATTAATACTGTAACACAACAAAATGTGGAAAAAGGGGTGTGAATATACTTTCAGAAGGCACTGTATTTGTAGATGAGTGATTCATCAGTCAGACTAAAATGTAACACACACTTTCTCTCACAGTTCACACGCACACATTGTCCCTATAGACTTAGACTAGCACAAAGCCAGCAGAACTGAAGAACCAACAACGCCACATATCACAATGGACCCAGATCAACAAGAAACAAAGCAGTGCTTTCAGTGTAAAGGGAGACGGAAGCCAAACCCTAAAAGGGTTCACAGCGCGTTGGGCCATCTCCTGAGAACTGACCCAGTAGACATGGCAGGCCAGTCCAGAACACCCTCTACTCACCCGGAGTAAAAAGGACTGCATGGCCAGGATACTGCTGACAGACAAAGGACTATTAGAGGTATGACTCTCAGGGTATTATGTTACTTCTATAGACCAGACCAGGGGTCTAGGAGGCACAGGATGGTTCGGCCCTCTAATGGAGTGGCCAAGGTTAACACAGAGGAGGCCACTGAAAAGACAAAGAAGGAATGCCGTCATCTCTCCCCAGTGGCCGTAGGCTTGAGAGATACAGAACGGAGAGAGAGAACAATAGAGAACCACTGAACTGTGAACAGGCCAGAGCATTTCTTTCTGACAGACCAGCTGCACACTGCACATCACTCAGCACAATGTGTTTTGAATACATAGGACTCCTCTAGTGAGTAGTCTACAGTATTGCCCAACTACGTGGCCAGTCAAAGCAGTGGTGGTGTGTCAGAGCCAGAGGTGAAGGGAATTAATGCAATCAGGGTTAATGGTTAATCATGTCTGCATTGAAACCTTTATCAAAGCAGACAAGGGACAATCAGACAGGAGGAGGGACAATTCAACTCACAATCCAGTATCTATGAAGTGTAAACACTGCAACCTAATTTACATATTGTAAACAAAAACACTCCCCTAAAACATTGTTCGATTTGGTTGAAGAGAAAAGTGACTGAAGATGACCTCAGATTGTATCTTGGGAATGTGACTCACAATGAGAAAATGACATGATTTCTAGTCATTTCTTTTGAGTTCAGACATGCTAATTAGGTACTTCTCCACGTCCATTGTCTAAACGCTAGTCTCTAAACGCTTGTCAATTAAACCCAGGCTTCTGGGTAAAAACTGTACTGTATAAGCTATTTGTGCAAAATGATACAAGATTGAAAGTGCTTCAGTGGGGTTGGGCGATTTTTGGGGAGACCTCTTCTACAATATGCTACTCCAAATATTGTGATATCCAATATAATCGTTTTGCTCTGGTACTGACTAGATCATCCTAGACTGTGCCATTTTTGTTTTTATTTAATATATCAGTTGCATTCTCATTAAATAATCGTAGTATGGAGAGAAAAAAAGGCTTAGTTAATTAAATTAGACTTGATAAAACTGCACAGTTTGGATTCGTAGAGTTTAAATAGAGTTCAGTCTCACACTTCACGATATATCATCAATGTCAAATATCACAATATTCAACTGAATTCTATAAAATCGGCCCAACCCTATGCTACAGTACAACCAGTAGAACAAATCCATCTTGTCAAGCAGAAGCTGAACACATCAGCCTGGAGTGTTGTTGAACCACAGATGCATATGTTCACAAGGCTCCCGAGTGGCAGAGCTGTCTAAGGCACTGCATCTCAGTGCTAGAGGCGTCACTACAGACCTTGGTTCGAGTCCAGGCTGTATCACAACCGGCTGAGATTGGTAGTCCCATAGGGTGGTGCACAATTGGCCCAGCATCGCTGGGGTAGGCCGTCATTGGAAATAAGACTTTGTTCTTAACTGACTTGTCTATTTAAATAAAAAATACAAAAATTGACATCCAAACCAGTTATTTATCTCTGCATTTGTCAAATTGTATGGAAAGTAACCAACACAGGGGTGCTTTTGTAATGCACAGTACAGTATCAGATGCATCTCAACAAAGCAAGAACCAGCTTTTACGGAGTATCAGCCTACTTATCCCTGGCTAAACGCTGTCCTTTAAGGCATGGCCCAAGCCATTTGATGGGGTTGTAACCCACTCCACTAGGGTTACAGATCAACAGGAGAACCCTGTAGGTAGCTCAGAGGACGCTCAGAGGATTACAACCTAGCGACGACAAGAGCTGAAATGCTGACGCCTTTCAGAGTTAGGTAGCTACAATATCAGCTAACAGGGTTCAGGCCACTTCAGAAACACTCATTCAAATTCTAGCAGGTGAAGTCAGCTAATGCCTATAAAACAAAGTTCAATAGGAAAAGTTCAAACCTCAAGAAAGTATAAAGAAGTCAATTTTCAAGTTCAACTGATTCTTACTTCCATGTTGAAAAGGGTTCAGATAAGTTCATGTCCTCAGCAAGACATGTCTAACTTAAAATGCATCTGCTTCCAGTTCAGGAGAAAGGTAGTTCCTGTAATTTTGCAAGACACAATATCCCTTCTATGGGACTCCAGTACTATCCAAGATCAACAGGAGGGAAAATAACCAAGACGAGTAACCTGCTATCAACCACAAGAATATGCACACACACACTAAGGGATACACTTCCCCAAGGAGGTCCTCCTGAGTACGGCTGGGTTTTTGTTCTACCTGATCATTAAGATGCACGCACCTTGTGTCCCAGGTCTAAATCAGTCATTGATTAGAAGGGAAGAATATAAAAAAAGCAGTGGAACTGACTTCAAGGTCCAGATTTATATTTGAGGGGCCGATAACTGAAACTGGCTACTCAAGTCACACAAGGTTTCAACAGTTTCAAAAGTTTGAATAATTCATATTGAATTACCGAAGAGAGTTTAGACCTCATCACCCACTGACACCCAATCCAGCCAACGTGTGTATAAAAATATCTCTAGATCTATGTGTCTTGAGTTCTGCGAGGCTATAAAGGTCACTGGGTTGAATGTTCAACTGGGGGTCAAAGGCTTGCATCACGTGAGGACTGATTGAGCTAACACCCTTGAGATAATACTTAATTCATTACGTTATCCAAAATACTTAATGAAAAATAGCATAATTAAAATGTATTGTTAAAAGATTGAATGGCCATTAAAATCATATTGGTGATTATGAGACTTATGGGCCTACATTGCATTGTGAGCCTCAGGCAGAGAGGTCAGACCTATTGGTTCTGATGTGCAGCAAAGTCTGTGGACAAAGTAAGTGGACCCTTCAAGCCCAAAATGGCAAGTCTTCCTCTATTCATACCCAGTCTCCTATAGGCAGTCACTTGGGTGAAGGTAGGTAGGTAGGTAAGTAGATAGGTGGACTGCAGCATACTCAAACAATTTACATTTGCATTTCCTGCCTGGTTTAGAGGGGAACAGGTAGATCTACACATAGTCCACACAAGAACACTACGTGGTCCACACAAGAACACTACGTGGTCCACACAAGAACACTACGTGGTCCACACAAGAACACTACGTGGTCCACACAAGAAGACTACGTGGTCCACACAAGAAGACTACGTGGTCCACACAAGAAGACTACGTGGTCCACACAAGAAGACTACGTGGTCCACACAAGAAGACTACGTGGTCCACACAAGAAGACTACGTGGTCCACACAAGAAGACTACGTGGTCCACACAAGAACACTACGTGGTCCACACAAGAAGACTACGTGGTCCACACAAGAACACTACGTGGTCCACACAAGAACACTACGTGGTCCACACAAGAACACTACGTGGTCCACACAAGAAGACTACGTGGTCCACACAAGAAGACTACATGGTCCACACAAGAACACTACGTGGTCCACACAAGAACACTACGTGGTCCACACAAGAACACTACGTGGTCCACACAAGAACACTACGTGGTCCACACAAGTAGGAAACCTTCAGTCAAATTTGGCATATGAGGCAGCTAATGATTATGGGCTATGGGTGTACAGCCCTAGAAATCATCCTGAGGACTTGCCACTTTAACTGTTGAATCGCTGGGGAATTTTTTCGGCACCTCTAGAAATTCGACACGATCTGACTGTGAAATACGCCTGAAGTCAGCTGTTTTTACAAGAAGCAGCCTCTCGTCAATGTGTCTGAATACACCCTCCCTCAAATGCTGCAGACTGTAGGGAGATCATGACCTCAGAGTAGTGCAGAGCAGAACTGGGCAGGTAGCCAGCAGGAGGCTCTGCCTTCACAACACCCAAGCAGCAGTCACCACCAATCACACAGCTTCAATTAGAGTACAGTCAGAGTCCCAACATCTGAGGGCAAAGGTCAGAGGCTGTCTGCTCTGCAGTGCAACCCAACACAAAGCCAAGCTCATGTCACCATGTCTCAATAATTTTGTTTATAATAACAGTTGCTACAAGAAGGGGGGTATAATCACTGAACTTTGAGAAAAGTATTGACGAAATAAATGGAAACCCTAGCAGAAGTTAGAGGCTTTACTAGTGGTTGATGCTGTTTACAGTACTTGGCCTACACATGATGACTCAATTGCCT
Source organism: Oncorhynchus mykiss (assembly GCF_013265735.2). Taxonomy (NCBI): domain Eukaryota; kingdom Metazoa; phylum Chordata; class Actinopteri; order Salmoniformes; family Salmonidae; genus Oncorhynchus; species Oncorhynchus mykiss. The sequence goes on along the minus strand of NC_048587.1, from coordinate 51,728,117 downwards.
AGATGCAACACAATACCATGTCCTGTAATTATCCATCAGGTCCAATCAAAATCACTCGGGTGATGCGATAAAGTGACACCCATCTACTGAGGAACGAGTGGCGTGCCAAATATGATAACAGGCTCAGGGCACAGAGGTAATGAACTGGAAAATAGACAATTTGGCAAGGAAAGGGGAGGAAGGGGGTGAGAGAGAGTGAGAGAGATATGAGGGAAGGGGGTGGGATAGAGAGAGAGAGAGGGATAGAGAGACAGAGAGAGAGGGGGGAAGAGAGAGATGGGAGGGAAGAGAGAAAGAGAGGGGGGATAGAGAGAGAGCGAGAGAGGGGGGGAGAAAGATGGGGGAGAGAAAGAGAGAGTTGGGGAAGCAAAAGAGGGGGGAAGAGAATGGGAGAGGGGGGGAAGAGAAAGGGAGAGGGGGGGGAAGAGAGAGAGAAGGAGAGAGGGAGGAAGAGAGAGAGGGGGGGGAGATAATCTGGGAAAGTTTTTAATAGTAAACACAAGCATCAACTCAGTACTGTCAGACAGAATGACTCCAGGCTAGTTTGTTGGCTTTGGTAAACTTCTAATCATGCTAAAATGCCATGGGGTGGATGATGATGCTCAAGGTTTTCCCATGTAGAGTAATGTTAAAATAACCTGTCTTCCTATTGGAGCACTGACGCATTACACCCCATCTGCCATTTCTAAATCCTACGGGACATTCTATCTACTGCTTTAGGGAACTAGTTATTTGGAGCATGTATGCCCCCCCAGTAAACCACTTCATAATCGCAAATAATTATTGCATTTAAGCCTATTTCATGCTCAATTAAAGTCCATTAAAAAAATTAGGAATCGAAAAGAGGAGGAAAGTCCCTCAAATGTCTTCTCTCTCGCTCGGGATGGCAGAACTCACAACAATAACTTTTTACTAGTCACATATTTTCAGCTTCAATGAATGCAGCCAGTACACGCTACAATAGAAGTAACAAAGATGAGCCAGAGCAATACATTAACCCTGTAGGTCATTGATTTAAAGTGGCAGGCAACAACTTTCAGACAGGCAGATCACCTAAGGTGATGTTCAATTGTTGTAATGATGGGAGTCTTATCAAAACTAACCCAGTTGATAACACCGTTTTAAACACAATGAATATGTCTTCATCGGCGGTGGGCTGAGTTACAGACACGATAAACAAACATGGGAAGACTAGGCTGTATGGTTGAGTTAACGCACAATAGACTGCGCTCTCCTATATTGAGGAACCAGCAAACTAACTGCCCCTACACGACGAGTGCAAGGCGCTGAGATTGTTCCACAAACATATTTTATATTCAAATGAGATGTAAATTCTTATTTTTCCTTTTACTAATGTTGTTCCCCAATTCAAAAGGTATTTGAACGTTGTATGAAATATGTTTAAGCGTTATGATCGTCAATAACAATTCTCATATATATTTATAAATGTAATCAAGACAAATGTAATCAAGCCAATACTCAGCAGTTCAAATCACACAATTACAAATATGTCCAAAATGTTACCTTGATTGCTGGTAGTCCAGACTGGGAAATTGAATAAGAGAAAGTTGAATTTCAAAATTGAGTTCCGAACAGAGCAGGATTAGTCTAAATACACAACCGCTTTTAAAGGACAAAGGATACAGTCCTTTTACAGAATACGATATTGCTAAAATCGTTTTTTAATCTGACTACTTCATCTCCAAAGTGTTATGAATTTCCCACGACTCCAACAATAAGGTAGGCTATGATATCGGTCCACAGTCCCAATGAAGCCTACGTCCGTCAAGTTTGCAGTGCTGTGGCGCACAAAACACCGAACAGTCAAGAGAGAAAGAGGCGAAGCGAGAGGGATAAGGTTAACTTCTCCCAAAATATTTTTTCTCCGGGAGGTGGCGTTTTTTCCCGCTCACCAATCCTAGAGTTTTAGTATGGAGGTTAACGTGTGTTTCGAATTTGGTCAACGCAAATACAATAGTTTATTTGCTCAGTGTGGCTTATTTATTAGAATATACGTTTCGCAATGGTTAGGTTGTTACGAGTGTACTGATATAAATAGGACACGTAACATCCCGGAAACTTTGAGAAAAAAATAACATTTTATTGTAGTGCCCGTTGTTCACACGCGTAACTGCCCTCTCATTGGCTAAAATAGTCCCACCTGATCTTGCCTCCGCCAGACCGCCTTGCATTTTTGAAGACATTTCTTTCCATTATTAGAGCGGACACTAGAGAATCTTGCCAATATAATGGATAATCTGTGGCACAGCCCTTTCCACTACTTCCTCTGCGCTCACCACCCTCCCATCCCATGTCGCGGTTTAAAGGGCCAGTACACAATTTCCTGACTGTCACAAAGGAATAAATGTGTATCAAGTTACCATGGGTATTCAACCTGAGGTGAAATACTGCAGCAGGTCCGTGAAAATATCTATGAAAACAATTTACATAAGAGGAAAAATAAGTATTTTATTTCAAGGTTCTTATGAATACTGCTAGCAACAACATCATTATTATTCCATCCCTACAGTACAAAAGAGGAGAATAACTAATACCTAATACCAGTGCCATCGGCTGCTGCTAAGCTTTCTTGACTTGGAAGTACATTTTTGTCAACACATGGCGAACCTTTGTTTAATTAACCAGCTAAACGGCTACTATTAGCAGAAATCACAGTAGGTTGGTGTGTAACAGTACAAATTTAGACCGTCCCCTCACCCATACCCGGGCGCGAACTAGGGACCTTCTGCACACATCAACAGTCACCCTCAAAGCATCGTTACCCATCGCTCCACAAAAGCCACGGCCCTTGCAGAGCAAGGGGAACTACTACTTCAAGGTCTCAGAGCAAGTGACGTCACTGATTGAAACGCTATTTAGCGCCCATGCTAACTAAGCTAGCCGTTTCACATCTGTTACACTCACCCCCCTTTGACCTTCCTCCTTTTTTTTTTTTTTTTTTTTTTTTTTCCCGCAGCAACCAGTAATCCGGGTCAACAGCATCAATGCAACAGTACAAATTTAGACCGTCCCCTCGCCCATACCCGGGCGCGAACTAGGGACCTTCTGCACACATCAACAGTCACCCTCGAAGCATCGTTACCCATCGCTCCACAAAAGCCGCGGCCCTTGCAGAGCAAGGGGAACTACTACTTCAAGGTCTCAGAGCAAGTGACGTCACTGATTGAAACGCTATTTAGCGCCCACGCTAACTAAGCTAGCCGTTTCACATCTGTTACAGGTGGAACCTTAATTGGGGAGGATGGGTCCCTGTAGCAACAAAAGGTTAATCATCTTCATATTCACAAACATCACCATCACCATTATTATCACCATCATCATCATCGTCTTCATACTCATCATATTCACCACCATCACCATACGGGTCGGCAGGTGGCCTAGTGGTTAGAGCTTTGGCCCAGTAACCCAAAGGTTGCTGAATCGAGTTGACAAGGTAAAAAGCTGTCATTCTACACCTGAGCAAGGCATTTCCCCAGGCGCCAGAGATATGGATGTCAATAAGGCAGTCGCCTGGTACCTCTCTGATTCAGAGGGGTTGGGTTAAATGCGGAAGACACATTTCAGTTGAAGGCATAATCATTGCCATATTACAGAAAGCAGGCGACCAGAAAAATGATTTTCTTTTTTAATTTAGAAAATAATGTATTTTGATCATCATCACATCAGATCAACTGACCACGTGGTGCAAGGACAACAACCTCTCCCTCAACGTGGTCAACGTGATCAAGACAACGGAGATGATTGTGGAAAAGGTTGACCGAGTACGCCCCCATTCTCATCAACGGGGCTGTAGTGGAGCAGGTTGAGAGCTTCAAGTTCCTTGGCGTCCACATCACCAATAAACTGACATCGTCCAAGGACATCAAGACAGGCGTGAAGAGGGCACGACAAAACCTATTCCCCCTTAGGAGACTGAAAATATTTGGCATGGGTCCTCAGATCCTCAAAAGGTTCTACAGCTGCACCATCGAGAGCGTCCTGACAGGTTGCATCACTGCCTGGTATGGCAATTGCTCGGCCTCCAACCGCAAGGCACTACAGAGGTTAGTGAGTACGGCCCAGTACATCACCGAGGCTAAGCCTCTTGCCATGCAGGACCCCTATCCCAGGAGGTGTCAGAGGAAAGCCCGAAAATTGTCAAAGCCTCCAGTCACCCTAGTCATAGACTGTTCTCTCTGCTACCACACGGCAAGCGGTACTGGAGCGCCAAGTCTAGGATATAGCCTCGCTATTGTTATTTTACTGCTGCTCTTTAATTGTTTGTTACTTTTATTTATTTATTTTTTAGCTATTTTTCTTAAAACTGCATTGTTGGTTAAGGGCTTGTAAGTAAGCATTTCACTTTAAGGTCTACACCTGTTGTATTTGGCGCATGTGACAAATACAAATTGATTTGATTTGATTTGATATTCTGCCCAGTGCCCAGTGCCAGTAAAGCATCATGACACCTTCAAGTGATTTAGTTTTTCTCAGCATAGTCTAATGAAGAATATATTTAATAAAACAGAATACATCCTTCGCACTAAAACACACAATATATTAAAATAAGTCCTGGTAGATACAATAAGTTCTGTATGTGTGCCATTTGGGTCATTCTGAAGGACCCACAGTCAAATCCACCACTCTGTCTAGTAGCTGATTGAAATGCCGTTTCCCCTAGCACAGTACGACAACATGATAACAAAAATCTATTCTGAGAGAAAATTGATCATCTCTAGAGGCTTGATATCATCAAAGTTATTTATGTTGCATTGTTCCATAACCTTCTGTCAAATCGATCAGCATAATTTTTTTTGATCAATCGTAAGTGAATCATAAAGACTATAAGAGAAAAACACTGAAGTAAAAACAAAATGTGGCACTGTTGGTTTAATCACTTTTCCAATGAAATACATATATTACTTATATGTATATATATATATATATATATATATATATATATATATATACAGTGCCTTGCGAAAGTATTCGGCCCCCTTGAACTTTGCAACCTTTTGCCACATTTCAGGCTTCAAACATAAAGATATAAAACTGTATTTTTTTGTGAAGAATCAACAACAAGTGGGACACAATCATGAAGTGGAACGACATTTATTTGATATTTCAAACTTTTTTAACAAATCAAAAACTGAAAAATTGGGCGTGCAAAATGATTCAGCCCCCTTAAGTTAATACTTTGTAGCGCCACCTTTTGCTGCGATTACAGCTGTAAGTCGCTTGGGGTATGTCTCTATCAGTTTTGCACATCGAGAGACTGACATTTTTTCCCATTCCTCCTTGCAAAACAGCTCGAGCTCAGTGAGGTTGGATGGAGAGCATTTGTGAACAGCAGTTTTCAGTTCTTTCCACAGATTCTCGATTGGATTCAGGTCTGGACTTTGACTTGGCCATTCTAACACCTGGATATGTTTATTTTTGAACCATTCCATTGTAGATTTTGCTTTATGTTTTGGATCATTGTCTTGTTGGAAGACAAATCTCCGTCCCAGTCTCAGGTCTTTTGCAGACTGCATCAGGTTTTCTTCCAGAATGGTCCTGTATTTGGCTCCATCCATCTTCCCATCAATTTTAACCATCTTCCCTGTCCCTGCTGAAGAAAAGCAGGCCCAAACCATGATGCTGCCACCACCATGTTTGACAGTGGGGATGGTGTGTTCAGCTGTGTTGCTTTATGCCAAACATAACGTTTTTCATTGTTGCCAAAAAGTTCAATTTTGGTTTCATCTGACCAGAGCACCTTCTTCCACATGTTTGGTGTGTCTCCCAGGTGGCTTGTGGCAAACTTTAAACAACACTTTTTATGGATATCTTTAAGAAATGGCTTTCTTCTTGCCACTCTTCCATAAAGGCCAGATTTGTGTAATATACGACTGATTGTTGTCCTATGGACAGAGTCTCCCACCTCAGCTGCAGATCTGATCATGGGCCTCTTGGCTGCATCTCTGATCAGTCTTCTCCTTGTATGAGCTGAAAGTTTAGAGGGACGGCCAGGTCTTGGTAGATTTGCAGTGGTCTGATACTCCTTCCATTTCAATATTATCGCTTGCACAGTGCTCCTTGGGATGTTTAAAGCTTGGGAAATCTTTTTGTATCCAAATCCGGCTTTAAACTTCTTCACAACAATATCTCGGACCTGCCTGGTGTGTTTCTTGTTCTTCATGATGCTCTCTGCACTTTTAATGGACCTCTGAGACTATCACAGTGCAGGTGCATTTATACGGAGACTTGATTACACACAGGTGGATTGTATTTATCATCATTAGTCATTTAGGTCAACATTGGATCATTCAGAGCTCCTCACTGAACTTCTGGAGAGAGTTTGCTGCACTGAAAGTAAAGAGGCTGAATAATTTTGCACGCCCAATTTTTCAGTTTTTGAATGTTAAAAAAGTTTGAAATATCCAATAAATGTCGTTCCACTTCATGATTGTGTCCCACTTGTTGTTGATTCTTCACAAAAAATTACAGTTTTATATCTTTATGTTTGAAGCCTGAAATGTGGCAAAAGTTCGCAAAATTCAAGGGGGCCGAATACTTTCGCAAGGCACTGTATATATATATATATATATATATATATATATATATATATATATATATATATTACTTCATGTCAGACACAGCAAAACGTCTGTCCTCTTAATATAAAGGTTTGTTTTCAGGTAAGGTAAAAAATAAAATAATCTCCACACCCAACCCCCAAACATCTTCCAGCAGCTATAGACGGTGCCTGGACACAATGCTTTGATGTTGGTACCACTACCCTGGGATATATGATTACTTTCTTGTGTGCCCTCTGTTATGTTTTGTCATCAGAAATGGGCTGTGTGTGTGTCAAATCAAATCAATTGTTATTCATCACATGCACCGAATACAACCTTACCATGAAATGCTTACTTACAAGCCCTTAACCAAGCCCTATGCTGATTTATTTTTAAAGAAAACATTGGCACATTTTTTTTTTTTAAATGTAACAAATTAACACAATAAAATAACAATAACGAAGCTATATAAATGGGGTACCGGTACCGAGTCAATGTGCGGGGGTACAGGTTAGTTGAGGTAATTGAGGTAATGTGTACATGTAGGTAGGGGTAAAGTGACTATACATAGATAATAAACAGTGAGTAGCAGCATCTTTAAAAAAAGGGGGTCAATGCAAATAGTCGGGGTAGGCTTTTGATTACCTGTTCAGCAGTCTTATGGCTTGGGGGTAGAAGCTTGCCACCCCTTTTTCTGTAGTCCTCGATCAGCACTTTTGTCTTGCTCACGTTGAGGGAGAGGTTGTTTTCCTGGCACCACACTGCCAGGTCTCTGATCTCCTCCCTGTAGGCTGTCTCATCGTTGTCAGTGATCAGGCCTACCACCGTTGTGTCAACGACAAACTTAATGATGGTGTTAAAGTTGTGTATGAACGCGCAGTCATGGGTGAACAGGCAGTACAGGAAGGGACTTAGTGATGAGCTTTGAGGGAACAATGGTGTTGAACACTGAGCTTTAGTCAATGAACAGCATTCTCATGTAGGTGTTCCTTTTGTCCAGGAGGGAAAGGGCAGTGTGGAGTGCAATGGAGATTGCATAATCTGTGGAACTGTTTGGGCATTATGTGAATTGAAGTGGGTCTAGGGATTCCGGGATGATGGTATTGATGTGAGCCATGACCAGCCTTTCAAAGCACTCCAGATGTCTGTGCTTTGGGGCGGTAGTCATTTAGGCAGGTTAACTTGGCATTCTTGGGAACAGGGACAATGGTGGTCAGCTTGAAACATTTAGGCATTACAGACTCAGTCAGTGAGAGGCTGAACACATCAGTGAAGACACTTGCCAGTTGGTCAGCGCAAGCTCTGAGTACGCATCCTGGTAATCCGTCTGGCCCTGGGGCCTTGTGAATGTTGACGTGTTTTAAGGTCTTACTCACATCGGCTATGGAGAGCGTGATCACATAGTCATCCGGAACAGCTGGGGCTCCCTTGCATGGTTCAGTGTTGCTTGCCTCAAAGCAAGCATTGAAGGCATTTAGATCGTCTGGTAGGCTCGCGTCACTGGGCAGCATGCGGCTGAGTTTCCTTTGTAATCTGTAATAGTTTGCAAGCCCAGCCACATCCGACAAACGTCAGAGCCAGTTTAGTAGGATTCAATCTTAGTCCTGTATTGAATCTTTGCCTGTTTGATGGTTCATCGGAAAGCGGGATTTCTTATAAGCGTACAGATTAGTATCCTGCTCTTGGAAAGTGGCAACTCTAGTTTTTAGCCCGGTGCAGATGTTGCCTGTAATCCATAGCTTCTGGTTGGGATATGTACGAACGGTCACTGTGGTGTCAACATCATCGATGCACTTATTGATGAAGCCAGTGACTGATGTGGTAAACTCCTCAATGCCATCGGATAAATCCTGGAACATATTCCATTCTGCACTCGCAAATCGGTGACGTCACTTGCTCTGAGACCTTGATGTAGTGGTTCCGCTTGCTCTGCAAGGGCCGCGGCTTTTGTGGAGCGATGGGTAACGATGCTTCGTGGGTGACTGTTGTTGATGTGTGCAGAGGGTCCCTGGTTCGCGCCCAGGTATGGGCGAGGGGACGGTCTAAAGTTATGCTGTTACACAAGTCACTGGTACTTCCTGCTTGACTTTTTTTCTTGTAAGCAGGAATCAAGAGCTTTGAAAAGCTGTGTGTGGAGTAAAGGTGGTCTAGCATTTTTTTTCTTCTGGTTGCACATGTGACATGCTGGTAGAATGAGGTAAAAATAATTACTAGGTAAAATGGCCACTAGAATCGCAGTTTCTGAGTGAGCATACTCTTGTTTGCTTAAGGCCTTATACAGCTCATTGAGTGAGGCCTTAGTGCCAGCATAGGCTTATGGTGGTAAATTGACAGATGAAAAATATGGATGAAAACTCTTTTGGTAAATACAGTGCCTTGCGAAAGTATTCGGCCCCCTTGAACTTTGCGACCTTTTGCCACATTTCAGGCTTCAAACATAAAGATATAAAACTGTATTTTTTTGTGAAGAATCAACAACAAGTGGGACACAATCATGAAGTGGAACGACATTTATTGGATATTTCAAACTTTTTTAACAAATCAAAAACTGAAAAATTGGGCGTGCAAAATGATTCAGCCCCCTTAAGTTAATACTTTGTAGCGCCACCTTTTGCTGCGATTACAGCTGTAAGTCGCTTGGGGTATGTCTCTATCAGTTTTGCACATCGAGAGACTGACATTTTTTCCCATTCCTCCTTGCAAAACAGCTCGAGCTCAGGGAGGTTGGATGGAGAGCATTTGTGAACAGCAGTTTTCAGTTCTTTCCACAGATTCTCGATTGGATTCAGGTCTGGACTTTGACTTGGCCATTCTAACACCTGGATATGTTTATTTTTGAACCATTCCATTGTAGATTTTGCTTTATGTTTTGGATCATTGTCTTGTTGGAAGACAAATCTCTGTCCCAGTCTCAGGTCTTTTGCAGACTGCATCAGGTTTTCTTCCAGAATGGTCCTGTATTTGGCTCCATCCATCTTCCCATCAATTTTAACCATCTTCCCTGTCCCTGCTGAAGAAAAGCAGGCCCAAACCATGATGCTGCCACCACCATGTTTGACAGTGGGGATGGTGTGTGAGCTGTGTTGCTTTTACGCCAAACATAATGTTTTGCATTGTTGCCAAAAAGTTCAATTTTGGTTTCATCTGACCAGAGCACCTTCTTCCACATGTTTGGTGTGTCTCCCAGATGGCTTGTGGCAAACTTTAAACAACACTTTTTATGGATATCTTTAAGAAATGGCTTTCTTCTTGCCACTCTTCCATAAAGGCCAGATTTGTGCAATATTCGACTGATTGTTGTCCTTTTGACAGAGTCTCCCACCTCAGCTGTAGATCTCTGCAGTTCATCCAGAGTGATCATGGGCCTCTTGGCTGCATCTCTGATCAGTATTCTCCTTGTATGAGCTGAAAGTTTAGAGGGACGGCCAGGTCTTGGTAGATTTGCAGTGGTCTGATACTCCTTCCATTTCAATATTATCGCTTGCACAGTGCTCCTTGGGATGTTTAAAGCTTGGGAAATCTTTTTGTATCCAAATCCATCTTTAAACTTCTTCACAACAGTATCTCAGACCTGCCTGGTGTGTTCCTTGATCTACATGATGCTCTCTGCGCTTTTGACGGACCTCTGAGACTATCACAGTGCAGGTGCATTTATACGGAGACTTGATTACACACAGGTGGATTGTATTTATCATCATTAGTCATGTAGGTCAACATTGGATCATTCAGAGATCCTCACTGAACTTCTGGAGAGAGTTTGCTGCACTGAAAGTAAAGGGGCTGAATAATTTTGCACGCCCAATTTTTCAGTTTTTGATTTGTTAAAAAAGTTTGAAATATCCAATAAATGTCGTTCCACTTCATGATTGTGCCCCACTTGTTGTTGATTCTTCACAAAAAATACAGTTTTATATCTTTATGTTTGAAGCCTGAAATGTGGCAAAAGGTCGCAAAGTTCAAGGGGGCCGAATACTTTCGCAAGGCACTGTAGTGTGGTCTACAGCTTATCATGAGGTACTCTACCTCAGGCGAGCAAAACCTTGAGACTACCTTAATATTTTGATTGCGCACAAGCTGTTATTGACAGACACAGACCACCACCTGTTCTGTCTTGCAGATGGACAGAAAATTCAGCCAACTGTATATTATCCACGTCGTCGTTCAGCATTACTCGTTGAGACATAAGACATTACAGTTTTTAATGTCCCGTTGGTATGATCGTTTTGAACGGAGCTCATTTTGTGTATTCTCTAGTGATTGCACGTTCGCCAGTAGGAACTACAGTAAAGGCAGATTATCCACTCACCGACACATTCTCACCAAGCCCCTGGATCTGCCCCCCCTGTATCGGTTTCTCCTCTTCATACAAATGATGGGGATTTGAGTATGGTCTGGGAGGAGCCGTAAATATTTATCCTCAGATACGTTAAAGAAAAATAATTTGTCCAGTACAGGGTGAGTTGCTGTTCTGATGTCCAGAAGCTATTTTCTGTCATAAGAGACGATGGCAGAAACATTATGTACAAAAAAAAGTTACAAACAACGCAAAAAAAAACACACAGAACAACACAATTGGTTATTAGCCCGTAAAACGGCAGCCATCCCCACTGACGCCATTGTGTGTGTGTGTGTGTGTATGTGTGTGTGTGTGTGTGTGTGTGTGTGTGTGTGTGTGTGTGTGTGTGTGTGTGTGTGTGTGTGTGTGTGTGTGTGTGTGTGTAGAGGATACAGGGACTTTGATCCAGAAGGAGGGGACATCTTATCTTTGTTCCACCTACTGTATGTGCTAAATTACTCCAAACCAATAACCTAGCTAATTCATTTAAAATGGGCAGATTGAGCCTTAAGGGCAAAGCAATAACCTGGATAAATAATTTCTAATGGGCAGAATGAGCCATAAAGTCAAAACAATAACCTGGATAATTAATTTATAATGGGCAGATTGAGCCATAAGATGAAACACTTGTAGAGAGCTGTTTCATAGGACACCTGCAGCATGTGGTGACAACATATACAATTGAGAGAAAAGGAGAAAAATAGTAAAAATATTTGAATTTTGTGTGCTTTGTCAAAGCAACTTTCCCCTTTTGTGGAGTCTCTTGGTTCCCACAGTAGTTCTGGCAGGAGCCATAGCCCACCTACACCCTAGTCCCTCTATCCCAACTCCCCCAGCCAGGCATCAGGAGAAGGGAAGAGGCCTATTCAATCATGAAAGATCGCTTTTTGAAATGGCACCAAGCTATGGATGGAAAAATAGTGGATCAGTTCCTAACTGGTTACCCATGACTAGACAGGCTCAGTACAACGCCAGGCCAATCGAGTGGGAAGTTTTTTTCCACAACATATAAATCATAACTCCAAGTTTAGCTCCTTCCCAAATATCCCAGTATCCCAATAATATAAGAATCTTTACTGACTGTCTATACAGAGTTTAACATGTATTCTGGAATCATTAATATTCCAGAGATTGCCTCCACCACCAAAGGCCATGTATCCCTGTCACGACCTCCGCCGAAGTCGGTCCCTCTCCTTGTTCGGGCGGCGTTCGGCGGTCGACGTCACCTGCCTTCTAGCCATCGCCGATCCACTTAGAAATGACCTTGTTTTTGAAAGAAAAGCTTATTTTTTGTCCATTAAAATAACATCAAATTGATCAGAAATACAGTGTAGACATTGTTAATGTTGTAAATGACAATTGTAGCTGGAAACAGCGAACAGCGTCATTAGCTCTGAGACCTTGAAGTAGTGGTTCCCCTTGCTCTGCAAGGGCTGTGGCTTTTGTGGAGTGATGGGTAACGATGCTTCGTGAGTGTCAGTTGTCTATGTGTGTAGAGGTTCCCTGGTTCGAGCCCGGGTAGGTGCAAGGGGACGGAGTAAAGTTAAACTGTTACATTAGCACAGCTGAAAACTGTTGTCCTGATTAAAGAAGCAATGAAACTGGCCTTCTTTAGGCTAGTTGAGTATCTGGAGCATCAGCATTTATGGGTTCAATTACAGGATCAAAATGGCCAGAAACAAAGGACTTTCTTCTGAAACTCGTCAGTCTATTCTTGTTCTGAGAAATGAAGCCTATTCCATGCGAGAAATTTCCAAGAAACTGAAGATCTCGTACAACGCTGTGTACTACTCCCTTCACAGACAGCGCAAACTGGCTCTAACGAGAATAGAAAGAGGAGTGGGAGGCCCCGGTGCACAACTGAGCAAGAGGACAAGTACATTAGAGTGTCTAGTTTGAGAAACAGATGCCTCACAAATCTACTGGCAGCTTCATTAAATAGTACCCACAAAACACCAGTCTCAATGTCAACAGTGAAGAGGCGACTCCGGGGTGCTGGCCTTCTAGGCAGATTTGCAAAGAAAAAGCCATACCTCAGACTGGCCAATAAATATAAAAGATTAAGATGGGCAAAAGAACACAGACACTGGACAGAGGAACCATTTTGAGCCTGTAATCGAACCCAAAAATGCTGATGCTCTACATACTCAACTAGTCTAAAGAAGGCCAGGTTATCCTTTCTTTAATCAAGAACAACAGTTTTCAGCTGTGCTAACATAATTGCATAAGGGTTTTCTAATGATCAATCAGCCTTTTAAAATGTTTAACTTGGATTAGCTTTCACAAGGTAACATTGGAACACAGAAGTGGTTGCTGATAATGGGCCTCTGTACGCCTATGTAGATTTCTTAAAAAATCTATGACAATAGTCATTTACAACATTAACAATGTCTACACCTTATTTCTGATCAATTTGATGTTATTTTAATGGACAAATTTTTTTGCTTTTCTTTCTATAACAAGGACATTTCTAAGTGACCCCAAACTTTTGAACGGTAGTGTATATAGTCTACAAATAATATTATGGCACAGTTGGAGTCTGTGTGTGTCTACGAATAGGACCAGGGATGCGGTTTGGACAGTCTAAAAAGGCGCAGACCATATTATTTTTGTCTCCAATAATTTAAAAAAAAAAAGGCAAAAGCTTTGATTTCTCTCAAATGACATCCCCACTACATGTCTGTTACTGGACAAGTTTATCAGAACAATGAATGAGCTGATGAATGATTTGCTGTAATTTATGTTGTGAAACTCCCTCCTCTCATTGAGAAGATCATTGAGTTATGTAATTGTGGTCCGAGTGGACTGGACTGGAGTAAACTGGGCAAGGTCAGGAGGGGACAGCTGTAGCCATGTAACAGGATTTCTCAGGTCTACTGATCCAATAACCCTACACACTGATAGAAGCCAGGTGGGATTTCAGCTTTCAGCGCCTAGCCTACAGTACACACAAGATAACACACAGGACACAAAAACCCTGCTTTCCTCCTCGTCAGTGTTCCTCTGAAGTATGGGATATCCACAAGTGGAAGGGTCGCTGGCCTTTATAGGGAAATCATCGTAGATTATAAATGAGCTATTATTAAGTTATAATTGAATGTGATGTTCCTACTAAACACTTCTATCTGGCATTCCCTTCCTGTGTACATGACACATTCACTGTTTACTGTCAACACCGTCTCAGCGTATGGTACCATGGTTACAGTCATACAATTTCATTTCAATGCCACTCTCCATTCACATCAACCCCATTCTCCAAATCCTTTACCCCCCTCCCCACACCTCTCCTTCCATTCCCTTTACAGTATTGATACAGTACCAGGACAGGACTCCCATTGAAAAATAATTTATTTTGGAAATGTACGGTGATCATATATCCATTCAGAATCAGCATAATGATAGTTATTTTATTTGCGTACAGTGACATCACCCCACAGAGAAAAAAACACATGACAATTTTGGAATTATGATTAAACTGTGACTACCATTAAATGTGTCTGTGTCCTGCCTGTAGCTGCACTAGTATGTGGCTGTGTCCTGCCTGTGGCTTCTGTGTCCTGCCTGTGGCAGTACTAGTATGTGGCTGTGTCCTGCCTGTGGCTGTACTAGTATATGGCTGTGTTCTGCCTGTGGCTGTACTAGTATGTGGCTGTGTCCTGCCTGTGGCTGTGCTATTATGTGGCTGTGCTAGTATGTGGCTGTGTCCTGCCTGTGGCTACTGTGTCCTGCCTGTGGCTGTAATAGTATGTGGATGTGTCCTGCCTGTGGCTGTAATAGTATGTGGCTGTGTCCTGCCTGTGGCTGTGCTAGTATGTGGCTGTGTCCTGCCTGTGGCTGCTGTGTTCTGCCTGTGGCTGTCTTGCCTGTGGCTGCTGTTTCCTGCCTGTGTCTGTGTCTTTCCTGTGGCTGCTGTGTCCTGCCTGTGGCTGCTGTGTTCTACCTGCTACTCTACTAGTATATGGCTGTGTCCTTCCAGTTGCTGTAATAGTATGTGGCTGTGTCCTGCCTGTGGCTGTACTAGTATGTGGCTGTGTCCTGCCTGTGACTGCTGTGTCCTGCCTGTGGCTGTAATAGTATGTGGCTGTGTCTTTCCTGTGGCTGCTATGTCCTGCCTGTGGCTGTGCTAGTATGTGGCTGTGTCCTGCCTGTGGCTGTACATAGCATGTGGCTGTGTCCTGCCTGTGGCTGTACTAGTATGTGGCTATATCCTGCCTGTGGCTATACTAGTATGTGCCTGTGGCTCTACTAGTATGTGGCTGTGGCTCTACTAGTATGTGGCTGTGTTCTTCTTGTTGCTGTACTAGTATGTGGCTGTGTTCTGCCTGTGGCTGTACTAGTGTGGCTGTGTCCTGCCTGTGGCTGTGTACAGTATGTGCCCTTTAAGCTGGTCATGGAGGGAAGTTGCTAGGCAGGCAGTGCCTACCTACGCCCCCTCTTCTTCTTCTGAGCATCCTGTACAGTCTCTTGTATCCAGACACACAGTGGACGCTCCAAAGCTTTTGTCGAAGAAGTGTTATCATCAATCGTCAGCACAGACAATAGTCTCATATTCAGATAGTCAATCACAACTGCATTGTGTATTTGTGAATCCATTCCATGACATCATTGCTTTGCTTCGGCTCAAAGGCTTCCTGCCCGCGATGATGATGTCACTGACAGAGAGCAGCACCTGAGCCAGATGAGACATGCAGAGGCGCCTATTCTCTGTCTGTTTTTCAAAATGGCTCTTGTGTCTGAGCCTGCCCCTTTCTGTATGCCCACATGTGAGAATCATTGAACTCAAAGAAACTTAAAATGTTGCTGGCTGTGTTATCATGACACATAGTATATACATCATTAAACATTCACTGTCTACTGTCAACACCATCTCAGTGTATGCTACCATGGTTACAGTCATACAATTTCAAGGTCACTCTCCATTCACATCAACCCCCTTACTTACACACACTCCTTCCATACCCTTTACAGTATGCAGTACCAGAACTCCCATTGAAAAATAATTCATTTTGGAAATGTACCGTGATCATATATCCATTCAGAATCAGCATAATGATGGTTATTTTATTTGCGTACAGTGAAATCACCCCACAGAGAAAAAAGCACAAGAGAATTTTGGAATGATGATTAAATTGTGACTACCACCACTGAGTCTGGAATGAAATGTACGTGCCCTTTCAGCTTGCCATGGAGGGCAGGAGCCAGGAGGGCAATGCCTTAGCCTGGGCATCCTGTACTCACAGTGGATGCTATGTATAAAGCTTATGTTGAAGAAGTGTTATCATCACACGTCAGCACAGACAATAGTCTCATTCAGATAGGACTCATAGTCAGTCACACATGCATTGTGCGCTCATCATCACCATCATTGTTACACAACATGAGAGAGAGGTGAATCCATTCCATGACATCTCTTTGTAAAAGCTCAAAGACTTCCCATGATGATGTCACTGACAGAGAGCAGCAACTGAGCTAGATGAGAGAGAGCCCAAAGAGCCGATAGATGAAGAGCTCCAGAAACTGCTTCTCCAATAGAAATCCCAGATCACGCTTGTAGTCGATGTCATGGGCGATGTTAGCTAGCTTAGCTCATGTGCAGGCCGTAAAATCAAAGGCACTCCTTCTATATAAAGTTGTTTTTTTACAAAATGAAAAAAAAGTGTCAGTTTGTCACTTTCACAAGGTCGAAGTAATAACATGTTCGGCTACTTAAGACAGCTCGAGTCTAATCTGGGTTTGAGAACTCTGCGGAGACCAGCGGAAATGCATATTCTCCGTCTGTTTTCCTAAATGGCCCACATGTCTGAGCCTGCTCCACTCTGTGTGCCCACATGTGGGAACCACTGAACTCAAAGAACACTTTAGATGCTGTCTGTGTTATCATTTCCAGTCTTTATAGTTTGATGTGGAAGCATGATGATGTCACTGATGTTGTTGTGGGCCACTGGGCATGTGCGGTGGCGGTGTGTTGATGAGGGTTGTGAGTGAGTCGTGATGCCACAGGTTAGGTTAGATCATCAGTATAGGAAGGGCTTTTAGATGTCTTCACACCCAGCACCTGTCCGATCTGTAGAAGGCTCATAGTGGCTGATGAGCCTCTGTAGGAGTAATGACCTGGATTGCATCCCAAATGGTACACTATTCTCCTTTTATTGCACTAGTTTTGACCAGTCCCATAAGACTCTGGTCAAAGTAGTGAACTATATAGGGAATAGGGTACCATTTGGGCCGCATACCCTGGTCAGGCCCATTAAACTTCTTTAGTGATGTCAGATCAATACACTGTACAAATATACGTTATAAATAGGGATTAACACCAGTATCCGCGACCCCCCCCCAAAAAAAATGACGGGATATGCAGTGCTTTCGGAAAGAATTCAGACCCTGACTTTTTCCACATTTTGTTTGGTTACAGCCTTATTCTAAAATGTATTAAATAAAAAACTGTCCTCGTCAATCTAAACACAATATCCCATAAAGACAAAGTGAAAACAGTTTTTTTTTTTTTTTTTGCAAATGTATTAAAAGACAAACAGAAATACCTTATTTACATAAGTATTTAGACACTTTGCTATGAGACTCAATTGAGCTCAGGTGCATTCTGTTTCCATTAATCATCCTTGAGATGTTTCTGCAACTTGACGAGAGTCCACCTGTGGTAAATTCAATTGATTGTAAATTATTTGGAGAGGCACACCTGTCTATATAAGGTCTCACAGTCAACAGTGCACGTCAGAGCAAAAACCAAGGCATGAGGTCGAAGGAATTGTCCGTAGAGCGCCGAGACCGGATTGTTTAAAGGCACATATCTTGGGAAGCGTACCAAAGAATTTCTGCAGCATGAAGGTCCCCAAGAACACAGTGGCCTCCATCATTGTTAAATGGAAGAAGTGTGTAACCAACAAGACTCTTCCTAGAGCTGGCCGGCTGGCCAAACTAAGCAATCGGGAAGAAGGGTCTTGGTCGGGAGGTGACCAAGAACCCGATGGTCACTCTGACTGAGCTCCAGAGTTCCTCTGTGGAGACGAGAGAACCTTCAAGAAGGACAACCATCTCTGCAGCACTCCACCAATCAGGCCTTTATGGTAGAGTCGCCAGATGGAAGC
Organism: Oncorhynchus mykiss; assembly: GCF_013265735.2. Classification (NCBI taxonomy): domain Eukaryota; kingdom Metazoa; phylum Chordata; class Actinopteri; order Salmoniformes; family Salmonidae; genus Oncorhynchus; species Oncorhynchus mykiss. The sequence continues at coordinate 51,710,118 of NC_048587.1, read as the reverse complement.
CACACTCAGTAAAATACATGTGTATACCTGCTTGGAGTTTGCCAAAAGGCACCCAAAGACTCTCAGACATTGAGAAACAAGATTTTCTTGTCTGATGAAACCAAGATTGAACTCTTTGGCATGAATGCCAAGCGTCACGTCTGGAGGGAACCTATCACGATCGCTACAGTGAAGCATGGTGGTGGCAGCATCATGCTGTGGACATGTTTTTCAGCGGCAGGGACTGGGAGACTAGTCAGGATCGAGGCAAAGATGAGCGGAGAAAAGTACAGAGCGATCCTTTCTGAAAACCTGCTGCTAGGGCGAAGGTTCACCGTCCAAAAGGACAACAACCCTAAGCACACAGCCAACACAACACAGGAGTGGCTCTGAATGTCCTTGAGTGAACCAGCCCGAGCCCGGACTTGAACCCGATTGAACATCTCTGGAGACCTGAAAATAGCTGTGCAGCAATGCTCCCCATCGAACCTGACAGAGCTTGAGAGGATCTGCAGAGAAGAATGGGAGAAACTTCCCAAATACAGGTGTGCCAAGCTTGTAGCATCATACCCAAGAAGACTCAAGGCTGTTATCGCTGCCAAAGGTGCTTCAACAAAGTATGGAGTAAAGGGTCTGAATACTTAGTAAATTAGTCAATTTGATGTCTGTTTTTTATTTTTTATAAATTCGCAAAAAATTCTAAAATCCTGTTTTATCTTTGTCATTATGGGGTGTTGTGTTTAGATTCATGAGGGGGGAAAAAACGATTTAATCCATTTTAGAATAAGGCTGTAACCTACCAAAATGTGGAAAAATTCAAGGGATCTGAATACTTTCCAAAGGCACTTTATAATTTCTATGGAAAAATATTAAACAGATTTTAACTATCTGACTTCATCCACACAATAGACCACTGATCACAATGATAGCGGCCTACCAATTCAGACTATGCAACACAAGTCCCCAATAGATTCCCTTTAACTGGCATCGTTGACTATCATGAAACTGTAGCAGACTACATGTGGCCTTTGCTAACCATAACTGCGTTGAATCTCAATCTCACATTCACAAATCTCCAAACTAGCTTTGGCAGAGGCTCCAAAATATAAACTGCTACTCACTGTTAACAAAACGGCTGATACATTGTGTCCGCAGAAGCACTCAAGGAAATAGACATTTGCAACGTTGTTCCATGATGTTACACTAACAAAAGTGAGAGCATGATTTTAAAGATCTGCAGGGAATTGATAAACCATGGTGCTGAATCTCCGCTACTGCGGCCATTTGCTTTTCTGTTTGTTTAGCGCAGCATCAGACTACATTCCCTAAGACAAGGCCAACACAGTAAGCGGCAGGTATTCTAGCGGTTAAGAGCATTGGGCCAGTAACTGAAAGATTGCTGGTTTGAATCCCGAGGCGACGAGGTGAAAAATCTGATGTGCCCATGAGCATTTCACTTAACCCTAATTGCTCCTGTAAGTCCCTCTGGATAAGAGAGTCTGCTAAATGACTAAGCTGTTGTCAAAACCACCACTACTTGGCCTCATTCCCATAATAGTGAGAGGAAAGGACCAACAAGCTTTCCATCAATGGTAGGCTAAAACGAATGACGTTTTCACTAGGCTGTAATAACCTCCGGATATTTTACAAGTCGACCAACAGTGCTTCATATGCCTACATTAAAACTAGATTACATCAACGAAATAGTGTAGTGACTTTGAGAACTTTTAGTTGATTAAAATGAAACAAAATCAAGAAACTGTTAGATTCCTGTGTATATTTTTCAGTGGTAGAATTATGTCAGATTTCCTTCGCTGGTATTATATGCTTTTAAATAGCACTTCCACTTTCAACAGGCATACTGGGATGCCTGAGAATGGCTTGTAAGGGAACATTTTCAGGAAAATATGAATCCCTAGTTATAATCAACCATGGCATGTCTGATCCACTAAAGGATACAAAGAACTTGCAGACCAACCTCAACATTTTTACTTCAGACATACACTACATTTCCCATATCTGCCAAGGCGGGCAGGCAACTAGGAACATAGTGTACAGCACAGAGATGTGACCTGCCTGTGACATCGAAATGCTGTCAGACACAATAGTGCGTACCCTATAGGCCAGCCCAGATAACTGCTGAGGATCATGGTCCATAGGTTAAATAGGGGGAGGTCACTAACATATCTCACATTAACACCAATAAACTTAATTGACCTAATTGGACAGGACTGGGCATTTAACGACTGCCAGTGGGCTCATTTCAGCCTCAATCTCCCCCTTCCTCCTCACTTTCATTACTTTGTCTTTTCTATACAAATCAAATCAAATCCATTTACCCTGTTCCTCTTTCCGTCCTTCAAACTCTACTCATTTCGGTCGCTTGTATGGCTCCATTTTGGGATCCCAGTTTCATTGGTGCTTGTTATCCGAGTGTGGATTGACGCTATGACACTTTTATCATCTTGTAGATATTTTTTTCCAATAAACTCTTGCCTTTTTACAGTATCTAACTAAATTATTCTCTTGTTGTATGTGTGTAGAAGTGTAACAATGAAAAAGAGAAAATAAATAATACATTGAAACTCATGCAAATCAATCAAACAGAAACATGAATAGATACTGTCTTGTTCTCAGCAGATGTCTATGGGTTAAAGAAAACTATACCAGCACACGCACACAAATAAAACTACCAGCACACGCACACAAATAAAACTATACCAGCACACGCACACAAATAAAACTATACCAGCACACGCACACAAGAGGAACAATGAACTGGAATGAAGTATGTAACTGCTGTCTTGTCTGTGTATAGTATGATCCTTAAAACACAACTCAGTAATAAAAAGGAAAGAAGAAAAACAAGAAAGAAAAAACAGAGAAACAGAAATTAATATGGTGGATTCTGAGGGTTTCTTTTGTGTTGGGTATTTACTCTCTAGACACGTTGGGCAGCAGGGTGGGTTTTGTTTTCAGAAGGGAACACAGATCCCTCTTGGAATCAAACGAATGAGGAGAACCCGGCGATGGGGGCCCGAGATCCAGGGGCTGGGCTGGGGCTGCTGGGGGGCCAGTAGGACAGGGTGTTGGAGTGGCTGGGAGGGGTGGAGTTGGAGAGCTGCTGAGAGGGGGTTGGAGTCCGGCTGCCTTTAGGCCTGAACAGACTACCCTGGCCCTGGGGTGTGAGGCCCTGGGGTTGACCATGGGGCTGGGTCTGGGGTAGAGGGGTGGTGGAGGTGAGCTGGGGTGGCAGCGGGGGCAGGGGTGGTGACGGGGCGCAGGGCTCCGGGTCACCCGACTCTGATTCTGTATAATTGTAGGCCTGTGCCCGGGAGATGCCCTTCTGCTGGCGGCGCCAGGAGTTGTAGTAGGTGGGGTCACTGATGTAGTGGCTCACAAAGGAGTGTGTCTTCTGTCTGTGCTGGTCCACTTCGTACTCACTGTCACTGCCCTGAGAGGGGAGAAGGGGGAGAGGGGAGGGGAGAGGACAGGGGAGGAGGGGTATGGGGAGAGATGGAATAGGGGGAGGGAGAGGACAGGGGAGGAGGAGAGGAGGGGTATGGGGAGAGATGGAATAGGGGGAGTGAGAGGACAGGGGAGGAGGAGAGGTGGGGAGGGGTATGGGGAGAGATGGAATAGGGGGAGGGAGAGGACAGGGGAGGAGGAGAGGAGGGGTATGGGGAGAGATGGAGTAGGGGGAGGGAGAGGACAGGGGAGGAGGAGAGGAGGGGTATGGGGAGAGATGGAATAGGGGGAGTGAGAGGACAGGGGAGGAGGAGAGGAGGGGTATGGGGAGAGATGGAATAGGGGGAGTGAGAGGACAGGGGAGGAGGAGAGGTGGGGAGGGGTATGGGGAGAGATGGAATATGGGGAGGGAGAGGACAGGGGAGGAGGAGAGGAGGGTTATGCGGAGAGATGGAGTAGGGGGAGGGAGAGGACAGGGCAGGAGGAGAGGAGGGGTATGGGGAGAGATGGGATAGGGGGAGGGAGAGGACAGGGGAGGAGGAGAGGAGGGGTATGGGGAGAGATGGAGTAGGGGGAGGGAGATGACAGGGGAGGAGGAGAGGTGGAGAGGGGTATGGAGAGAGATGGAGTAGGGGGAGGGAGAGGACAGGGGAGGAGGAGAGGGGGGATGGAGTAGGGGGAGGGAGAGGGGAAAAGGGAGGGGGAGGGAGAGAGGAGATGTTATCAGCACAATACCACATATTTGTCTGAGAAGTTAGAGATGTGATAATGTGTTTTATTGGGAGGTTCAGAGCACAGTGTCTTTCTATAGCACGCACGCACACACACACGCGCACGTGCACACGCACACGCGCACACGCGCACACGCACACACACACGCGCACACACACACACACACACACACACACACCACCACCAAACACACACTGTTGCTGCGGGTGATTCCCTGATCCACCTCTACGCAGACGACACCATTCTGTATACATCTGGCCCCCTTCTTTGGACACTGTGTTAACAAACCTCAAAACGAGCTTCAATGCCATACAACACTCCTTCTGTGGCCTCCAACTGCTCTTAAAAGCAGGTAAAACTAAATGCATGCTCTTCAACCGATCACCGCCCGCCCGACTAGTATCACTACTCTGGACAGTTCTGACTTAGAATATGTGGACAACTACAAATACCTAGGTGTCTGGTTAGACTGTAAACTCTCCTTCCTGCAAACTGGATGCAGTCTATCACAGTGCCATCCGTTTTGTGACCAAAGCTCCATATACCACCTACCACTGTGGCCTGTATGCACTCATCGGCTGGCCCTCGCTACATATTCGTTGCCAGACCCACTGGCTCCAGGTCATCTATAAGTCTATGCTAGGTAAAGCTTTATCTCATCTCACTGGTCACCACAACAACACCCCTCCCAGTGTGTGCGTATGTAGCACGCGCTCCAGCAGGTATATCTCACTGGTCATCCCCAAATCCAACACCCCCTTTGGCCCCCTTTCCTTCCAGTTCTCTGCTGCCAATGACTCTGCTGCCAATGACTGAATTTGGAGACATATCTCCCTCACTAACTTTAAGCATCAGCTGTCAGAGCAGCTTATCGATCGCTGCAGCTGTACACAGCCCATCTGTAAATAGCCCATCCAATCTACCTACCTCATCCCCATATTGTTTTTATTTACTTTTTTCCTCTTTTGCACACCAGTATTTCTACTTGCACATAATCATCTGCACATCTATCACTCCAGTGTTCATTTGCTAAATTGTAATTACTTCGTTACTATGGCCTATTTATTGCCTACCTTCTCACGTAATTTGCACAAACTGTATATAGACTTTTTCTATTGTGTTATTGACTGTACGTTTGTTTATTTCATGTGTAACTCTGTGTTGTTGTTTGTGTCACACTGCTTTGCTTTATCTTGGCCAAGTCACAGTTTTAAACAATAACAACAACTAGCCTACCTGGTTAAATAAAGGTGAAATAAAAAATGTATAAATAAACACACACACCCCTCGGGAAATTACAATTGGCTCTGAACAGGGCAGCACAGCTGGCCCTTAAACATACACATTAATAATATGATTGTCAATCTCTCATGACTCAAAGTGGAAGAGATATTGACTTCATCACTACTTGTTTGTGTAAAAAGTGTTGACAAGCTGAACGCACCAAGCAATCTGTTCAAAATGCTAGCACACAGCTAAGACACCCATGCATACCCCACAAGATATGCCACCAGAGGTCTCTTCACAGTCCCCATGTCCAGAACAGACTATGGGAGGCTCACAGTACTACATAGAACCATGCCTACATGGTAACTGATGCAAGCAGTAGAATCAGATACAAAATTAATTAAATAATTAAATGATTACATGATTGATTGGGTTTAACATTACATTTACTACAACAGCCACACATTGAGCTAACATATACTATGGGCATTCATCACATACAGTTTAACACTAGGAAGATACAGGAGAGATACCACGGGATCCAAGAGAAGTTTAATTGAGGAGAAGAAAGGAGGGGAGAGGAGAGAGAGAGGAGGGAAGAGGAGGGGAGAGGAGGAGAGAGGAGGGAACAGGAGGGGAGAGGAGGAGAGAAGAGGGAAGAGGGGAGAGAAGAGGAGAGGAGAGGCGGAGGGAGAAGGAGAGGAGAGGTAAACAGAGGAAGAGAGGAGCAAGGGGGATGGGGGCTAGGGACAAATCAGTCTCCTACTACCATTCTGCAGACACACAGGCATGCAGAAAGCCACAGAACCTCACCCAGTTCAGTGGAAGCACACGCAGACCACCCGTCCCATATGAGAACACCAGGGCCTCCTATGGGTGACATAGACAAAGACATGCATGGTTTAAAACGCCACAGTACAGTATGACAGCCACCATGATCCCTCTGTGGTTCAGGTCCCTCCTTGGAACCATCATCATCTATTAAAGAGGCACTTCAAGGGTACAACTCATATGCCTTAATAATATAATAATAAAGTATGCCATTCAGCAGACACTTTTATCCAAAGCAACATACGTGTGCTTGTGCATAAAACGGTTGTATTGGTGACACCAGTGGGAACAAAAGCCACTTAGGACAACTGGACCCTTATTCTACCAGTTAACCCCGACACACACCATGAAACTGATCTGACAAACACACCATGAAACTAATCTGACAAACACACTATGAAACTGATCTGACAAACACACCATGAAACTGATCTGACAAACACACCATGAAACTGATCTGACAAACACACCATGAAACTGATCTGACAAACACACCATGAAACTGATCTGACAAACACACCATGAAACTGATCTGACAAACACACCATGAAACTGATCTGACAAACACACCATGAAACTGATCTGACAAACACAACATGAAACTAATCTGACAAACACACTATGAAACTGATCTGACAAACACACCATGAAACTGATCTGACAAACACACCATGAAACTGATCTGACAAACACACCATGAAACTGATCTGACAAACACACCATGAAACTGATCTGACAAACACACCATGAAACTGATCTGACAAACACACCATGAAACTGATCTGACAAACACACCATGAAACTGATCTGAGAAACACACCATGAAACGAATCTGACAAACACACCATGAAACTGATCTGACAAACACTCCATGAAACTGTTCTGACAAACACACCATGAAACTGATCTGACAAACACACCATGAAACTGACCTGACAAACAAGGTGAAACATGGAAGAATGTATTCCATGATCATCGTGCACAACCTTAGGATGTAGGCTAACACCCAGTGCTTCTATCTATTTCATTCAAACAATCACAACAGGAATTTGGGTATATTTCCAATAAGCACATTCGAGTTGCTGAACTCCTACCTTGTATCTTTGCTAGATGCCTGGCATAAGCTCATCTGAATCATGACACCCAGCATTCCAGATGTTAAACAAGAAACAGCTCTCTCATTGGTCATTCTGAGGGGTCTGTTCATGGTCAACCAACTCTCAGCTCTCCTGCTATGGTACTACTGCACATGTGACACACATGACCACACTCCTATCCATCCTCTCCTGCACCGTCCCAACAGGTGTGTGTGTGTGTGTGTGGGGGGGGGGGGGGGGGGGGGGGGGGGAACAGGGTTGACATACTGGATTGTGTCCCACCCCGGCCCAACTTCACTAAGGCTTTGGAGTGTGTGTGGAACAGATGGTTTGTTCTCCTACAACATTAACATACACCCCTCCCTGCCTCCCTCCATTCCACATCCTTGTCTAAAATAAACTCAAGGGTCCTATTGTGGAATCTACACTAAAATAAGATTAGGTAAAATACGCCTTGATGGGCCTTAGTCCGTGAAACAGTGATTCATTCGAACACACTAAAAGGCTTATTAGGGAAGATGACTGCTCTGAATGGGCCAAGGCCTTAGGCATGAAACTACACAGTCCCCAGGGGAGTTACCCTTCTATCTGAGGATAACAGAGAGACAGACACCAGCCAGTGGCAGATCCCAGACAGGATGTGCATAATTAGGAAGTTTACTATCTAGACAGATTAAGATTTCATCTCATTAATGGGTGTAATATTTATGACAGACGTTTTTCGCAACGGAGAGTGGTTTCATTTCCAACGTTAACAGAAACATAAGGTTTATGTTTTATGGTGAATGACTTCTCACTGCTAATAAGTTGAGGGAAACTCAATATGTCTAAAAAGAAAACAGAAGGAATAACATTCTAAATATTTCAGAAATCACATTAGACCTAGTTTCCTAGAGACAAAACTCTCAAACCAATAGATAGAGATAAAACTCTCAACACCCAGAGATAAAGACCTCAGAAGACTACTAGACTTTTCAGGAGATTACCAGACTTCTCAGGAGACTACTAGACTTCTCAGGAGACTACTAGACTTCTCAGGAGACTAGCAGACTTCTCAAGAGACTCGTAGACTTCTCAGGAGACTACTAGACTTCTTAGGAGTCTCCTAGACTTCTCAAGAGACTACCAGACTTCTCAGGAGACTCCTAGACTTCTCTGAATTTTCCTAGACTTCGCTGGAGACTCCTAGACATCTCAGGAGACTACCAGACTTCACAGGAGACTACCAGACTTCACAGGAGACTACCCGACTTCTCAGGCGATTTGCAGACTTCTCATGAGATCAGGAGACTTCTCATGAGATTACCAGACTTCCCAGGAGACTCCTAGACTTCTCAGGAGACTCCTAGACTTCTCATGAGACTCAGACTTCGCAGGAGACTACTAGACCTCTCAGAAGACAACTAGACTTCCCAGGAGATTAGCAGACTTCTCAGGAGACTCCTATACTTCTCTGGAATTTCCTAGACTCCTATACTTCTCTGGAATTCCCTAGACTCCTATACTTCTCTAGAATTTCCTAGACTTCTCTGGAGACTCCTAGACTTCTCTGGAGACGACTAGACTTCTCAGGAGACTACCAGACTTCTCAGGAGACTCATAGACTTCCCAGGAGACTACTAGACTTATCAGGCGACTCCTTGCCCTGGTATAGATGGTCTGTTGGGGCCAGAGTGGAATGCATTGTGGAGTCTTTAGTGCTGTTCTATCCATCAAACCCTGTGAACTTTATCTTGGGGATTGAAGTTGCAAGAAACCCCCATAACCCCTTCATAACCCTACATCCCATAACCAAGAGAGTTGGGGAGAGAAGGAGTGAGAGAGAGAGATACAGAGAGAGTGAAAGAGAAGGTGAGAGAGGATGAGAGAGAGAAAGAGAGAGATACAGAGAGAGTGAAAGAGAAGGTGAGAGAGGAAGAGAGAGATACAGAGAGAGAGATACAGAGAGAGAAAGAGAAGGTGAGAGAGGATGAGAGAGAGAGATACAGAGAGAGGAGGGACAGAGGAAGAGGAAGAGAGAGAGAGATACAGAGAGATATAGAGAGATACAGAGAGAGGAGGGACAGAGGAAGAGAGAGAACACTGTACATTGTTGCAGCACTGTGTATAGACATTATGACATTTGAAATGACTATTCCTTTCAAACTGTTCTGAGTGTAATGTTTACTGTTCATTTGTGATATTCTTTTCACTTTGTTGATCTATTTCAATTGCTTTGGTAATGTAAACAATGTCACACTCATCATTGTTACAGTGAACACAGCAGGAACCTCAGGCAGCAGGTAAACACTCGGACAGTACAGAGGGAGGGGGGAGTGTGTGTGTTTGTTTGAGTATGTATTTGTTTGAGAGCATGTGTGCCTGCGCACGTTTGTGTGTGTAAATATGATTTAAAAAAACATATTGAGTCCCTTGCGAAATCCCCTAAAATCCAACTGTACATCATTTGAGACAGGGATTTTGCGTGACTAGGCAGTTCTAATCCCCCTCTGCACACGCAGCAACTGCTGTTGTTTATGACGAACTAAATCAAACAGATGTGACAGATTTTGCTCTGGGCTTTTTATCATGTCTTAAATGTCTAACATAACATGCATTTGTGAATATTATGTCATGAATTATAGTCAATCATTATCAGGTATTTCCTCTTTGTTAATTTTTTTTATATATTTCCTTTTTTTCTGCATTTCACTAAGACTAGCCAGTATTACTTAAAGCCTGTTCTATTTTTACTTGGTTCTAGGAAGTGACATCATATAACTTAATGGTGTTTCCAAAAATGCTACAGATGAACCCTCGGAGCAGTTCCAGTCGAAACAATCCTCTGTGTTGTCATGGGAGACAACCATAACACGCAGACATGTTTCTCTCTGTGGTGTCTAGGTCTGCGCTGTGCTGGTTGTGCTTTGAGAGGGGATGGCAGGGTAACCGCAGGGCTATGGGGAGGAGGCCTGGGCCTGTACGTCTGGGGTGGTGCAAGTGGAGTTTGGAGGGCTGGAAGGCCAGATAGGCTAGGGTTGATGAGCTTGTTTGACAATAAGGAAGATGGAATGGTAGATATGACAGCCCGATGATGACATTTCAAAATTGCTTATATCGGAGGATGTTTTGGATGTAAGGAAAGATCCTGTCTGTAGCAGTTCATTGGGTGGGAGATTTATCCATTGATGTGAAGCTAAACGTTTGATAAGGGAACAGCTGGAGAGAGACATCTGGCTTCTGAGGAATTCATACTGGTATGTATTTAGCAGAAGCTGAGTCTGAGTCCCAGATGGCACCCTCTTCCCTGTATAGTGCACTACTACAGTACCATAGGGCTATGGTCAAAAGTAGTGCACTATATAGGGAATAGGGTGCCATCTGGGAGACTGACCATTTGGGAAAGCTAGAGTAAAAAATTCCAAGATGAAAAAAAACTTAGAAGGCTTCCTCCCTCCATTTGCAGGTTTCTACACAAACCACAAGAACAGAGCAGAGGAAAACAGCAACAAGAGGATCAGTATAGACAACAAGCTAGATGATAAAAACAGACAAATTAAAAGATAGAAAAATATAATTGGAGAGAGAGAGAGAGAGAGAGAGAGAGAGAGATCCAGTTCATTGATGAGAGCCGTTTATTGGGCCCCAGCCCCCCTGTGTGTCTGTCTGTTCCTCTGATTCAGCAGATGCCAACACAGCAGACTGGGACGGGATGTAAGGGGCATTATGGGTAACGGTGACCCAAAACGAGGACGGGGCTGTGGAAGGAATCCAGCCTGGGCCTGAGAACGCAGCAGACCCTCCAGTCTGTGTGCGTATGTGTGTGTGTTTGTATGCGCATGTGTGAGCATCCTCTGTGCTTGATTCCGACCACCACCAGAGCTGGGCACTGGCCTTACTCCCAGAGCTTGCCTCCAGCTCAGCCTGACTGCCCCATAAAGACCAAAAGAGACACAGGACACATTTCCCATCTAAACCCTACTCTATCAATGCCCTGAGTGTCTGCTTACAGACATTAGACCACTACCAGTACACTGGACAATGCACTGAGCCAAACACTCCAGGTGGGAGTTTCAGCTGTCCCTCCCGAATCCTAACCTTAACCACTAGGGGGGAAATACAAAACTGACCACAGATCATCATCTATGGGCATAGCATCAATGTAAAGGTGAGGTGCAGTGGGATCCAATATGTTGACAGACACTCCCAGTGAGAAGGGAGACGTTAAGGGGAGTACATACTGTCGGTACCTTAGAGTCTGATATCTCAGATGGTTTCTCTGTCAGGCTGCTGCTCTCAGCTGGGATCAGATCGTTGTACTTGGTGGTGCTCAAATCCTCGTCAGAGTAGTTGAGACTGCCTGGGCTGGGCCGAGGAGGAGACCTGAGGAGACAAGACAATATTGAGAGATAAATATACACTGAGTGGACTGAGTGAATCCAGGTGAAAGCTATGATCCCTTATTGAGGTCACTTGAGAAATCCACTTCAATCAGTGTAGATGAAGGGTAGGAGACAGGTTAAAGAAGGATTTGTAAGCCTTGAGACAATTGAGACATGTATTATGTGTGCCATGTAAAGGGTGAATGGACAAGACAAAATATTTATGTGCTGCTGGGTTTTTCATGCTCAACAGTTTCCAGTGTGTCTCAATAATGTTCCACCATCAAAAGGACATCCAGTCAACTTGACACAACTGTGGGAAGCGTTGGAGTCAACATGGGCCGGCATCCCTGTGGAACGCTTTCGACACCTTGTAGAGTCCATGCCCCGACAAATTGAGGCTCTTCTGAAGGCAAAGGGGGTGCAACTCAATATTAGGAAGGTGTTCTTAATGTTTTGTACACTTAGTGTATAATTACATAGTATAACATTCTAATTACATTGCTATGGCAAGGACAGAGCCATTGGCAGTCCTATCAGTCAGTCACTGGCTAATGCACAACATTGGCATTGAAATGAGGTACACTAATATGATAAAATAATAAAGGAATTCTAGCTACAGTACACTCACTTTAACAGAAAGACCCTCTACATAAACAACTTGTAGAAAATCACAGAGAAATCTCATTCACACACCAGTGACATGGCAGAGAAACTGGATGAAAGGAAGCAGGAAAACAGCTGAAGGATACACACTGATCTGTCAAAAGGTACTGAACTGTCTCCACGCATTTACCAATAGTGGTATAGAAAGGGAGAGAAGAGAAGGTGCCCTCTAGTATTTATTTATTTATTTATTTATTTATTATTATTATTAAATTATTAAATTAAAATTATTATTTTGTTTGCTGGAGACAGATTGTTAGTGTGTTTGTGTGGTGGTGGGGAGGTGGCCGTGGGGTATGGAGAGGGAGGAGGGGGGTTGTTATCAGGATCATGGAACAGCCATGAGATCCCAGCCTGTCTATTGTCAGTATTCCCTGAGATGATCTCTTCTGATGAAACACTATGTGGGCTGTCTGTGGAATGCCATTACAGTTAGCCTTGTGACTGACTCATAAATTCAACCCTTGTAGAGTGGAGGAGCTCAATGCATAGGCATAAATCCCATGCAGTCTCAGATAGGAAGGCTCAGGTAGTGTAGATTAGGTTATGTTCAATCCCCATGCAGTCTCAGATAGGAGGGCTCAGGTTGTGTAGATTAGGTTATGTTCAATCCCCATGCAGTCTCAGATAGGAAGGCTCAGGTTGTGTAGATTAGGTTATGTTCAATCCCCATGCAGTCTCAGATAGGAAGGCTCAGGTAGTGTAGATTAGGTTATGTTCAATCCCCATGCAGTCTCAGATAATAAGGCTCAGGTAGTGTAGATTAGGTTATGTTCAATCCCCATGCAGTCTCAGATAATAAGGCTCAGGTAGTGTAGATTAGGTTATGTTCAATCCCCATGCAGTCTCAGATAGGAAGGCTCAGGTTGTGTAGATTAGGTTATGTTCAATCCCCATGCAGTCTCAGATAGGAAGGCTCTGGTTATGTTCACTTTATTGTAAAGGTTATCAACATACATATAAAAAACGAGATCCATTCAAGAGCCAACAGCCATGTTTCAGGGAGTGTAGGTGACACTTTCAAAACCTCTCCATTCAGAGATACGTGTGGAGGTTTACAAGGAGTGAGAGAGTGTATTTATGTGTATGGAGTGAGAGAGGGTATTTATGAGTATGGAGTGAGAGAGGATATTTATGAGTATGGAGTGAGAGAGGATATGTATGAGTATGGAGTGAGAGAGGGTATTTATGAGTATGGAGTGAGAGAGGATATTTATGAGTATGGAGTGAGAGAGGGTATTTATGAGTATGGAGTGAGAGAGGGTATTTATGAGTATGGAGTGAGAGAGGATATTTATGAGTATGGAGTGAGAGAGGGTATTTATGAGTATGGAGTGAGAGAGGGTATTTATGAGTATGGAGTGAGAGAGGGTATTTATGAGTATGGAGTGAGAGAGGATATTTATGAGTATGGAGTGAGAGAGGGTATTTATGAGTATGGAGTGAGTGAACACGTGTAGTGGGCAGGGTCAGGGCAGGTATTGAGAAAGTTATGAGTGAGACAGGAAAAGAGCGAGACCTCACAACATCCACAAGTGGTGCACTCAGAACAGCTCTCTCAAAACAATCAAGGTTCTTCTTAGAACTTGGTGAAATTTTTTTTGCATTCTGCATAAGTTCCTCCACATGTTCCTCCCTCTGTCCCTGTAAGCCTGTTAAACAATCAGACATCCGTTTATGCTGAATGGCCTTGGTTGGTTTGGTTGGGAGAGCCTCTCTCGATCTCTCTCCTCTCTCTCTGTCTTTCTCTGAACACACTGTCACTGAAGGGCCTGAAAACCAACTTTATTTTTTCCACAAATATTTATATTTTAGGTTGAGTGCATTCCTAAATCCCAACGTTTAAGTAAACATTTGAAACTTTCATGAGAAAGAAATTTGGAGAAGAGGGCGGGGGATTATCATATCATGAGCGTGTTGCTGATGAATTTGAACTAAACCACAAAAACCTTTAGGGAAATCACGGAGAGAGCTGTAATTCAACTACTAATAATAATGTTAATAATTTATAACAAGACTACATTTAATACACTTAAACTTGGATGCAGGAGAGAAAGGCACACAATGGAAAGTTAACGTATTATTGCCATTTTCTATCTCTACTGTGTCTCGGTTATGAAACACTAAACAGTAAAATGGGATATGAAGGTTATGAGGAACAATACCACCTGGAGGTTTTTGCATTGTTGATTATTTGGACGAATCACGATTTCAATTGAGTGCACATACACCTAGTATGTCATTATTTCACTTGTTCCCATGGCCCCTCAATTTTAGGGCTCCCAAGTGATGCAACGGTCTAAGGCACTACATCTCAGTGCTAGAGGCGTCCCTACAGACCGTGGTTCGATCCCGGGCAATATCACAACCGGCTGTGATCTGGATTCCCATAGGGCGGCGCACAATTGGCCCAGCGTCGTCCAGGAAGGTTTGGCCGGGGTAAGCCATCATTGTAAAATAATAATTTGTTCTTAACTGACTTGCCTAGTTAAATAAAGGATAAACGGTCATGCTGCTCCCACTATGGTCATTCCCCCACCCCCTCAACAGTCTTTACTCCCCCTCCATCCCAATGGACAATTGTTTACTCATCAGTGCTACAGTTATGTATATATGTTTTTTGAAAAACAAGCAAGAATTTGGAGTTTTGGTGAGGAGATCACCGGAACAATATTACTCTTTCGGCGCACGAGGGAGAGGGTGCATGCTTGCTAATTTTCTTTCCTATTGAACATATTACTTTCCGTATGAGATATTATAGTTTATTTGCATTTTAGATAATTATTTTCCTTAGATTTTTTAGTGACAGGGACAGGGAAATTCAGATGAATGACGTGCCCAAAGTAAACTGCCTGTTCCTCATGCCCAGAAGCTAGTATATGCATATAGATTTGAAGAGAAAACACGCTAAAGTTTCCAAAACTGTTAAAAAAATGTCTGTAAGTATAACAGAACTGATATGGCAGGCGAAACCTAAGAATTTTTTTTTATGTTTGTAGTTTTCCATTGACTGCCTTTACAGTCTCCAAAGACGTAGGACTCCGATTTCACTTCCTATGGCTTCCACTAGATGTCAACAGTCTTTAGACATTGTTTCAGGATTGGATTCTGAAAAATTACAGAGTAAGACCACTTTGAATGAGTGGACCCTGCAGTGTCCCAGAGCTGTTTACTGCGCTAGACTGAGAGCGCGCCGTTCTTGTTTTTCTTTTATATTGACGAAGCTATTGTCCAGTTGACATTTTATTGATTATTATGACTAAAAACAACCTGAGGATTGATTATAAACATCGTTTGACATTTTCTACAAACTTTACTGATACTTTTGGGACTTTTCGTCTGCCTGTTGTGACCGCCTTAGAGCCATTACTGAACACAACATGCCAACAAAATGGACGTTATTGGATATAAAGAGGGACTTTATCAAACAAAACAACTTTTATTGGGAGTCTTGTGAGTGCAACCATATGAAGATCATCAAAGGTAAGTGATTCATTTTATCGCTAATTCTGACTTTTGTTACTCCTCTAATTGGCTGGTAACTGTTTGTAATGATTTGTGTGCTGGGCGCTGTCCTCAGATAATCGCATGGCTTTCGCTGTAAAGCCTTTTTGAAATCTGACACAACGGTTGGATTAACAAGAAGTTAATATTTAAGCCGATGTATAATACTTGTATGTTTTTTACATTTTTATTATGTGTATTTCTGTTTTTGAATTTTGCGCTCTGCAATTTTACAGGATGTTGGCCAGGTGGGACCACCTAGAGAGGTTAATGTGTTTATGGTTGAATCATCAGCATTCATGGACACACATGCTTTGTTTAATGCCATTGGTAAAAATAGAAAAGAGTAGAGGGCCTAGAGAGCTGCCCTGCGGTACACCATACTTTACATGTTTGACATTACAGAAGCTTCCATTAAAGAAAACCCTTTGAGTTCTATTAGATAGATTGCCATATCATGGATTCAGAGCAAAGGTTTAAAAGCCATAACACATATGTTTTTTCAACAACAGGTTATGGTCAATAATATCAAAGGCTGCATTGAAATCTAACAGTGCTGCTCCCACAATCATCTTATTATCAATTTATTTCAACCAATCATCAGTAATTTGTGTCAGTGCAGTACATGTTGAGTGCCCTTCTCTATAAGCATGCTGACAGTCTGTTAACCTCTCTAGGGTATGTGGGACGCTAGTGTCCCATCTGGCCAACATCCAGTGAGATTGCAGTGCGCCAAATTCAAATACAGAAATACTCATTTATAAAAATTCAGAAAAAATACATATTTTACATAGGTTTAAAGATGAACTTCTTGTGAATCCAACCACGGTGGCAGATTAAAAAAATGCTTTACAGCGAAAGCATACCTTACGATTATTTGATACCATAGCCCAGTTGATAAATTATTACAAACAGTAACCAGCCAAGCAGAAGCGTTACAAAACTCAGAAATAGAGATAACATTAATCCCTTACCTTTGATTATCTTCATATGGTGGCACTCAGAAGACATTCATTTACTCAATAAATGTTCCTTTTGTTCGACAAAGTCTCTTTATATCCAAAAACCTCTGTTTTGTTTGTGCGTTTTCTTCAGTAATCCACAGGTTCAAAACGCAGTCAAAATAGGCAGACAAAAAAATCCAAATTGTATCCGTAAAGTTCATAGAAACATGTCAAACAATGTTTATATTCAATCCTCAGGTTGTTTTTAGCCTAAACGATCTATAATATGTCAACCGGACAATAACGTTGTCAATATAAAAGGTAAACAAGAAATACACTCTCTCGGGATTGCGCATGAAAAAGCTTTGTGACAAGTCAGGGTCCACTCATTCAGACTGGTCTTACTCCCTCATTTATAAGACATGTTGACATCTAGTGTAAGGCATAGGAACTGCAAATTGAGTTCTAAGTCAATGGATACTGTAATGGCATTGAATAGAAAACTACAAAACCCAAAAAATTAAAACTTCCTGAATGAATTTTTCTCAGGTTTTTGCCTGCCAAATCAGTTCGGTTATACTCACAGACACTATTTGGAAACTTTAGTGTTTTTTATCCAAATATACCAGTTATATGCATATCGTATCTTCTGGGCCCGAGTAGCAGGCCGTTTAATTTGGGCATGCTTTTCATCCAAAATTCTGAATGCTGCCCCCTACCCTAGAGAGGTTAATTTGGTTACAGAGAAATATAATTTTTTTTAAAACCTTTATTTAACTAGGATAGGTAGTTAAGAGTCAATTATTATTTACAATGACAGCCTACCCCGGCCAAACCTGGACGACGCTGGGCCAATTGTGCGCCGCCCTATGGGACTCCCAATCACAGCCGTTTGTGATATTGCCTGGAATCGAACCAAAGTTTGTAATGACACCTCTTGCACTGAGATGCAGTGCCTTAGACCGCTGTGCCACTCAGGAGCTCTGTATTAAGTCAAACACCATTTTTTCAAACAGTTTGCCAAGAGCTGGCAGCAAGCTTTTAGGTCTGTTGTTAGAACCAGTAAAGGCCACTTTACCACTCTTGGGTAGTGGAATTACCTTGGCTTCCCTCCAGGCCTGATGACAAAGACTTTCCTCTAGGTTAAAGATATGACAGATAGGAGTGGCTATCGAGTCAGCATACCATCCTCAGTAGCTTTCCATCTAAATTGTCAATGCCAGGAGGTTTGTCATAATCCACCTCTCCCACAGTAAGTTTACAAAATGTTAACTTGCATTAAAAAACGAATAATGAAAGAAAAATATTGCATGAATACGATTGCTCACTGTTCGTTGTTGGCATTTCCTGCCTAAGTTTGCCCACTTAGCCAATTAATTAGTCATTCAAAGATTTGTCAACATCAAATGGTTTTGTGATGAATAAGCCATCTGATTCGATAAAAGGTAGAGTTTATATTTTCTTTCTGCAAATCATTTCCATCATTCTTCATGTAATTGATCTTGGCTACAGTGTCTTCTTCTTTTTGTTGAGTTTAGTCACATTATTTCTCAATTTGCAGTAAGTCAGCCAGTCTGATGTGCAGCCAGACTTATTAGCCACTCCTTTTCCCCCATCTCTTTCAACCATACAGTTTTCAATTCCTCACCATTGGGGCGGCAGAGTAGCCTAGTGATTAGAGAGTTGGACTAGTAACCGGAAGGTTGCAAGTTCAAACCCCCGAGCTGACAAGGTACAAATCTGTCATTCTGCCCCTGAACAGGCAGTTAACCCACTGGCCGTCATTGAAAATAAGAATTTGTTCTTAACTGACTTGCCTAGTTAAATAAAGGTAAAATAAAAAAATCTATCCATGGAGCCTTAACAGTTCTGACAGTCAGTTTCTTAACAGGTGCTTGTTTATCAATAATTAGAAGATGCAATTTCTTAAATCCACCAAGTGCAGAGTCTGGATGCTCCTTCTTAATCACATCAGACCAACAAATATTTTTAACATCATCTACATAAGAGTCACAGCAAAATATCTTGTGTGATCTCTCATATACTATTTTAGGCCCAGCTTTTAGAACTTTGGCTTTTCTGCATATAGCCACTATATTGTGATCACTGCATCCAATGGGTACTGGATACAGCTTAAGAACAAAGTTCTACAGTATTAGTGAAAGTGTGATAGATACATGTGGATGATCTTGTTCCTGTAGCATTAATAACTTGAACCAGATTGCAGGCACTAGTTACAGTGAGAAGCTTCCTCTTGAGAGGACAGCTTGATGAAAACCAGTCAATATTCAGGTCCCCAAGAAAGTAGACCTTTCTGTTTACATCACATACAATATCAAGCATTTCACACATATTAGATACTGACTGTAAGCACATAGTGGCATATAGCAACACCCCAAAAGAAAAGGCTTTAGATGTGCCAAGTGAACCTGCAACCACAACACTTCAATAACACTCGACATACGATCTTCTCTATTCATTACAGGAATATGGCTCTGAATATATACAGCAACACCTCACCCATAAGCATTTATGTCTCTTTTATATATGTTATATTGCTACTGCTGTATTATGAAATGAATTATCTAAGTGTGTTACAGAAATGGGTAATAGATGAATGTCATCTGATGTTAGCAAGTTACTGATTTCATTAACCTTATTTCTAAGGCTACATATATTAATATGGGTTATTTCAGCACTTTCCTGGGTAGCTTATTATAAATAGACATTATATGGAAAAGAGCAAACAACCTACCCAACCTCTAGTGGTCCTGGGCTAATCTCACACAGCAGACTTCACAGCAAGTTTCAGAGACACATTGGACTGGTTCCACCATTGTGTCTTCTGTGAGAAGGGACTAGTCGTGGCTGGGATGGCCCCTCTAAGGGCAGACAAAGGGTTAAGGAGTGAATGTGAAGAAAATGTTATTGTTGGCCCTGTGAGAGATTATGATAAACTGCCTGTTTAAAAATTCAGAGGAAGCTCCACTCAACAGGCCCACTCCTCCCATCATCCCCTTCTCTCTCTCTCTCCCTCTCCCTTTCTCCCTCACTAACTCTGATGCTCATTCACTTTTGAGTGAGTGAGGTGTGAATTATTTAACAATTCTCCGGCATAGAGAGGGGGTAGTAGCACCCTTATCACCCTCTTCAGCCCCGAAATCCAGTCTAGGGGTAGTAGGTTGGTGTGTAGTGAATGCCGAAGGGGTGTAATCCACCCTCACCTCCTCCTCTGCTCCCCTCCTCAGGCCTGTGGGACTCATTAACAATGAGTGCAGCTGCGTTCCACAGCTTTGTGAACTTCAGGAGTGCCTCAAGCTCCTTTAACTCATACCCTCATTCCTTCCTTAATCGCTCTTGGCCAAAGGCCACTTTCCACTGGGCACAGACGTAACTTCAATGTCTAGTTTTGATTTACATTTTGGTTAAGTTGTCAACTAACGTGAATTCAAGGTGAAATCAACAAAACATTTCACCACGTCAATAAATGTAGGTTGCAAGTTATGTGATTCAATGCCATCACAATACATTTTGTGGTTGAAATTATGTGGAAACATTGATTCAACCAGTTTTTTCCCAGTGGGTTATCACCAGTGGTGTAAAGTAATTAATTAAGTAAAAAATACTTTGTAGTACGACTTAAGTAGATTTTTGGGGGAATCTGTAGTACTATTTATATTTTGGAAAATGTTACTTTTACTTCACTAGATTCCCAAATAAAATGATGTACTATTTTTCTCCACACATTTTCCCTTACACCTAAAAGTACTCGTTACATTTTGAATGGTTAGCAGAACAGGAAAATTGTCTAATTCACACACTTATCAAGAGAACTTCCCTGGTCATGTCACGACTTCTGTCAAAGTCGGTTTCTCTCTTTGTTCGGGCGGTGTTCGGCGGTCGACGTCACCGGTCTTCTAGCCATCGCAGATCCATTTTTCATGTTCCATTTGTTTTGTCTGATTGTCACACTCACCTGGTTTCAATACCCTAATTACATGTTGTATATGTTCCCTCTGTTTCCCCCATGTCCTTGTCGGGAATTGTTCATTGTAAGTATGTGTGCCTTTTGTGACTGGTGCGAGATGGGTTTTGTGCCCATGTGTTTTCTGTAAGCCGGGAGTTATGTGCGTTAAACGGCTCCGGCCATTAACCAAGTTCTACTCTACTGCGTTTGACTTCCATGCCACCAGTTACCCACCCATTGACAGGTCATCCCTACTGCCTCTGATCTGGCGGAGTCACTAAACACATGCTTCATTTGTAAATTATGTCTGAGTGTTGGAGCATGCCCCTGGCTATTCGCACATTTAAAAAACAAGACAATGGTGCCGCCTGGTTTGCTTTATAAGGAATTTCAAAAGATGTAAACTTTTACTTTTGATACTTAAGTATATTTTAGCAATTACTGTCACGGTTTTCCTCCTCTTCGTCTGAGGAGGAGTAAGGATCGGACCAAAGCGTTGCGTGGTGTCAATACATCCTTTTAATGATAGACGAAAAAACACGGAGTACACTAAACAAACAAACAAACAAACAAACAAACAAACAAACAAACAAACAAACAAACAAACAAACAAACAAACAAACAAACAAACAAACAAACAAACAAACAAACAAACAAACAAGACGACCGTGACCGATATCAAAACTGAGTGCAAACATGCAACATCACATAAACAATAACCCACCAACCACAATACAAAACAGGCTACCTAAATATGGTTCCCAATCAGAGACAACAACAAACACCTGCCACTGATTGAGAACCATATCAGGCCAAAACACATAGAAACAGACTAACTAGACATGCAACATAGAATGCCCACTCATATCACACCCTGACCAAACAAAACATAGAAACAAACAACGCAAATAATGGTCAGAGTGTGACAATTACATCTACTTTTGATACTTAAGTATATTTAAAACCAAATACTTTTATACTTTTACTCAAGTAGTATTTTACTGGGCGACAAGTTTTTTTACTTGAGTCATTTTCTATTAAGGTATCTTTACTTTTTCTCAAGTATGACAATTGGGTACTTTTTCCAACACTGGTTATCACTGAAGATGTAAACACACTGGCTCAAATAAAACAACATCTGTTTTCATCCTCTCTCTCTCTAGGAAATACTGAGGATGTTCAACCATCCAATAAGTTAAGACAGTTATTCAGAGGAGCTAGCCAACAACACTTCTAACACAATCACTTCAAACTGAAGCTGGAATGACTGCAAACTAGCAACCCTTCATTTCGTTGTACCTTTATTCAATTGACATTTCTTTGTATATTTTGTGGAAATTGTGGAATAGATACCGGCTGCATTGAGTTTTAACCAATCAGCATTCAGCACCTCGGCAGTTCAAAGATATCTGAGGTGCATCTTAGCATTCCTCCTCTCACACATAATCTCACCCCCTGGCTACCTGGCTGCTCTTCAAAGTCCAATGCACCTTTGATCCATCCCCAAGGGCGGGCGGGCGGGCAAACAAACAAACAAACAAACAAACACGCACGCACGCACACACCTACACACACACACACCTACACACACACACACCTTCTGGGGTATGAAAGACATTACTAATTCCCCTGGGCACAGCATCAGACAGAGGGCACTTGGCTTTCCAGCTGGTTCTTATGAGCTTGATCAGCCAGTCAGTCCCAAATGGCTCCCTATTTAGTGCACATATTTTGACCACAGTCCATAAAACTCTGGTCAAAAGTAGTGCAATATCGAATAAATTGCCATTTGGGACACTCACACGGTCAGTCAGTCAGTCCCACACACCTTAATGCTATCTCCTCTAACTTAATACCATGCCGCTGGCACAAGTACACACACACTTACACACTCCACACACAGCTACAGTGGGGCAAAAAAGTATTTAGTCAGCCACCAATTGTGCAAGTTCTCCTACTTAAAAAGATGAGAATGGCCTGTAATTTTCATCATAGGTACACTTCAACTATGACAGACAAAATGAGAAAAACAAATCCAGAAAAATCACATTGTAGGATTTTTAATGAATTTATTTGCAAATTATGGTGGAAAATAAGTATTTGGTCAATAACAAAAGTTTATCTCAATACTTTGTTATATACCCTTTCTTGGCAATGACAGAGGTCAAACGTTTTCTGTAAGTTTTCACAAGGTTTTCACAAACTGTTGCTGGTATTTTGGCCCATTCCTCCATGCAGATCTCCTCTAGAGCAGTGATGCTTCGGGGCTGTTGCTGTGCAACACAGACTTTCAACTCCCTCCAAAGATTTTCTATGGGGTTGAGATCTGGAGACTGGCTAGGCCACTCCAGGACCTTGAAATGCTTCTTACGAAGCCACTCCTTCGTTGCCCGGGCGGTGTGTTTGGGATCATTGTCATGCTGAAAGACCCAGCCACGTTTCATCTTCAATGCCCTTGCTGATGGTAGGCTTTGTTACTTTGGTCCCAGCTCTCTGCAGGTCAATCACTAGGTCCCCCCGTGTGGTTCTTGGATTTTTGCTCACCGTTCTTGTGATCATTTTGACCCCACGGGGTGAGATCTTGCATGGATCCCCAGATCGAGAGAGATTATCAGTGGTCTTGTATGTCTTCCATTTCCTAATAATTGCTCCCACAGTTGATTTCTTCAAACCAAGCTGCTTACCTATTGCAGATTCAGTCTTCCCAGCCTGGTGCAGGTCTACAATTTTGTTTTTGGTGTCCTTTGATAGCTCTTTGGTCTTGGCCATAGTGGACTTTTTGAGGTTGTGGACAGGTGTATTTTATACTGATAACAAATTCAAACAGGTGCCATTAATACAGGTAACAAGTGGATGACAGAGGAGCCTCTTAAATAAGAAGTTACAGGTCTGTGAGAGCCAGAAATACCAAATACTTATTTTCCACCGTAATTTGCAAATAAATTCATTAGAAATCCTACAATGTGATTTTCTGGATATTTTTTCTAATTTTGTCTGTCATAGTTGAAGTGTACCTATGATGAAAATTACAGGCCTCTATCATCTTTTTAAGTGGGAGAACTTGCACAATTGGTGGCTGACTAAATACTTTTTTTGCCCCACTGTTAATGCAGTGAGCAGTAGAGCAGGAACTCCCAATATGTCGCAATGCTGTGGTTAGTCCTAACTTATTGTGTGGTAGTACACAGAGCCAAACATTAATATGATGTGATTAATCCTAATTTACTGTATGGTAATACACAGAGCCAAACAGTAAAATCCTGTGGTTAATGTAGCACAGAATCGTCTAAAATGTCATTGTAGCGTTAATATTTCCCTTCACTGGAACAAACAGACCTAGCCCAAACCATGAAAAACAGCTCCAGACCATTATTCCTCCTCCACCAAACTTTACAGTTGACAATATGCATTCAGGCAGGTACTGTTGTCCTGGCATCTGCCAAATACAGATTTGTCTGTCGGACTGCTAATTGGTGAAGTGTGATTCATCACTCCAGAGAACAAGTTTCCACTCTTCTAGAGTCCAATGGTGGCGAGCTTTACACCACTCTAGCCAACGCTTGGCATTTCACATTGTGATCTTAGGCTTGTGTGGCTGCTCGTCCATGGAAACCCATTTCATGAAGCTCCCGATGAACAGTTCTGGTGCTGACGTTGCTTCCAGTGGCAGTTTGAAACTTGGTAGTGAGTGTTGCAACCGAGGACAGACATATTTTACTCACTACGTGCTTCAGCACTCGGCGGTTGTTGCTCCTAGAGGTCTCCACTTCACAATAACAGCACTTACAATTGACCGGGGCAGCTCTAGCAGGCAGAAATTTGACAAACTGACTTGGCCATTCTACTGCCAATGTTTGAATATGGAGATTGCACAGCTGTGTGCTTGATTTTATACACCTGTTATCAACGGGTGTATAATCCACTATTTTGAAGGGGTGTACACATACCTGTGTATATATAGTGTATCCTATGAATTACATTTTCTATGCATTGCCTATCTGCAAGGAATTTAGAACATTGTATCAACTATTAGCTTAGTCAGCTAATGGTAGAAAACTTTAAACATTGTATAAAATATTCTGGGACCTCAGAGTTTCCTGTGCCAGTGAGCTCCGGACAGCCAGAGCTGTAGGCTATTTGCGCAAGGGATAAGAAGTAATCATGTAGGCCTATTTAATAATGTTTCCACCCGACCAGAGTATGACATTTTTATCCCCTTTCATGCTGAGTGGTTATTTAAAGGGAGAGAGCTGGAAAGATTGAGCAAATAGGCTACATTGAGGAACTATTGTCATTCTCAATGGACTTAAAAACAGACTTTGTTTACTTACCGTTTGAGGCAAAGAAGAAATTACTTTGAGAAGCTCCACAGTGATGGTAGCCTAGGACTAGTTCTATGTGTAATCAAGTGTGTGTCCTCACTCAAGACTGACATGTGCAGTCCAAACAAAAGACAATAAATACATTTAAAACTCATAAATGGAATTAAACAAATCAACATTTGTAAGCCTAGGTTGTGTGCTCTGCAAATAATGTGTCCACACCTACAATGACAATGGTAAGACTTTAATAATAATATATAATATATTGAATGCATTAACATAAGTTACCATAACTAAAACGTAGATTATAAATAATGGGAATTTAGGGTAAATGTACTACTGGTGAAACTGGTGTGACATCCCCTTTGCCTCCACAATGGATTAGTCCACTCAGACAGGGGTGAATCACACAGGTGTCTCGTGTGCCATAATTGCTTTGCCATTGCTCGACTAAAAAAATCTCGACCAAGCATTCGACCAGTCGACTAAATGGGGTCAGCCCTAGTTTGGAACAAAAGCTGTCACGGGATAATTTAAATACCCTAGCATGACTTATCCGGCAAACATTCTGCATCAAAACTCAGAAGGACAGAAAGGGTCTCCTCAGTCTCAAGCTCGCCACTAGGTCTGCATTGCACCAAATGGCATGTATCACAGGCACCGGTGATCCTCAACTTCAGTAGATCCATCTCAACACCACAAACGGATCAGCCAAAAGGCATGGATCCACTTTCTCCATGAATCGTACTACCTCTGGGCCAGAGTCATCTCGGGCATTTTCCTGATCATCAGGGTGAGGCCTGGAAGCCTTCACCTGTCAGCGCAGGTTCTTACTCTTCACTTCTGTCAGGAGAGTGATCTTTTCCAGTTCACCATCCATCGCCTACTCACGGTTTTTAGGAGCGTAAAAAGCAATTATCTGTCCTGTACTTGACTCATAAGAGAAATTACTTGGTTTGTATTTCGCAGTTTGAACCTCACACCCTTCTTTGTGTCGCACCATCTTTTCTTCAGTTCCATGGGGCGTCATCTTAACATGTGCTGACAATACAACACAACAGATGAACCGGAATGACATTTACTCTCACGGGTGGCCAAAATGAAATAGTTGAAAGCCACGCCCTTACTAAGTCAAGCCTTCGGTCTTCTGCTCTAACCCGGTGGATCACAGCTCAATAACCAATCTGGCTGGGTTAAAATAACCCAACGTTTGTTCTGTCCACTATTTACCCAGCACTGGGTTGAATTTAATCCAGCCTTTTTTTTTGTGCAAGCCAGCTAAAGCAAAAGCTTAAAGTTTTTGAAAAGTATTTGAACCCATGCCTGGAATATACTGCATCATAAGAAAGCAGCCATTCTCTTTGTGTTTTACAGTGGAAATATAGGGTTAATAGGAGAGTATACATTCCATCACAGCAAAAAGTCTGTTCCATCCATCGGCCTTAGTTGGCCTTAGTTGGATGTAATACTTATTTCAGCTTTCATTTATAGAATTCCCTGCACACTTTTGAGGAGGAGAATGGTCTTTTCACACCCACTGCGTCTGACAACAGCTGATATTTAGAATAAGGGACGCACTCTACAAAAACAAATGAATAGCGGGGAACAGTATGGATTATGTTGATTATGTTGATATTTGCTGCTTACTGCACACGTTTTTACTAAACAGGACATTCTAAATAGTATGTAGTACGATTAGTACACAGTATGTAGTTTTAGTAAGCGGTAGGCAAGCCACATTTCAGACACAGCCATAGTGTTTTCTCAATAATGATAAATGCAGTACCATAATAATTAGCATTGTAACTATACAGTATTGTCAAAAACATATTCAAACCAGTCAATTTAAAGGTGCAATGAGTAAAAGTGTCAACTCAAGGTAATGCAAAGACATTTGTTTACATGCCAAGTAGGGCTGGGACGATACCAGTATCGCAATATGTTTTCCATGGCAAAAATGAAAATACGAAGCAGACCAAACTATTTGATCCTTTAAAAACATGCTGTATGTAACAAATGGTGTGCTATAGCTTGGAAAATACATACATTTGACTCTGGATGACAACATGATCCTGTTCTTGGTGTGGCCATAGCTAGAGACATGTTCTTGGTGTGGCCATAGCTAGAGACTTGTTCTTGGTGTGGCCATAGCTAGAGACATGTTCTTGGTGTGGCCATAGCTAGAGGCATGTTCTTGCTGTGGCCATGACTAGAGACATGTTCTTGGTGTGGCCATAGCTAGAGACATGTTCTTGGTGTGGCCATAGCTAGAGGCATGTTCTTGCTGTGGCCATGACTAGAGACATGTTCTTGGTGTGGCCATAGCTAGAGACATGTTCTTGGTGTGGCCATAGCTAGAGACATGTTCTTGGTGTGGCCATAGCTAGAGGCATGTTCTTGGTGTGGCCATGGCTAGAGGCATGTTCTTGGTGTGGCCATAGCTAGAGGCATGTTCTTGGTGTGGCCATGGCTAGAGGCATGTTCTTGGTGTGGCCATGGCTAGAGGCATGTTCTTGGTGTGGCCATGGCTAGAGACATGTTCTTGGTGTGGCCATGGCTAGAGACATGTTCTTGGTGTGGCCATGGCTGGTTACTGACCTGGTATAGACACCGTTCTTACGGCAGAAGGAGTTCTTGACGGACAGCCGTCGGTTGTTGAGTTCCAGGGCGGGGAAGCGTCCCTCGTCCAGGCTGACCATATCTCCATGGGTCAGGGCATTACAGTTGGAGTTGTTCCCTGATGAACACACATAGGGAGACACTGTGACTACAGGCCAGAGGGACGGACAGACAGGCAGTTGGAGGTTAGTGATGCTGTATGTCATGTAGCCCACTCTAGTACTTTTACTACTGTATGGCTGTGCCCCAAATGGCTCCGTATTCCCTATATAGGCCCTTGTCAAAAGTAGTGCACCACATAGGGAATAGGGTGCCATTTTGCACGTACACTATGAGTTATATAGAAACACTAGAGGATGAATCATGGATGTATGTTATTCATAATATTCTGTTATGTACTCTACCACTACTAATGTTACTACTGAGTTCTATAGAAACTAGAGGAGTGACTGGAATGATTCCATAATGATGTCATCAGCAGTATATTAGGCAATTGAAGCCAGGCTGATGATAAATTCCGCAATATTCAACCAAAACACAGCCTTTAAACCTAAACTAAAACCCACAAAGTCTAGGTCAATAGCCTTATAAGCTGATGTTGATGTAAAGATGCTGATTTAAAACTGATTTGTGTTGTTACTTCTCTGACCTACCCTCTGACCTACCCCTTCTTAGCGAGAGCTTTGATCAGCAGACTCTATTGGGCCTGGGTCTACAGTATGATAATATATTCCCTGCCTATGAGTGAAGTAGGAATCTACGAGAACACAAAGGTCCAAACATCAACTACCCCCCTGATATACCAGACCCCTCCAAAGACATCTGGGAGCAAAGCTGTCATTCTTCAAATAGTCACTCTATTTGCAGTCACACTAACAAGCTGATCTGTTAACTAGGACTGGTCCAGTGTTCCATGAGGGGGTTACAGGGGGTCTGTGAGAGTATCTTTGTGTGAGAGAGCAGAGAATAAAGGGAAGCGATAGAGAAGGGAAGAAAGGACCTCTTGTGTTTCGTCTGTCAGTCAGAAACATGGGCAGTGACCCGCTGGATGCCCTACCCTGGCAGGATTGCCCGTGATCCAGACTGGCACTGACAGTGCCACACAGCAGAGATAAGTGTTGAGCCAGAGGAAATACCTGCTAATTTCAGAGAGGAGCAGAATAGATACTGTAGGCCTTCTACTATACTCCTCCTCTACTATACTCCCTCTCTACTATACTCCTCCTCTACTATACTCCTCCTCTACTATACTCCTCCTCTACTATACTGCTCCTCTACTATACTGCTCCTCTACTATACTGCTCCTCTACTATACTGCTCCTCTACTATACTCCTCCTCTACTATACTCCTCCTCTACTATACTCCCCCTCTACTGTACTCCCCCTCTACTGTACTCCTCCTCTACTATACTCCTCCTCTACTATACTCCTCCTCTACTATACTCCTCCTCTACTATACTCCCCCTCTACTATACTCCCCCTCTACTATACTCCTCCTCTACTATATCTACTATACTCCCCCTCTAATATACTCCTCCTCTATAGATCTCTCTCCTTTCCACTCTTTCATCTCCCTCTCTATATCACTCACTCTCCCTCACTCCCTCTCTCCATACTACCCAAAACCAAACCATAACCATAACAAATAGCTTGTTGCCTAGTAATATCAGGTCAATGACATCTTCGTCTCTGCCTCTTACCTGAGTCAGATTTCTTGGCGTACTTCTTGCTCTGTCCTCTGATGATGAGGATGAAGACCAGAAGGAGGATGAAGATAAGACCTACCAGGGCCACCACCACCAAGAACCACCACTCCTCGTAGAATGGCGCCACCTTTTTGGCTGGAGGAGAAGAACACATATAACAACTGGACTAAACACAAGGACAGGGAGCACTGATGCAAAGGTAGCATCTGAAAATGACTGTGGTACATTTGTGTTATACTGATTAGTCTTATATTCTATATAATTAAGTAATATTGTCATTGATTAACATGAAAACCTCAAGCTCAATGGCTTGTGTGTCCCCCAAATGACACCCCTATGAGCCCTGGCCAGAAGTAGTGTACTAGGGAATAGGGTGACATCTGGGACATACTGTAGATATATGGAATAACTCACCAGATATGGAGGCTGAGGGTGGACTAGGAGACCCGTAGCCATAGTCGTTCACGCCAATAACCCGGAAGTCATAACTAACCCCTTGCTTCAGAATGTCCATGTTGAAGGAGTATGACGTCACTTCCTTTGGTATGTCCTTGATCAAGATATCCCACAAGCCCTCATCTGTTGGCAGAGTAGAAGAAGTAGAATGTATTTCAATGAGTAGTAATCAGACATGACAAAACATAGTGGCAAACCAGACTCATTGATTTAAGAGCTTATTTAAAAGCCTATAGTATGAACACAATCTGACAATGTCCAAGGTAACTCATACCACATACACATTATGCAAGTTATATATTTTACAGCTTCCATATGGGGCTCTCTGGTCTTTGAGGTACAACAACGGATCTAAAACATGGGTAGGTCTGATTCACAAGAGGGACTATCATGCGATGTTTCATGTTTCCTTTTGCAATGGCTGCCAGAATCCATAAGGGCTAAGTGCTAATAACCATAAATATTATTTGGAGTTTGACAGCGTTCATGGAGTGCTCAAGAACATCAGCCAACACCAGAGTTTATGTAACGCTTATGTCAGTAGTGAAGAAGTGAAGATATGAAGGATCAATTGAATGTGTAGTAACGCCAGCAGTTTTTCCTGACTATGACAGACTGTGCACTAGTAACAAGAAGAGCTGACTAGTCCTACTTGTGGTTAGGGGCAGGGTCACTTGGACAGTGGCAGGATATTAGGATAAGAAAGAGGGTCAGGGGGGTTGGGGTTTAGGGGTATGTGTTTGTGGCATCCTAATCATCCTCTAAGGCCCCCAAACTTATCTCTGGACCTCCATTTGTCCCATTGTTCCCCTCTGGTCAGGGACTGATTTAGACCTGGGACACAAGGAGTGTGAAATTAAGTATCAGGTAGAACAGAAAACCATAAGGTTGAATAGCCCTGCTCTAGGGAGATCAATGTAATCCATACGGAGCTAAGCCTCTGCTGCCTAATTGGGTTTCCCACCATGTCATTCAGTCCCATACTCTCAACATCTGGGGCTTAGTGCCCCCAACTGATAGTGAAATCCAAATACCCAACTGTGCCTCCCTCCCTACATCCATCATCCATGTATTCCCTCTGTACGGCTGTCCATGAGCACCGATGACGTGGACGTCGATTAAGGCAGCCCCCCTCTGATTCAGAGGGGTTGGGTTAAATGCGGAAGACACATTTCAGTTGAATGCATTCAGTTGTGCAACTGACTAGGTATCCCCTTTCCCCCCTTTCCCAATCACAGATGAAACGTGATACTACGTCTCAAGCTCTGCTGCACCTCAATCAATACTCCATTAAAATAATAGAGAATGAGCATCACCATCTGTGGAAACACGTTGACACTCTAATCTTAGACAGATTATTCCTGTCCAAGCAAGTATCAGGCCGGGCTAAGAGATTGCATGATTGGAAAGAATGTGAAACGTGAATCAATCTGGAAGTGTCCACTATGTGAACCAGAACAGGGTTCACTGCAGATGCACTGCTGAGGCTCTTAGTTCCACTAGAAGCTAAAAAGAATAAGCCAAGCAGTGGTGTCCAGTATGTCATGTGTTGGGTGTATATACCTGAAGGTCTGGCCTCGATGACGTGGTGTGTGATAGGCGAACTTCCGGGGTCACCGTTGGACCAGTGGATGGTAAGAGCTGAGCCGTACCGAGAGATGAAAGGCTCTCCAGGGGGGCCCGGGGCTCCTGCGTGGGGTCAATGGTTAGAGAAAGGTTTTAGGGTCAGGCAGCCTCAATATACTTTCAAAAATATTATGGCACATTCAGGGCCTAATCTTAAATTGAAACCAGCACACTCTGACATTTGTTAATCATGCATTGATGTTAATTGAAGATTTGCACAGAATGTTGAGCTAAGTGGCAGGTAACCTTGTGGTTAGAGGGTTGGGCAAGTAGCCGAAAGGTTGCTAAATCAAATCCCAGAGCTGACAAGGTAAAAATCTGTTGTTCTGCCCCTGAACAAGGCAGGTTCCTAGGACGTCATTGTAAATAAGAATTTGTTCTTAACTGACTTGCCTAGTTAAATACATTTAACAAAAGGGGGCATTTTGCAAGTTAGAATTTGGGCCTCAGTGAACTATAAACACAGCCAAATATAGACAAACCTTCCCCAGGCCCCATGGTGATGTTAGCCTCCACCTCAGGCCCGTATGTGAACGTCTTGGCCCGGATCCTGAAGTTGTAGGTCACCCCATCAGCCAGGTCCTTGATCTTCATCCAGAACGGGGCCCCTTTGACGTCCACCGTCACTATCTTACTGACGCCTGGGGGGGAGGGGGAGTGAAGACAGTCGGCACAGGCCACGGAAGATTCTAGACAAACGCACCACATTTAAAATGGGGCTAATACCCAGAGAATGGATTGGAACAACATGAAACACACAAAAACACACACACTGACATAGGCACAGTCCAACAGTTGTTGGGACGTACATGGGAAATGAATGAAAAGGGTTAACATAGTAACATTATCAAATGATTCAGCATGTTATTTGGTGTCAACACACGAAATGAAGGCCACCACTCATTCAGTAATGAAAAAATGTCAAGTTAAGTTATTTGGATCGTTGATGTTTAGCCACAAACAGTGAGACTGAGCTCGTGTCCCAAATGACAATCTACTCTCTATATAGGGCAAAAATAGTGCACTACATAGGAAATGGGGTGTCATTTGGGATGCATATTCAGAACTGTGCATTCGTTGTGAATTGTCAGATGTGAGATGTGGGACATGACGAGGTGGGTGTCTTACCGTCAACAGGGGTGCAGGGCTCGTAGACCAGCCGGTAGCCCTCTAGAATGCCGTTGGGGTAGGTGGGCTCACCCCAGGACATGTTGACTGACGTGGTAGTCAGCTCACTGAAGTGGATGAAGCTGGGAGCACTGGGGGCTGGAGTTCAGAGGACACACAGGTCAGAGGTTAGGGGTCAAATGTTAAGGGTTAGGGGCCATAGACAGTAGTGCTACATCTTGGATTGTGTACTTTGACAGCCTTTTTATGATGGCCTCAGAACACAGGACAATTTGAGTTACCAGTTCTATTTTGAAGATTGGAAAGACATTGCAAAAACAATTTAGGATATATTGTTTGTTTTTATTCATTTTCTATCCCCATGACAGCCATCATATCATCAGGCTCCAGTGCCTATAGGCTACAGTGCCATAGATGAGCTTGTGACACTAACACAGTACATCCAACACAGCTCTCATTTGTGTGATGAGCCTTCTGCTATCAGTTCTGTGAAAAACAGGCTTCATGTGTGATGAGCCTCCTGCTACCAGTCCTGTGCATCTCTTCTCCTCAACACGCTTGTCACCTGCTTCCGTCTTTTCCACCAAAAAGGCTAGAGCCCTCTGGATCTACCACCCACTTACACCTCTCCACTCCCTCTTGAGATATCAAACACAGAAAACTGCAAACATTTTCCTTTTTACGAGGGGATCGGATGAAACACACATTTCTACAGTGACTGTTCAGAAGGGAGGGAGGAAGACCTTTGGAGGGAAAAAGTATCTGGCGACTGTCTTCTGTTGCTATTTAGAACACTGAGCCAGAGACAAAGCATTTCTAAGAAACCACAGGAAGGAGCTTCGAGAAAAAAATTACTTTTAGCCTCTAAACATTTTCATACCATCTTATACCAAACATGACTGTCCAGGGAACCAGCGGATGAGTCAAGAGACTGAAAGAGGAAATTGAAAGGTAACTGATGTTTATGCTGTGTGGTTTCTAACATTCCTGGCTTGGCATGCTGAGAGCAACAATTAGGTGTATTGTATAAAAGCTCACAGATAGAAATCCCTGGATGGTTTGTGGGAGTTGGAGGAGGAATTTGAGTCAATAGAATTGCTTTCTTTTCATTTTAAGATAGACAGCTCCTGTGTGTGTGTGTGTGTGCATCTGTGTGTGTCCCACCCTTACCAGCCTGTTGTGTACGGCCCCTGGTTGGTGGGCTTCGGGGCCCGTCCCCTGCTGCGTTGAAGAGGGCCACACTGATCATGTAGGTGGTGTATCCAGTCAGGTTCTTCAGCTTGACCCCTCCCTCTGGCAGGAAAAGGGTGCGCAGTCTCTCCGTCTCATTCTTGTGCTGGATCTCCCAGAAGTACACCTGGAGGGAGAAGAAGGAGGAGATATGGAGAACATACACATCTTAAGCCACAGCAAAGATGGCCTTTAAATCCCACTGGGATTAAAGAGAAGCAAACATGTGTAACTGCCATTACATTTGAATAACTTTGATTGGAATTATTTAAATGATAACAATTCTATGGTAACTCCATCCTTGTGAAACCTTCCTCTTCACCTTGTATCCCTGGATGTCTCCGTTCTGAGAGTCCAATGGAGGAGGCTCCCACGTTACATCCAGCTGGGTGGCCGTTGCTGATTGGATGGCCACGTTCTGAGGTGGGGCGGTGGGTACTGTGAAAAAATCAAGATGAAAAATCAAGC
Organism: Oncorhynchus mykiss; assembly: GCF_013265735.2. Taxonomy (NCBI): domain Eukaryota; kingdom Metazoa; phylum Chordata; class Actinopteri; order Salmoniformes; family Salmonidae; genus Oncorhynchus; species Oncorhynchus mykiss. The sequence continues at coordinate 51,675,787 of NC_048587.1, read as the reverse complement.
AAGAAACAACATTAAAAACAGAATAGATTTCAGTGAAACCCATTTCAGCATTTCTTTTTTTTCCTCACTGTTCTTGGAAACACTACAACACCATTGTCTATCTGCCTGTGTGTGGATTGGTAGCTGTTTGGCTGAGAACAGGGAAAACCATCCCCACTGTACACTCCCAGGCTCTCACAGTCAAAGACATGGGGATTTAAGAAAAGTGAATGTATCCTGAAACCTGAATGAACTTAATGGTACCAATTCAATAGATGTTCAACTGTTCAAGGAGGTCAGATAGTCTATAGTTCAGGGAGGTCAGATAGTCTATAGTTCTACTATTCAGGTCCTCCGTTGAGGTGATGATTGAAATGACAAGAAAAGCAGAGAGAAAGAGAGAGATAGATTGTGTGTGTGTGTGTAACCTCACCCCCTCACTCTGCGACTTACCTGCTTCTCCTACAAACACTTCCTGTGGTGTGCTGGTTGGTCCCTCCCCCACGGCGTTATACACACTCATCCTGATCTCATAGCGCTTGTGTTTGCTCAGGTCTGGGGAACAAGGAACAACACTGACATTAACCAACAACCCAGCACAATATTTAATTTCACTTTTATTTAACCAGAAAGGACCCAGAGGTTAGAAAACTGTTTTGTGGGGGCGACCAATACATGCCAGAAAATACAGTTAGAGTCTATCCAAAGATGTAATTGAGTTGTTATTGCGTACTGGAAAGCAATACCCTGAAATATGTGACCGTCTGGCTTTGTGCTGCTTAACAAAACAAATACAAGTTCATGAGCCCATGAGACTTGGAATGGACAAGTAAATCTACCAATGGACAAGTAAATTCCTATTGAAAATACAATGCAACCACGTAGACAGAGAGTCTTTAAATCAGGGCTCACGTAGTGGTCTGTTTGAGCACACTGTCAGAACAGACAAACAAAGCATGTGGCAACAACTCCATTAGACTTAGTTTCACTTTCCATTTCCTCATGACTCCAACTCAAGGCAGCTGACTGTATCATGTACATTTCCTCATGACTCCAACTCAAGGCAGCGGACTGTATCATATATATTTCCTCATGACTCCAACTCAAGGCAGCTGACTGTATCATGTACATTTCCTCATGACTCCAACTCAAGGCAGCTGACTGTATCATGTACATTTCCTCATGACTCCAACTCAAGGCAGCTGACTGTATCATGTACATTTCCTCATGACTCCAACTCAAGGCAGCTGACTGTATCATGTACATTTCCTCATGACTCCAACTCAAGGCAGCTGACTGTATCATGTACATTTCCTCATGACTCCAACTCAAGGC